>NW_028270175.1:33859886-34168100 GCF_037043375.1 Chiloscyllium plagiosum | reverse complement strand
GGAGGTTTAGGGTGTGCCCCTCTGTAGAATTCCAGGGAAAGTGTGGACACAGAGAGAGAGAGAGCTGGAGGTCAGTTATTTGGAGATGGTGCCTTTTTAATCATTGTAAACAAAGAACGCGATCGGTGTTGGAAACACGTCTTTGAGGTATTGTTTCTATCGGGACCTAGAGATCTCCTTCGGATAATCCGATATTCGGATAATCGAGGTTCCTCTGAATCCAGTTTTAGCCTGCTCAACTACTAAATTTATAACAGCTGATTTCTCTTTCAACAAAATACAAATTACAAGCTAAATTAGGTTTGCTCATTTTAAAGATTCACACACCTTCTTATCTAAAAGGTGCGCACACTCATTCAAAGTTGATCTGGATTTGCTCATAGAACACACTAGATCAAAGCTTCAATTTTCTTTTTAAATTGCTTGCACTGTACAAGCTTGTGATAAGTGTACCCAAAATTTAATTCAGGAATAAAAAGTCAATGCCCACTGTTTAATACTAAATTCATACTTTCCCACATACTTAGGAAGATGCAAATATATTTTATACTTCATCAATCAATTCTTTAGCTGCGAACAAACCTTCTGCAAGTTGGTAGTGCTGACGTGCAATTTCTTCATCGGGCCGGTTTCCACTGGTCCACTAGACAATGTGTCTCCCTGATTGCCTCGAGATGCCCGGTGCTGAAAAATAATAGGATCTTCTTCTTCTTCAGCTAAGGTGTAACCCTGTTGTGCACAATTGAACACATTTTGAAAAACAATCAAATCATTATGGTGGAAACACACTTTTACTTGATCAGCAAAGTGCTGGATACTGCATCATAGGATCATGCAAGCTCTCTCACACACCTTCTGTTTGTAACCTCAAATTTCTCATCTGGTCTGGGCTGGAGAGTCTGAGCTATGAGGAAAGACTGGATAGGATGGGGTAGTATTCCTTAGACCAACAGAAATTGAGAAATAGTCTTATATACCTCTATCAGATACTGTGATGCATTGATAAAATGGATGAGAAGACAATTTTTCCATTAGTAAAGGGATTAATAACCAGGGGGAATAGATTTAAGAGGTAGAAAGCTAAGAGGACAGTTGAGGACAATTTTTTTTTCCCAGAGAATGGTAGGAATCTGGAATTCTGACTGCGAGTGGTGGTTGCAGAAACTTTTATAGCTTGCAAGATCATAATCTCTGCCTCACAAAGCTAGAAAATGGGATCAGTGTAGTCAAACAATGTAGAAAATTGCCTAGATATTTCATATACATAAAATGAACAAATCCAACCTGGCCAATTAGTGACACATCAGTCTACCCTTGATAGTCAATGAAGTCCTGGAGGGTGTCATCAACAGCAATTGCTCAGTAACCTCCCAGTGGCTTGGGTTCAGCCAGGGCCACTCAGTTCTTGACTTCATTAGTGTTGGTTCAAACATGGACAAAAAATTATAGAAGTGAATTGAAAACATTAACGCAGGAAGCAAAGACAGATTATCATAGAAGATTTTTTAAAAAGTGGGCCTATAAAGGTCCCAAAGAAAATCTTCTTGTCAGAGGCAGAGGATGTCACAAAATTGTTGAAGGAATATGATGCTGTCTTCAAACAAAAAAAGAATGTGACTGAAAATTGGTCAGTCACTGATTCAGATGGAATTAATTACTGAGAAAAGTAATAGTACAAATAGATAGCCCTGTTTAGGTGCTGTGGTCATGTCCCTATCTAGAGACTGGGAGGCCCAGGTTCAAATTCCACCTTCACCAGAGGTGTGTAATAACATCACTGAACAGATTAATAAAAAGATAGGTTAAGGAAAAGAAATAGTACAAATAAAGGACTCCTGTGGTAGCATCCACGCCGCTGAGACAGGAGACCTGGGTTTAGGTCTCTCTCTCTCCTCAGAGGTGCATAATAATCTCTCTGAAGAGGTTAATTAGAAAATAAAAAAAAGTACAAATAGCAAAATGTCAAAACTTTTCAAATCGTAATTGGTCACAGGTACAATTTCAGAGGACTGGAGAGTTCCTAATACTATACTATTGTTTGTTAGTAAGGGGAGAGGGATAAACTAAAATAGAGGCCAAGACACCTGACACTTGTGCTGGAGAAGTTATTGGAAACTATCAAGAAATAAAAAGCTTTCACTTGCAAAGGCACAGTTAATCAAGGTGAGCCATCAAAAGTCAACTGTATTCAGTACCATGACTTAACGCTTTGATCAATGTTCTTCACTATCTCAATGAAATATATGATCTTGCATAAACTGTTGTCCAAAAAGGATGTATAAAGGCATTCAACAAGAAGAGGGATGCTGTTTGAAGGGTTAGTGCAGCTTCGATGGGCTGAATGGCCATATTCTGCAATGTGAGAATTCAATGCCCCCATGAATTCAAGATAACTGAAAAAAAGGCCTATAAGATGGTGAGGAGAACTTGTTTGCACTGAGTGGTCAGGATTTGTGATGCTCTGGCTAAAGATGTAGTGACAGCTGATTATGTACAAAATATAGCAATGGAAAGGGGCGAATACTTAACACTTATAGACATTTACATCACAGAAAGAAAGCATCATCACGTCCAACCAAGATCTTCTTTCACCTCTGGGCATGGGTGTCGCTGGCAAACCTGCTTTATTCCTGTTCCTAATAGCCCAAGAGAAGGTTGAGGTGAGCTACATCTTGAACTACTGCCGTCCATGTGCCATGGACCTACACTGTTATTACAGAGGAAATATCTACCTTGGCTTTGACCCATCAAATCTGAAGAAACTGCAATACTTTTTCAAGTCTAGATGGTGAGTTGTCCAAAGGGAAACTTGCAAGTGGTGATGTACCTGCATACTCTTCTCCTTCTAGGTGGAAGTGGTCAGGAGATTGGAAAGTACAAAGGAATCTCGATTATCCGAAGGAGACGGGGCGGAGAGTATTTCATTCAGTTAATCGAATGGGGGATAACATAGTTAGCCACACATCAGGACTTTGTGATCTTGTTCAGATAATCACGGTTCCTCTGCACTGGCTAGGGATTTTTGATCAATTTCTGCAAAACATCTTGTAGATAGTAGCAGCAGTATGTACAGATTGTCAGCAGTGGAGAGAGTAGATGCTTGCAGATGTGCTGCAAATCAAGCAAGCTGCTTTGCCCTGGATAGTGTCAAGCTTTGAGTGTTGTTGGAGATACACTGATTCACTCCAAAACATTCCTAACCTTTGCCTTGTGGGTGGAAGGCTTTGGGAAGTCAGGACTGAGTTATTTGCTGCAGTATTCCAAACCTCTGACCTGTTATCATAACCATCATATTTATATAGAATCTTAGAGTGCAGTGCAGAAAGAGACCATTCAGTCCATTGGATCTGCACTGACCCTCCCACCCAGACCCAGCTCTCCACCCTATCCCCGCAACCCTTCATTTACTACGGCTAACCCACCTAGTCTACGTATCCTTGGACACTACAGGCAATTTAGCACAAACAACAACCGAACCTGCACATTTTTGGTTGTGGGAA
The DNA here is from genome assembly GCF_037043375.1 of Chiloscyllium plagiosum. Lineage (NCBI taxonomy): Eukaryota > Metazoa > Chordata > Chondrichthyes > Orectolobiformes > Hemiscylliidae > Chiloscyllium > Chiloscyllium plagiosum. The sequence goes on along the minus strand of NW_028270175.1, from coordinate 34,164,600 downwards.
GATACTGGAACAGCTGATGGAAACCCTCCTGTTCCTCAATCCAAGTCAACTGGATTCAGTCTGAGAACCATCCAGTAAACCTCTTCCATTTACAAATACATCACCCTTAATTTATACAAATTTGACATCACCTCTTTTACTTTTCTGCCATTCCTCAAACAAATGTTGATTTGACCAAAATGTATCGTCAACAGATTGTTAAATTTGATAAACATCATATTGCACCATTAAATATTTTCATTTTAAATATGGAGTTCAATTACTGTTGAATTCAATGCTTAACAGTCATGTCAGTACCTAAAACTACCAAATAAATATTTATCCAAAAATAGTATTATTATTGTTACAATTCCTGCAGAGACCATCAAGGTTTAAATAGACATTCAAAATCCTAGTTATCTCCTCAAAGAATGGAACCAAACAATTCCACAGTTTAAATCTAACAAATGTTAACATTTGTAAATGCTTGGACAAAATTTAGATTACAGTTCACTTGTTTGTGCTCCTCCAGAGTTAGAAGTTAAAGTCCTGTTCTTGTGATGCTGGAAAAGCACAGCAGTCAGGCAGCATCCAAGGAGCAGGAGAATCAATGCTTTGGGCATAAGCCGTTCATCAGGAAGAAGGGCTTGACTCCTGATGAATGTTTTATGCCCAGAACGTCAATTCTCCTGCTCCTCGGATGCTGCCTGACCTGCTGTGCTTTTCCAGCACCACACTCTCAACCTGATCTCCAGCATCTGCAGTCCTCACTTTCTACGACAAAGTTTTGTTCTTGTTTCATTAACATCTGATAGGCAGTAATTATTCTTTTGAGTCTAGCTTCAACAAAGTTTCAGCTATTACATGATGGTCTAAAGTAAACGGCAATGGATACCCTCATATTGCTAGATGTTTGCCAAACAGCATATACTAAAAGAGTCCATAGTCAAGCAGGATCAGAAGACTCTTGAACTCATCACCAAGTTAATTTTATTGACCCATTGTCATTATCACAAAGAACTTGTATGTTTGCAATTGTAGTTACTAACCAGTTTATCAAATGGAGAGGGATTTGTCAATCAGTGGATTAGTATAATTACTGCTGTCAAAAAATTATTTTAAGTTGTAAAGGGGATCGGCATTTCTCATACAGGTTGACAGTGACTTGGGAAAGTCATTCAAATGTACAAGAATAGGTAGCAAATTCAGCATAAGCTGCATGCAGGGGGTCCTCAATTTATGAATATCTGACTTGCAAACAGGATTCCCCACAGGAGTGCAATTTTAAAGATCTGACATCAAGTGGAGGCAATGGCCTAGTGGTATTACTGTCAGACTATTAATCCAAAAACTCAACTAATGTTCTGGGGACCTAAGTTCGAATCCCACAGATGATGGTGGAATTTGAATTCAACTAAAAGAAAAAAAAAATTTGCAATTAGAATCTACTGATGTCCATGAAACAATTGTCGATTATTGGAAAAAACATTTTTGATTTGATTTATTTATTGTCATTTTATTTTGTTACAAAATAAAGTGAAAAGTGATGTACAGTGTTGCTGCTCTTTGGTGCCATCTTAAAACAGAATGATAAATCGAAACATAGAATATACAGACAGCAAAATGAAGAAATAAAGAAAAATGTGTTCAACTTTACAGTTCTTTTTAAGTGCTCCACCATGGACCAGGCTCACTAATGGGCATCACTAAATCTGTCATCCTCACCTGGTCTGGCTCACTTTCAACTTCTCTCTAAAATGGCCAAGCTAGCCACCTAATTGTATTAATTAGTCTGAGGTCCCATATGAACTGCAGCAATTCAGAAAGGCAGCTCACCACAACCTTCTCAATGGTAATGAGGAATGGGCAATAAATACTAGCCCAGCCAGGAACAAGCATATTCCCACGAATGAATAAAAATATATAAACTAACTTATAAATGGACCCTGTTTGCAACCTGTACATATCATCAGCCATCGAGTTCTGGGATTGTTGATTATTTTCAAAATTTTGTGGGCTAACCCTATCCAATGTTAATTCTTTTGATGGCAATCAAGTCTATGTCTTACAGAACTAGAAGCATGTCTTCTTATCAAGTTATTATTGGAAGGTTAATGAGGGTTCCACACCATTTGACATTGACTGGTGTAACTCCTCTGGCATCAACTGCATAACTCCAAATGGTTGAACTATATTGTGGAGTACATCCAATAGGTTAGTGAATTTGATACAATGAATATTGAGAAATACAAAGACTAGGCTAAAAGGTATCTTGATAAAAAGGCGTTTGGAGGATCAAATTGAAGATTCATGACCAAGAGAGAAAATGTTTAGATGCTATATGGAAGAGTCCATTCCCAATAGTGGGAAAGTTGAATTCAGGAATACATCAAAACAGAAATAAGAAAGTGACAACATGGTACCATGTGACAGCAACTGACAAATTGGGGACACCGTTTCTAAAGTGTGTGTTGGCTGTAACCCGATTACATCGCCAATACTTTAAGCGCTGTTTGTAAAGTGCAATTTTTCTATAACATGGGATTGCACAAGAACACAACCATTACGTTACAGAATAACTGACTGTACAGACTTCAGAATCATCAGGATAATAAGCTAATTTTGAGCCTAGATAAACTAATGAGATGAAAGGAATAACACGTAATATTGAAAACAAAATATTGCTATTGTAGTTTGGCACTTTCAAAATAAACGTACCAACGTATCTACACTGACCTTAACAATGCGGCATATTAAAACATCATATCGTTGATGATTTATCCTGTGACGCAACATCACCTTGTTCACCATAGGAATAAATATTTGATACTGAAACATAAATAAGACAGTCATTAGTATCTAAAGATGTCTTTATTTACTAATTACTGCTTCACATTTATTAAATATTACCAGAATCAATCAAAATTGTTATATTTTTAACAAAAAAGACTAAGTACTTTATTGGTAAGACAATAAATCCCAATAAACTTTAGAAAATTATGTATAAAAACAGCCTTGGGTTAGTAGTAACATTCTTGCTTCAGAGTCAGGGGCTTTTAGATCCAAATTCACTCCACAACTTAAGCTGATACTTATGCTGGAAAATCAAAAGGTAGCCTTTTCCAAATAATATTTGAAACAGAAACCTTGACAGTGTACTTGGATGCAAAAGAGCTCAAAACATTATTTCCAAAGGAGTGCAAGGAGTTCTCCCAGTACTAAAACCAACATTTCTCTTTCGTCAAACACAAAAATACAAATTATCTAATTGTCACAATGCTGCATGTACAAACTCAATGCATTCAAATTGGCAGGTTCTTTTGCCTACACAGAGAACTGAGAGCATATTTCAAAAGTTCATCATTTTGAATCAGATAGGAAGTTCTGGGGTCAACAGAAGTGCTGTAAAGACAGACAATTTTACCTTTGTTTATTTACATCACAGAAGAATACAAAAGTAAATTGAACTTTTGTAGTTGGAAAACATAACTTTGGTTTTGGATTACAACTTGTGCACATTTTAAACCACGAGAAGGTTTACAGGAGAAAAATGGTTTATGAAATATCATTACGAGAAAAAAAGACTTGAATTTATATGTGTCTTACCATATCTACAGAAAGGTCCCAGAGTACTTTACACACAATTAATTAGAATGAATGTGGACAGTTACAGGAAGGAGATTATTGAGCTGGAGAGGGTTCAGAACAGATTTACCAGGATGCTGCCAGGTATGGAAGGTTGGAATCTATCCAAAGGCTGGATAGGTTGGAACCTTTTTCACTGGAGGGTAGAAGGTTGAGAAGCGACCTGAAAGAAGTTTATAAAATAATGAAAGGTATAGATAGAGTTAATGGTAGCGTCCCTAGAATGGGGGATTCCAAGACCAGAGGCACATTTTTAAGGTGAAAGGAGAGAAATTAAAAAAAAAAGACATGAGGCAAATTTTCTAGACAGAGGGTGGTTTGTGTATGGAATGAACTTCCTCTGCAAAGTGTTGGATATGGGTATAATTAAATATTTAAAAGACATTTGGATAGATACATGAAGAGGAAAGGCTTGGAGGGATAGGGCCAGCAGCAGGCAGGTGGGACAAGTTTAGTTTGGGATTATGTTCAGCATGGACTGGTTGGACTGAAGGGTCTGTTTCCGTGCTGTATGACTCTATGACTCACTTGATAATCTTACAGTTATAACCAGAGTAGAAACAGTTATGGTTTAAAAAGAAACTAAAAGTTCAAACAGCTGAGGGGAAGCAATGACTGAGTGGTATTATAGCTGGACTAGAGACTGAGGTAACGTTCTGGGTATCTGGGTTCAAAACCTGCCACAGCAGTTACTGGAATTTGAATTCAATAAAAGTCTGCAAATACAATGACCACGTATCTATTGCTGATTGTTGGAAAACCCATCTGATTCACTCATTCTTTAGGGGAGGAAACTGCCATCCTACACGTGATTCCAGACCAACAGACATGTGGTTAACTTGCAACTGCCCTCTGGATAATTAGGGATTGGCAATAAATGCTTGCCTAGCCAGCTATATCCTCTTCTTGTGAACGAATAAAGGAAACAGGAAGAACTGAAATAATTTCACACTTCAAAACTTTTACTATACCAAATGACTAAACGTATTCTTGACCATACACTATTTTCTGTTTCCAGGCAACTTATACTATAAATTTTAAAAAGACCCTTTCACACTTATCATACATTGGTCTCTCCAGAAAATAGCAGCACATCATCTTCCCAGCCTCCAATGGGTTGGCGATTCCTAAGGAGTAACTTCAAGTGATGATCACAGACTCTTTCCCCCACTTTTTGGAGGTTTCCATATCCATGATCAGCAATAAAGGCTGTCGCAATGGTTCCTCCCTCTTGGCAACACCAGTATGAATCTCCTGGAATCCTGAGACAGCTGTAAGTTATGGCTCTGACCAGAGACTATCACCCTCCCGCAGTCAGTGAAGCAGCCTCTCTCAGTGCTCACCATGCTGCTTGATTTTACCATCAAATATAGTATGAAAGAATGGTTGAGGCCTAAAGGAATGAGGGAACAGGTGATGGCTATATTAAAGAAGAGTGAATTGGGTTTGAATTCATTATTTAAATATGGAGAGCTAGCAATCAGTGGGGTGAAAGCTTTATGGAATGTGGCTAACTGAAATAAAGCTCTTACATACAAATGTGGACTTTAATTTGTTCAATTACAGTTACCTTTGGGAGTATAACATTGGTTTGTGATATTCACTGATTTGTAGGGAGGCTATAACTTGGTTTCAAAAATAGCTTCCTTCACAGCTTTCCCCATGACTCACATGGGCCTTGTATCTAAGAAGTAATGCTCATTTGGTGCCAGCAATTAAAACAAATCTGGAGTTTGAAAGCCCCACAGCCTTTTATTTTAGAACTAAATTAATAGTTTAAAACACAACTAATTACAACCAGACATCCTTAACACTCTTCCAGGACTTGAAACTCTCAGTCTCCACTACTAACCATTGACTCCAAGGGTAAAAGCATCACACTTCCCTGTTAGTGAGTATTTCTTCATGAGTTTTAGGTTGCTTTCGGAGCACTACTCCTTCGAAGTAGTGAAGGAGTAATGCCTTATTCTGACAAAGGAGCAGCGCTATAAACCTGTTGGACTATAACCTGGTGTCTGCAGGACTTCTGACTCCCTCCACCCTAGTCCAATATAGGCGCCTCAACATCATCACTGGAAAGGGAACAAGATCTTCAGTTTGACACTGCAATCAAAATATAACATCCCCAATAACAGCACATGGAAAATCTGTTTAGAGTATTACTTAAGCCTTGCAGTGGGGTTTCAGGATATAACCTGTAATTAGTTAACATTTCTGGGATACAATGGAGTTTATTCTTAATCATGAGTAGCCAAACACAGCAATCTAGCTTCCAAAATAAACATGGATTCCCCCATAGATTAGCAACATAAAACTCATGAAGACCTATTCACTGATAAAAAGTTTAATATAAAACATGCTCATCCCTAGCCTTCAATATTAATCAACGGAGGCCATGAATCAGAGAATCTTTGACATGTTTTGCACAGTCCACATCCAGCTGCATACCGCTGCTGTTCTGAGTTTTCAATGGGGTCTTGAGAGATTATAATTTCAAATCACAGTTATGCCACAACACTAGGAAAGCTGAACTAATAGGTGCTTCACACAAAATCCAGTCCTAATTTGATCGCTTGTATATTGACTGTCGAAGACAATAGATGAAACCTGATCAACAATATGCAGGAATTAGCGCTGGTCCATGATTAGCTCCTGAATGTCATTTTATGATATGGTGATGCCCTACATTAGTGGACTATTTTCTATACATCACAAACTCCAATATAAACCTTTCCTTAAACACAACTGGAGAAAGACATACATTTTTGAAGGTTGATGAGAATATATTAAAGCTGGAGAATGAGTCAAATTCTTTATTCGACTTGTAGAATCACAGCAGGAAATCTCAAATATATTAACATACATAACAGAGTCATACAGATATCCTCAGTTAATCTAGTCCCATTTGGCCCTTATCCCTCTAAACCCTTCCTTTTCATATACCCTTCCAGATGCCTTTTAAATGTGCAATTGTACCCACCCCCACCATTTCCGCCAGCAGCTCATTACATACATGCACCACCTTCTGCATGAAAAAGTTGTCCCTTAAATCCTTTTAAATCTTTCCAGTCTTATCTTAAAACTATGTGCTGTAGTTTTGGACACCCCCACCAGGGAAACCTCTGACCAATGCCATCTTGAAAGACAAGGATAACCGCTACATTGAAACATTGTGCCCTGTAAGTTTTCCTCCAAGCCACTCACCATCCTGACTTGAAAATATATCACTATTCCTTCACTATTGTTGGGTCAATATCCTCGAACTCTCTACCTAATGATATTGTGACTCTACCTCTATCAAATGGATTGTAGCTGTTTAAGAAGGCAGCTTGCCACGACCTTCTCAAGGGTAGTTAGCAGTGGTCAATAAATGCTTGCACAGCCAGTAATGCCTACATTCCATCAGGAAGTCTTTAATAATGGTAAGTTGAATTTTGTATTCATGATTTCCAAAATTGATAAGGTAATGATATAGGGAGCATGGTCAATCCTCAAAAGGAGAATGGAAAACAAGTCATAATATATAATATTTGTTGAGGAAGGCTGTAATCCCTGGAGCATTGGAAGCTGAGAGGTGACCTTATAGAGGTTTATAAAATTGTGAGGGGCATGGATAGGGTTACCTCTATAAGGTCACCATTATTAAAGACTTCCTCATGGAATGTAGGCATTACTGGCTGTGCAAGCATTTATTGACCACTGCTAACTACCCTTGAGAAGGTAGTGGCAAGCTGCCTTCTTAAACAGCTACAGTCCATTTGATAGAGGTACAGTCACAATATCATTAGGTAGAGAGTTCGAGGATATTGACCCAACAATAGTGAAGGAAGAGTGATAGATTTTCAAGTCGGGATGGTGAGTGGCTTGGAGGAAAACTTTCAGGGCACAATGTTTGTCAAGATGGCAGTGGTTGGAGGTTGAAAAACCCTTTCTAAGGAGCCTGGGGAAATTTCTGCAATGCACCTTGTAGATGGTACATACTGCTGTTATAGAGTGGAGGACTATATTTTTTGTGGATGTGGTGCTCGTCAAGCCGGGTTCTATGCCGAGTGATGTTGGAGCTGCACTCATGCACTCAAGTGGGGAGTATTTCAACACATTCCTGACTTGTGCCTTGCAATAGTGGAAAGGCTTTCTGCAGTCAAGAGGGGAGTTCGTCATTGCAGGATCTAGCCTGTGACCTGATCTGGTAGCTACAGTGTTTATATGGCTCGTCCCATTCAGTTTTTAGTCAATAGTAAGCCCCAGAATGCTGACAATGAGGGAATCAGTGACGGCAAGCCATTGAATGTTTTGGGGTAATGGTTACCTCTTGTTGGAGGTAATGGTTGATTAGTACTCATGTAGTGTGAATGTTACTTGCCACTTGTCAACCCAAACATGGACACTGTACAGGTCTTGCTGCATTTTGTCATGAACTGCTTCAGTACCTGTGGAGTTGAGAATGTTGCTAAATATTGTGCAGTTATCAGAAAATATCTCCACTTCTGACCTTTCATTGCACATTCACTTTGCAGCACTATGACACTATTCCATTTTACAGGCAAATCTACGCATAAGCTTTAAAATAGCTTTCAATTCATGAAAAATATATAATTTCTCTCAGTATTCAAAATATTTCTTTCCATCTCAGTGTCTCAAAAAAGTCCAATGGATATGTTGGGTAACCATGCCTAATATTGTTCTGAGCTACTGCATCCAGTAAGAAAATGCAAATCTAAGAAAGTGACCAATTTCTCACAGAGTTAAGAAAGCTTCAAAGCTAATAACAAAAACATTTTTAATAATAATTGTTGCCACAATGGACTTTGAAAGGAAATGGTGAACATTGATGAATAGACTTTAATTTTATGGTTGACATTTAAATGCTCCAGTACCTGACTGAACAGTTAAGCTAAATTTCCACAACAACTAAAATGCATACATTTGTAAAACACACTTCAGAGTTTATGTTTAAAAATAACTCTTTTATAATGCATACCATATCATTGTGCTGTGCATGCCTCATGACAATACTTTCCAAGTGCCGTGAGGCATTCAGTTTATCACAGAGCAACCTCTGCCAACTATCTTTTGAATCACTTAAATGTACAGTGTGAAACATTATTATTTACTGTCTACATTGAAAATTACCAGATATTGAAAGAAAAAAAAAACACCCTCAAGTAGTTCCAGACACATAATCAGCCAAAAATCAGCAGTTTTAAAGTTTGGCAACATTTAGTTAATTTCCATTACACATAACCAATAATAAAAAGGAATGGTTTCAAGGTTGTAATTCTAACGTAGGAGTGGACTGGAGGTTCAGTAATACTTATAACCAGTTCAAGATGCTCTCTCACGGTTCAGAGAACATTTGAATTCCTGATTAGACTTCACTCTTTCCTTCAGGAACAGGGGACACACTTTCAGAAAAAGGGACAGGACATTTAGGAATGAATAGAGGAGGAACATTTTCACTCAGGAGAGTGGTAAATTTTGGGGGCTGTTGAAGTAGAAGGGAGCAGGTTTGATAGATGAATTGGCCTAAATCTGATCCTGTTTCTCATCACCTTTTTGCCTATTAATATACAATGTTTATATGCTAACCTACCATTCACTGTTTCTCTATAATATGCCATATGATACATCTAATACCAAAGGTCACATTTAAAAGCAAATTGCCCTGCTGCTAAGTTAGCATTCACAAGTGAATCTAACAGCAATTTCACTTCACCCATCAATTTTACCAATTAAAATATAATTGATATTGATATATGCTGAATATATTTTCCTTTCTTAAGATCTTTGAAACAACAGAACTTTTCTACAATTGATGTATTAAGCAACAAGCACTTAACATTTGCTTTTCTGATTATTATTTTGGTTCTGCAATTTTGCCCTTGAAATAATGAAGCTGGTTTCAGTCCTGTAACTTGCAAATTGGCATACAGTTCTCCTATGCCTAGAACTAGAGAAAAATCCTAGGTAACAGAAGAAAAATGAAATTGCTTGTGCTCTGCTAAACTATGATTTGGACATGCCAGCGTTGGACTGGAGTGTACAAAGTTAAAAAGCACACAACGCCAGGTTATAGTCCAACAGGTTAATTGGAAGCACTAGCTTTCAGAGCGCTGCTCCTTCATCAGATGGTTGTGGAGTACACAATTGTAAGACACAGAATTTATAGCAAAAGTTTAGTGTGATGTAACTGCAATTATACATGGAAAAAAAATACCTTTATTGTTTGTCAAGTCTCTCATCTCTTAGAATGACCATGTTAATTTCACTTCTTTCATATGTAAATTACAAAACATCTTTAAAAAGTTACATTCTCAGGTTAACTTTAACAATTGGTGTCAGCCCAGATAATTGAAGGTGTTCGCCCCCTGTGTGCTGTTGTCTGTGCCATAACATTTAGACTAGTTCTAATCTAAAAAATGAGTTAACAGAGTCTTACATGGATACATGCAGTTTTTGAGCAAAGTACAATGTAACTCTGCAAGTACAAATTCAACCCACAAACATATATGTGCGCGCTTGCATGTGCACGTGTGGGGGGGGTGGGAGGTTGATATAAGTGCGAGAGAGAGAGAGAGAGAGAGAGAGAGGGGTCTAAGTCTGTGAGAGGATGCATGTGTCAGAGTGGGAGTGTGTGTGTCTGTAGGAGTGTGGGGCTGTCTGGGGTGGGGGGGTGTTGTGAGTGTCTGTGAGAGAGAGTATATATATGTGTGTGAGAGTGTAAAGGGTCTAAGTCTGTGAGAGGGTGCATGTGCGAGTGTCTCTCTCTGTAGGACTTAACAAACAATCAAAGTACTTTTCAATGTATAATTTCAGTTACATCATACTGTAAATTTTTGCTATAATTTCTGTGTCTTACAATTGTGTACTTCACAACCACCTGAAGAAGGAGCAGCGCTCCAAAAGCTAGTGCTTCCAATTAAACCTGTTAGACTATAACCTGGTGTTGTGTGATTTTTAACTCTGCTAAACTAAGTTACTTATCCCAGCATCAAAAACAAACATTCCAACATCACTCAATACTTTTGCTTTTATTAATACTGGGTTGAGATTGCCAAGCTCAATCCAATAGAGACCACACAGAAAGCAGAATGAAAACTCTTTTGTCACACTACTTGGGTTGGATTTATAGTCCCAGACTGAGAGATAAAACATAGCATTTCCTCAAGTTTCCATAAGCAGCTCCCAGTCACTGGCATCAGACCACAATTTACATACCTGAGGATCTGAAATGCATGTAGCTACATGATCTGAAATAATTATCATGTATAATTATTCACACCTATAGTTTAGGAAACCATGTGAAAAGAATTTGCTGTCACCTTTTTTCCAAGTTGAAACACCAATGAGGAAAGTGTGTCCATCGCAGTCTGACGCAACTCAGGAGTACAGTCAAGCGTGCGCACTATTGGATGAATAATCCTTGAGGCATAATCTGTGAAGTCCAAGGATTCTGTCAGACGATCCAAAGTCTCCAAGGCGACCCTTGTATGTGAGGAAATAAAATTGTTCCTCACAAATGTGGAACTTATTTTTGCAGTTTTTCCTTTCAGCAACAGTAATATTTGACCATAGTAATTATATATACCAGGTGACTATTATTTTACTACAGTGTAGGCTTGCCATAACATTCGTACTATCTGAAGATGCTAGATTTTTTCCACGAGTTTTACGCTGCCAGAATCAAGTATGGTGCAAGGTATAGAGCTCATATAGTTTTTTGGAATTGGATTTCAAAATAGGGAGAATGGGTATTGGTTACTTTTGTAAAGGATTTCAAGTTCACAGAGTCCTTCTAGATTAGTAGCCTAATTTAGTATATTTCACAGGGCAGCTGACTACAAACTCCTATAGTGGTAATAGAAACATGTTTGCTCTGCAACATTTAGGATAAGCAAACTTGCACAGGTTTTGTTTCCATGCCAGAAAAATCTAGGATGTGCAAGTTTTATTTTAATTCATTTCAGAAAGCAAGTTTTTCGAGTCAGTTCACAAGACACTACTGTTGACTTTATAAGCAAGTTTTGTTCTCTCCCAGGAGGATTCATGGCAGATTAAGGAACAAGTTATCTCCATAAACAGTATTAATTTGTGAAACATCCAAACTAGAAGAATTTGATTAGAAATTTGCTGATTGTTAGAACTGAGAAACTTAATGCTCTCAGATTTGCAGACAAGTACATGTCAGCAGATTTGGAAAGGACTCGTCAAATTGTCTCCACAATCTAAGACCAAGAAACTTGCAGTAGTCAGTTAAGTAGAACTCTACAGAATTGAGATATCATCTATGTTTTCTGGACTTGAGTCTCTGTCACAGATATCACCAGGAAATGGGTTGAAATTTCATTTTGCTATGTATATTAGATCTTGCTAATGATCTATATATAGGAAGCTCGCATTTTCTACATCTTTTTTGTTATAAATTACTATTCTATTGCTAAAAAAAGTTTGAAGCCTCTTATGAATATGTCTCAGTGATTAACCACCACATTAACCAACTAAATGAAAAATAAAATCTTGTCTATCAAGCCAGATTTCATTCTGGAATTTGACTTGACCAGTATTATCATCAGCTGGGACCACAACACAAGGTTTTGCTATTACCCTTGGTAGTACTTTGATAGCAGACTATGTATCAATGGTTTTAATTGGTGTAGGGAGGAAGTTTCTTCACCCGACTCTTCCCCACTACCACCCCAACCCCTCACACCAGCAATTCTCAATGTGTAAATTGAAAACTCGGTCAACAAAGCTGAAATCAGGCTTAGAAAGTGACCAATCTATTTTGGATTTGCAGTGACTAAAAGAAAGTTCTTCTGTGGAAGACTTGAAAAAAAATCACAGAATCTAAACAGTGCAGAAAGAGGCCAATTGACCCATTAAATCTGCAGCAACCCTCCAAAGAGCATCCAATTAGACCCAGACACCCACCCTATCCCTCTAACCCTACATTTTAGATTAAATTACTTACAGTGTGGAAACAGGCCCTTCGGCCCAACAAGTCCACACCGACCTGCTGAAGCGCAACCAACCCAGACCCATTCCCTTACATTTGGCCCCTTCACCTAACATTACAGGCAAGTTAGCATGGCCAATTCACCTAACCCTGTACATTTTTGGACTGTGGGAGGAAACTGGAGCACCTGGAGGAAACCCACGCAGACATGGGGAGAATGTGCAAACTCCACACAGTCAGTCGGTGTTTCTGACGCTGTGAGGCAACAGTGCTAACCACTGTGCCACCGTGCCGCCCTCCGTACCATGGCTAATTTGTCTCGCTTACACAACCTGTACTCTACAGGACAATTTAGCATGGCCAATCCACCTAACTTGCACATCTTGGGACTGCAGGAGGAAACCGGGGCTCTCAGCAGAAAACAAAACAGTCACACAGAGAATGTGAAAACCCGACACAGACAGTCACCTAAGGCTAGAATCAAACCTGGGTCCCTGGTGCTATGTGGTAGCAGTGCTAACTATTGAGCTACTGTACAAACCTGAATATCTCCATACTAATTTTAAAGAAAAATGAATTATGGATACAAATGACAGTAAAACAAATCGTATATTTGAATGGGCTTTAGAAAATATCAAACTGAAAATTTACTGTCAACTTACTTTCTAGGTCCGAGCGGTACTTCTTGTCCGTCAAACAGTTTAACAATTGGAGGGAGCAAAAGGTGCAGATAATCATCCAGATTTGCTCCAAAAAGCTGTATTGCATTTAGTAACTGCAAAAGGATGCATATAGTTTGAGGAAACACAACAAGTGCACTGACATTTTCATTATTATCATCATAATATTCTTTGTTACACATAAGCTGCCTCTGCCCATAAAGATTAGGTGACAAACAAAATCACTTTTTAAACAGAATTATTGTCCAACCTTTAGATTTTGGTGAGTTTGAATGTTCTTTTGTTCTGATTTACCCCTACTTTAACTGCGCTCTCTGTCTCTTCTCCATTTTGGAACTGAAGTCCAAGTGAGGAGATGTGCCTCTTGTGGAGTGGCTGGCTGTTTATAGAGAGACTGCAGAAAAACTAAAGGTAAAATCACCATAGTCCAAGCAGACCATAAGGCTGCTCTTTCATTGAAGAAACACGACTGGTAGGAAGCTTATCTTAAGGGTCACCACATCTCAGGAAAGGGGCAAAATTGAGAAGGTGGGACCTTCACAGTAACATGATCGACTTGCATTTCGGTGTTTTTCAAAACATTTTGAGATCATTTGCAGTCAACAAAGTACTTCAAGACATGTGTGCACTATTAGATTAGATTACTTACAGTGTGGAAACAGGCCCTTCGGCCCAACAAGTCCACACCTACCCGCCGAAGCGTAACCCACCCAGACCCATTCCCCTACATTTACCCCTTCATCTAACACTACGGGCAATTTAGCATAGCTAATTCACCTAACCTGCACATTTTTGGACTGTGGGAGGAGACCGGAGCACCCGGAGGAAACCCACGCAGACACGGGGAGAATGTGCAAACTCCACACAGAGTCGCCTGAGGCGGGAATTGAACCCGGGTCTCTGGCGCTGTGAGGCAGCAGTGCTAACCACTGTGCCACCGTGCCGCCCACGAATTGTGATGTGGGAAACGTGGCAGCCAATTTGTGCACAGCAAGCTCCCACAAACAGCTGGGGGAATCCCCCAGGACTGGGGATGACTATCTTCCTCCCTGGAGTTCTAGGTCCTGAGGTGACAGAACAGTCCAATCCAATGAGCCAAAAGATCTCATTCTGTACTGTAAAATTCTACGATGCTATGAACTGTGAAATTGCCTGAATAAACATAAGAATCTAGACTAGAGTTAACTTGCCCAGGACCATTACGCATTTACAAGGGGGCTATATAATTACTTAATAAAGGGGAATAAATATTTGTTCTACTAAATTACTCTCATCACTCAATAACATTGAGAATTTTAAACACAACTGTTTTCACATCTAGCAAACCCCTTATGTCAATAATAGAAGGAACACCCACTGCTGACACATAACACAGGCCAAGCCCAATCTAGTAATATGTGTAGTTTATTATGACTAAAAGGTAGTGGATTATGACAAATTAGTCATTTTTTAAAATTATGAGAAAGTGCAGATTTTTTTAATATGCTGTTTTCTGAAACTGCAATGACCTTACAATTTGGTTTGCTGGAAAAGCCAATCTGACTGAAAAATAAACATCAGTAAAGCCTCATGAATCCATGAGCACATTATGCATCATGAAGGTATAAGCATGCCTATTTTTAATTTCCACCTTTTTATCCACAAATGGCTTTGTAGGCAGTAATTGTTATGTGGGCTGCCGACTGTGTTGCACTTTGAATATGGTAATCATCATTTCTTTATTCTCCCTTGCATCATTTGAAAAATTGAATTAAATATACTGATAGCCTTCATAATTCTAAAGGAAGTACTGCAGAAATTGAGGCCGCATTGGTCGAAAAATTCCAGAATTCACTGGATTCTGAGAGGGTTCCATCAGAATAGAAAACTGCTAATATAGTGTCCCTGCACAAGAAGGAAAGTGACATAAAGCAGAAAACTATAGGCCAGTTAGCCCAACATCTGTTATTGGGAAAATGCTAGCGTTCACTATTAAGGAATATCAGGACCTTTCGAAAAGCTGAATGTAATCAGAGTATTTGTGATTTTGAAAGGAAAATAATGATCCTCAAATTTGCGGGAGTTCTTTGAGGATTTAACATGCAGAGTTCATAAAGGGGAACCAGCAGTTGCAGTATATCTAGATTTCCAGAAGGCAAGTGATAAGGTTATTGCACAAGATAGGAACTCACAGTATTGTGAATAATAATATTGATTGAAGATTGGTTAATATATAGAAGACAGTTGGTATTAAAGTTTTTTGACAAATGCAATTTACATTTATATTCACAACTTGGAGGAGGGAGCAGAATTTAAAGTATTCAAATTTGCTGACTATACAAAGACAGGTGGGAGGGCATGTTGTGATGAGGTTATCTGCAAAGGGATATTGACAGGTTGAGTCACTGGGGGAAAACATGGAAAATTGAGTTAAATGGGGAAAAGGGTGAGGTTACGCACTTTGTTAGGAAGAATTAAATGGGAGAGACTCAAGGTTTGTTTAAAGATTTGTAGATCAGGTGCCAGTTGTCGTAGTTGAGGGTATGCTCGCCAAGCTGGGAAGTTGATTTGCAGACGCTTCAACCCCTATCTAGGTGACCACTTCAGAGCTTTGGAGCCTCCTGCGAAGCACTGCTGTACTGTGTCTTCTGAAATTTATTTGGTTCAGTTTCTGCTGCTTCTGGTTGTTCATTGTAGTGGCTGGTATTTTGGGTCTAGGTCAATGTAATTGTTGATTAAGTTGTTGGTTGAGTGCCATGCTTCTAGTAATTCTCTGGCTGTGCTATGTTTAGCTTGTCCTATGCTTGATGTGTTGCCTCAGTCGAATTTGTGGTCCTTGTCATCTATGTGCACCTTGTACATACACACAGATGATAAGGACCACAAATTCAATTAGGGGATTGGAATTTAAAAATAGGGAAGCCTTGTTTCAATCATAGAGGGTGTAGGTGAGGCCATACTTTGAGTATGTATGTAGTTTTGGTCACTGTCTTGAAGAGAGAATGTACTGGCATTGGAGGCAGTTCAAAAGATTTTCTCTGCACTGATTCCTGGGATGGGGAGTTGACTTATCAAGAACAACTAAATAAGTTAGACTTTTATTCAGTAGAGTTTAGAAGAATGCGGAGTTATCTTGTTGAAGCATACAAGATTCTGAGGAAGTGTGACAGGGTTGATGTTAAGAAGAAGATGTTTCCACCAATGAAGAAATCCCAAACTAGGTGACACAGTATTACAGAATATGGGGACACTCATTTAAAACTAAAACTTAAAAGCATTTATTTTCCAGAGGATAGCAAGTGTCTGGAATTCACTTTCCCAGAGTGTTGTGGATGTTAGAACATCGAAAGTACTTAAAAGGGGAGGTAGATGGATTTTACAAATATCAAGGAGTTAAGAGCCAGGAGGACTTAGCACGCTAAGGAAATGAGGCCTTGTCAGGTCAGCCAGGATCCTATACAATGGGAGGGCAGGCTTGAGGGATTGAATTACCTACTCTTGCTCCTACTTCTTATGCTTTTAATAAGCTCCCAAGCATACTATTGGAATAGATAACAATAGTAATACACAAGAGTTTATTAAACTTTGAAAGCTTTTACAGCATCAAAATATATCTATAAGGGGCTGAGAGCATTTCAGTTACAAAACATCAGTTCCATCAGCAAATACAATCAAAACTCCAAATGGCTCACCTTGATTGTAACACTGCGACCTGAACTGGTGTCATGCATGAAGACACGAAGCATGTGAGGAATCAGTTGTGGCAGATAAAGCTTAAATTCTCCTCCTAAAGCCACAACAATCTGCTCAATAACCAGGATGATTGTATTCTGCATTTGGTTGTTAGGCGTCCAATATTCCTGCAAACATTTAAAGATAATTAATTTTATTGCACTCTAAATTCTTATTCTTTATATTAAAAAAGTGCATATTGAGAATAAGCTTAAATAATCAGTGAGTACACAGTCATCATTATAAATAAGTTATATTGTAGCGCAGTACTTTAAATAAGCTAAGTACTTCATGGCTACAACTTTATATCTAAGTATTAAAAGACTTGATGCAAGATTTCATATAAATTTGAGATGTGATTACTAGACAAAATTATAACATAAATTATAAAAATACTACAAAAAGAAAATACTTGCAAAAAAAAGTTAAAAATAAAAGGATGAAATAATGAACATACTGGAGATGACTACATGATAGCTATGACAGAAGCTTATCTGCAATGCACAAAAGCACATTTACGTGCAGGCCTTGGTTCAATGTCAAATGACAGAGTTTCATAACGAACACCCATCAGTCTTGAAAACCATCTAAAATATGACAAGTGGACAAGTAGAAGCTATGTTAAAAAGGGGAAAGCAATGCTCAACTGCATAGGAATGTTGAAGGTATACAAAACAAAAGCATTCACTTCACATCAGAGAGAATAATGAGTGGAGGAAGCACAATGAGTGGAGGAAGAGCAAGAACAGATAAAAAAGCACTACTATTCAATCTACTGTTAAAGAATACAAATTGACTTTAAAAAAATTCTAAATGTTTTGCACTGAATTTAATACCCTTCATATAAAATGTAAACAGGCAATTAATTCATAAATGAATGAGTGAGTCTATTTCCATCATATAGCACACAATTCAAGATAATTCAGTCTTGATTCAGTTAAAAACAAGTCCACTGAGTTGACAGTAATCCTACCAGCTTGGAATACTTCAGCAACATCATGAAATCTGCCTGGCATCCAGTATTCAAGGAGTGCTAGCATTACACCTAGCCTATATGGCAGAGATATGTCCAACGATGAAGTTCAAACCTCAACATATCCATGGAAATCATAACACGATTGTCATATAACATCTTCCTTTGAAATCAGGTAACTATAGATAACTTACCATTTTATAATATACAAATCATTTATATCACATCAGCTCGTATTATCAAAGAGTAACAAGAATTTTCTACTCTTGCACTGAATAAAATGCTTAATGCACACTTCATGTACAGAATCCGATGCTATATTTTTCAGTGTCTTTCAACATGAATATTATCTTAGTCTGACAGTAAAGAATGGGATTGTTTATTTTCTTTAACATGCTCATTTTCTTGTGTTTGACCCTTCTCTGAGGCACAGACCCCAATTTCACTTTTGTGGCTGTGTTTTTCTCTAGTGTAGACCTCAGTAGTAAGTGTTGAATATTCATCATACGAACTAATTAAGCATGATCCTATTCTCAGTTAACAACACATCTGTGCGTTTCCAGCAAGGTTTATTTTATTGCAATCATAAACAGGCAACTCAATATAGAATCACAGAATCATGTGTCCTTTGTCTTTGCTGACCAATAAACACTAAAGTACACTCATCCCATTTACCGCCACAGCCTACTAAGCCCTGTCTTTTTAAATGCTCATCCAGTTACCTATTAAAGGTTGCAAGTGTACCTGCCTGCACCACCCACTCAGGCAACATTTACTGTACTTCTATCACCCTTTGTATGAAAAGGTTTTTCCTCAGAACCCGTCTAAATCACTTGCTCCTCACCTTAAACTTATAGCAACCTAGTCTTAGACATGTCTGCCATGGGGTAAAGATTGTCATGTCTACACATCTCATAATTTTGCATACCTCAATCAGATTTGTCCCTCAGCCTCCTCTGCTACAGGGAAAACAACTCCAGCTTATCCAATTTTCCTCATAAGTGAGGTTCTGCATCTTGGTGAATCTCTTCCAGGGCAATCATGCCTTTCTAATAATATGGTGACCAAAACTCAACACAGTATTCCATCTGTGGCCAAACTAATGGTTTAAAAAGTTGTCTCATCTGACTGGCAATAAGATCACCGAACTCTCACAAGATAAGGATTAAACCTGTAACATCTTTGGTCTAAGTAGTTGACTAATCCATCAGGGAAGCACCATAAGTATTAATTTCAATGTAACCAAGTTAGAAACTGATTATGCAAAGGAATAGTAAAAAGAATTACATTAAAGCAAAATCATGCACATGCTTCAGATCCAAAATGAAAACAAATTGTTGGGAGATATTCATCAGGTCTGGCAGTATCTGAGCAGAGAAACAGTGTTAACACTGTGCCTCATGACTCTTCTTCAGATCATATCTGAGTTAATTACAGAGGGAATCCAAGAATAACCAGACATTAACAAAAATAAACACAAGAGTCACTCAGCCAATCTCAAAATTGAGGTCAAGAAGGATTAAGGACCAAGAACATAAAAAGTGGATATGAACCCAAATGACTAAACAATTGCAATACTCACTTTTATCAAAGCAAATATGTCATCCATGTAAGGTCGGATGTGAATTTTCACGAATGATACAAGCATTCCCAGTTGTTGGAACAAGAACTGATAAAGAAAACATACAATTATACATATGGTTTAGAAATAATCGGTTTTGCCCATAACCATTCTATGATTACATTCTACTTTTAAGTATTAAACTCAAAATTCTACAGTCCCAACTGATTACCAGTTACAAGTGTGTTGAATTATAGATCTGGGGAAAGCACCAGTCTGTCAGAACTTTAACCACCATGTTTAAATAGAAAATAATGTCAAAATTAGTAACAAACTCACAAAACCAAGCCTTGGATCATAACTTATACACGATGATTTTAACTAATGTCATGTACAGTTTTTAATCAAATTCTAAAACCAACTCTCCTCAGAACAGAAAAGTTACATCATTTCCATTTATGAAAAATAATGAAAGTACAGAGAAGACCCACTAGGATCTTGTAAGTGGTATACCTACAATATTAACTTCTCTTTTATTGGATGTTGACATACTTGCTATGTATTTGCAGATTTTGCAAGGATTTTTCTGTTTTTGCTACCATACTCGCATGATATATCAAAATTTATTTTAATTAATATTAAGAACACACCAAATTGTTTCCTATATTTAAAATAGCACTTTTAAGTAAACAAGAAGTTACTCTTACTCATCGCGTTAATCCTGCACTGGAAATAGGTACTTTTTAACCAACCATCAACATTACAGAAGATCTTCCTTTCATCTCCACTTGACATGAATCTGTTGCTTTAAATCAGCACTATAATCAAGACTGTCATCACAGTTGGTTACTGTTGACAACTACAGATGTCCAATTGCTTGTTTGTAGTAGGGAGAAGGGTCAAGGGCTACTTGAAAAAAAAAGGACTGCACGTGAAAGGCGAGTCATTTCCCCTCAAATATTCCTCCCTCAATTCTCATCAGGATAACATGGTTGATAAAGATGAGTGGTGGGAAAGAGCACATCAACAGAGTATTCCAGTCATAGAGATGTACAGCAAGAAAACGGACCCTAAGGTCCAACTCTTCCACACCGACCAGATATTCTAACCTAATCTAGTCTCATTTGTCAGCACTTGGCTCATACCCTTCTAAACCCTTTCGATTCATATACCCATCTAGATGCCTTTTAAATGGTGCAATCGTACCAGCCTCCATCACTTTTTCATGAAGAAGGTGGGGCGTGTGTGGAATGAGCTGCCAGAGAAAGTTGACCCTTATGGCCCTTTTAAATCTTTCCCCTCTCACCCTAAACCTATGCCCTCTAGTTCTGGACTCCCCCATCCTAAGGAAAATACCTTGTCTACGTACCTTATCTATGCCCCTCATGATTTTATAAACCTCAATAAGGTCACCCCTCAGCTTCTGACAATTCAGGGAAAACAGCCCCAGCCTGTTCAGCCTCTCCCTATAGCTCAAATCCTCTAACTCTGGCAACATCCTTGTAAATCTTTTCTGAACCCTTTCAAGTTTCACAACATCATTCCTGTGGGAGGGTGACCAGAACTGCATACAATATTCCAAAGTGGCCAAACCGATATCCTGTAGAGCTGCTGCGTGACCTCCCAATTCCTACACTCAATGCTCTGACCAATAAAGGAAAGCATACCAAATGCCTTCATCACTATCCTATTTACCTGAGACTCCACTTTCAAGGAACTATGAACATGCACTCCAAGTTCTGTTTGTTCAGCAACACTCCGAAGGACCTTAGCCATTAAGTGGATACGTCCTGCCCTAATTTGCCTTTCCAAAATGCAACACCACATATTTATCCAAATTAAACTCCATCTACCACTCCCAGCCCATTGGCTCATCTGATCAACATCCCGTTGCATACTGAGGTAATCTTCTTCGCTGTCCACTACACCTCCAATTTTGGTGTCATTTGCAAACTTACTAATTGTACCTCATATATTCACATCCAAATTATTTACATAAATGACAAAAAGTAGTGGAGCCAGCATCGAGTCTTGTGGCACAGCACTTGTCAGAAGTCTCCAGTCTGAAAAGCATCACCCTCTATCTTCTACCTTCGAGACAGTTCTGTAACCAAATACAATGTGGAGGAGCTGGTTTTGGACTGGGGTGGACAAAGTTATAAAATCACACAACACCAGGTTATAGTCCAAAAGTTTTATTTGGAAGCACTAGCTTTCGAGTGGTGCTCTGAAAGCTAGCATTTCCAAATAAACCTGTTGGAGTATAACCTCGTGCTGTGTGATTTTTAACCCTGTATCCAAATAGCTAGTTCTCCCTGTATTCCATGATCTAACCTTGCTAACCAGTCTCCCATGAGGAACCTTGTTGAATGCCTTACCGAACTCCATATAGATCACATCCATCGCGCTCTCTGCCCTCATTAATCCTATTCCTTACTTCTCCAAATTCTCATTCTTGAAGAAGGGCTTATGTCGATTCTCCTTCTCCTTTGATGCTGCCTGACCTGCTGCGCTTTTCCAGCAACACATTTTTATTCTCCAAAATCTCAATCAAGTTAGTGAGACATGCTTTCCCAAATCAGTCCTTGCTTTTCCAAATACAAGTAAATCCTGTCCCTTAGGATTCCCTCCAATAATGTGCCCACCGCAAATGTCAGGCTCACTGGTCTATAGTTCCCTGGCTTTTCCCTACAGCCTTTCTTAAATAGTGACACCATGTTAGCCAACTTCCAGTCTTCCAGGACCTCACCTGTGACTATCAATGATATAAACATCTCAGCAAGGTGCCAGGAATCACTTCCCTTGTCCTCCACAGAGCTCTAGGAGACATCTGATCAGGCCCTGACAATTTATCCACCTTTATGTATTTTAAGGCATCCAGTACCACCTCCTCTGTAATATGGACATTTTTCAAGATGTCATCATCTATTTCCCCAAGTTCTATAAAATCCACAGCAAACACTGATGCTTAGTATCTCCCCCATCTCCTGCGGCTCCACACATAGGCTGCCCTGTTGATCTTTGAGGGGCCCTATTCTCTCCTTAGTTACACATTTGCCCTTAATGTATTTATAAAATCCTTTCGGATTCTTCTCAACCCCATTTGCCAAAGCTATCGCATGCCCCCTTTTTGCCTTCCTGATTTCTCTCTTAAGTATACTGCTACTGCCTTACTACTCTTCTAAGGATTCATTCGATCTTTGCTATCTATACCTGACATATGCTTCCTTGGTTTCTTGACCAAATCCTCAATTTCTCCAGCCAACCAGCATTCCCTACACCTACGAGCCTTTCACCCTAAGAGGAACATACTTCTCTGGACTATTATCTCATTTTTGAGGGCTTCCCATTTTTCAGCAGCCTCTTTACCTGCGAACATTCACCCCCAATCAACTTTTGAAGGCTCTTGCCTAATATCATTAAAGTTGGCCTTCCTCCAATTGTAGAAGAATTGTACAATTATTCCCAGATTGGTTGTGCTAAGTTCTGTGGACTCTGTGGAGTTCTGTGAAGGATCAAAAATTGATTTGGTTCATTTGATCTTATCTGTTCAGCATGCTGAAGATAGTCTCCTCACTGTGGAAACTAAATTCATTAATTTAAAATAGCACCTCACCCATCTCCACATCCTAACTGATTGACATAGGTCTTGCACTTTCTTGTATTTAATGACCATATTTTCACAAGATACTGCTGTAACGTCTGAAAGTCACTTTTCTGTTATTTTCCTCATAATACAAGATCCTATTCTTTGGTTCTAAAATCTCTAGTACTTACAAAGTTGTTCCACAAATTCCAAGTAAGCACTCATAAGCATCAATATTTTTAAAAGTTCAAATTTCACAGATTAGTGACTCAAAATCATTTTGATCTACACTAAACCTACCTCTCGTGTATTGGCATCACAGACTCGAATGACATTCAGAAACGTGGGCATGACCTGAGGCAGGAACTGGACACATTTTAAACCCAGAGATTTGAAGATAAAGGTGACTGCCTGAACAACCATTGTATGGTGGTTTGAGAGCGATGTGTCTCGCAGGATACGCATGAGGGTCACTACAGCAACAGCTGGGTAGAACTCATCCAATGGCAAATTCCCCATATTCACCAACATTTCACTAGTGCTGTAATCAGCTATAATCAAGAAAATAAATATTAAAATTGTAAGTTATGTACAGCGAATTCTGAACATTAAAACACTGCAAGCTGTGCATGGGATCAAAAAACTATGCTGTCAAGCCCACATCCCAGTTACCTATACAGCAGTACCTTCACAAGCTATTTTTTAAAGCCCTATTTAAATCAAAATAAGAATTAATGTAAGGTCTGGATAGTATTGTACTTAAGTACTTCTACAACAAAGCATAACATAATAATTCAGCAGCAATGGGTGAATACATACAAAACAGACAATTGTTGATGTAACTGGATTTTTACTGGAACTGGAAAGCATACATCAACTAGCTTAACCTAACCACAAAAACAAGTTGTTTCAAATCCTCGTGAAACTCAACTGGTTGACTGGCATCCTTTTGAGAAGGAAACATGCTTTAGGGAGGTCCCAGTTACACACTAACAACTTTGGTTCTTAATTGCCTAGCAAGCTCCACTAGCATCTCAGGAGAGCTGGGAATTGGATATCAGCTACAGCTTTTTTTGGAATGTCCATATGACAAAACAACTTTTTTTAAAAAAAGAAGGAAGTATAATCTAATCAAATGAAACAATTACAATTTACCATTTTTATTACCACTACTTTATTGTACTTTATAAGTAAGAAAAATAAATTCCTTCCTGTCATGATGAAACAAGCAAAGCTATCAGCATGATCAGTTTGTACCTCAGAAAGGGGTACAAAAAAGGGGGAGTCTCTTATAGAGTCATAGAGATGTACAGCACGGAAATAGACCCTTCGGTCAACTCGTCCATGCCAACCAGACACCCCAACCCAATCTAGTCCCACCTGCCAGCACCCAGCCCATATCCCTCACAACCTTTCCTATTCAAATACCCATGCCTTTTAAATGTTGCAATTGTACTAGCCTCCACCACTTCCTCCAGCAACTCATTCCATACACTTACCATCCTCTGAGTGAAAAGGTTGCCTTCTGGGTTTCTTTTATATCTTTCCCCTCTCACCCTAAATCTATGCCCTTTAGTTCTGAACTACTCCACCCCAGGGAAAAGACTTTCTCTATTTATCCTATCCATGCCCCTCATGATTTAAAAAACCTCTTTATAAGGCCAAGCCTCGGCCTCCGATGCTGCAGGGAAAACAGCCGTAGCCTATTCAACCTCTCCCTATAGCTCAAAGCCTTCAACCATGGCAACATTCTTGTAAATCTTTTCTGAACCCTTTCAAGTTTCACAACATCTTTCCAATAAGGAGGAGACAAGAATTGCATGCAATATTCTAACAATGGACTAACAGTGTCCTGTACAGCCGCAACATGACCTCCCGACTCCTGTACTCAATACTCTGACCAATAAACGAAAGCATACCAAACGCCTTCTTCACTATCCTAGCTACCTGAGATTCCACTTTCAAGGAGCTACAAACCTGCACTCCAAGGTCTCTTTGTTCAGCAACACTCCCTAGGACCTTACCATTAGGAGTATAAGCCCTGCTAAGATTTGTTTTCCGCAAAATGCAGCACCTCACATTTATCCGAATTAAACTCCATCTGCCACTTCTCAGCCCATTGGCCCATCTGATCAAGATCCGTTGTAATCTGAGGTAACCTTCTTCGCTGTCCACTACAAGTCCAATTTTGGTATCATCTGCAAACTTACCAACTATACCTCTTGTGCTCACATCCAAATCATTTATATAAATGATGAAAAGTAGTGGACCCAGCACTGTGGATCCTTGTGGCACTCCACTGGTCACAGGCCTCCAGTCTGAAAAACAACCCTCCACCACCACCCTCTGTCTTCTACCTTTGAGCCAGTTCTATATCCAAATGGCTAGTTATCCCTGTATTCCATGAAATCTAACCTTGCTCACCAGTCTTCCATGGGGAACCTTGTCGAACACCTTACTGAAGTCCATATAGATCACATCTACTGCTCTGCCCTCATCAATCCTCTTTGTTACTTCAAAAAAAACTCAATCAAGTTTGTGAGACATGATTTCCTATGCATAAAGCCATGTTGACTATCCCTAATCAGTCCTTGCCTTTCCAAATACATGTACATCCTGTCCCTCAGGATTCCCTCCAACAACTTGCCCACCACCGATGTCAGGCTCACTGGTCTATAGTTCCCTGGCTTGTCCTTACCACCTATCTTAAACAGTGGCACCACGTTAGCCAACCTCCCGTCTTCCGGCACCTCACCTGTGACTATCGATGATACAAATATCTCAATAAGATGCCCAGCTATGTCAATTAACATCGGGTTTCAAACAAACTCAAGTCAGAGCAATGAAGCTTGCCTCAACTGAGTAAAAATGCAATGAATTTAGAATTCAGAAAAGTTAAGGCAAGAACCAAAGCAAAAGCTGCTTTAATCGGATATTAAGCATATTTCGCAAGTCAGCTACATGCATAATGGCAAAAACAAAAGAATTGATGAAATGTCTTAATTAGCTACATTTTAGGATAAATTAGTTTTTTTTCTTCTTGATAGCTGGTTCTGAAGTATTACTTCAGAATAATGAATGTATTACCATTACAAAAACAACAGAATTAAAACAAACTTACTATGGTTGGAGATACCTGATTTTTATACTTGTTTGGAGTCACTTTAACTTGCTCAGGAATGATGCGATATCGTGACAGAGGATTAACAGAAATTTGAAACTGTGACTATAAACCAAACCCAAATTCCACCTCAGAACTCAACTAATTGCAGCTACTCACAAAATACTTCCTGGCAAATAGTTTGTGTTACCATTGCTATTGCCAAAAATTCTTGCTAAAGAAGTACTAATAACTAAGTTTCAAATCTTTCCACACATTATCCCAACATATCGTATTAGATGGAGGCCGTTTAATGTTAATACCTCACCAGATTGTGACATCATATGCTACATCGTTTATAATTAATACGAAGCTTGATTTCCTGAAGTACGTGTGGATGAAATGAAATTAAAAAGGTGTATCCAAGGTGCATTTGAAGGCAGATAAGGTCAGTACACATTTACACCCAGTTGTGGAGTGCTGCCTGTGCCATAATTTATACAGATCACCTGTTCATTGTAGCCACAAAGCTTAATTTCTTTGGGTGAATTCTTCCTCTGGTCAAAAGTTCAAAAGGAAATTAGTTTTTGATCGCTGTTTTGACGACCATTTACATACAAGCATTGCTTGCAACAAGATGATCCTCTTCATGGTTAAGCAAAAATCGTTCAAGTCACCAGTATGTTGCACTAATTTTCATTCATGATATTGAAGAAGAAAATGTCAATCAAGTTGACTTGTTTCATGGTATTCCATGTACATGAGGAGTTTGACTTAATTTCTCACTGATCTCCAAAGCTAATCAGGCAACAGTGTATACAACAATTTTCACAAGTAATGTGTCTATTTTGTTTATAGAAAGGAAGATAAATATATTTTAATTCAGTAGTTTACCCTATTATGTTGCAAATTTATTTGGATCCAAGTCACAAAACTGACTTTAACAATTAACTACTGAGCTGTTTAATAAGTGTAATTAAGAGTTTGAAGTTTGAGTTTAAAAAAAGGTTCTGGTGATATTTAAGGCTTAAAGCTACAAATAACATTATCTAAGTGTTAAACATCACACTCTGTGGATCTCATGCAGAGTAACAAAAACTTCAATTACTCAATCATAATTCCTACATTTAAATGAGTTAAGCTAAATTGATAAGTGGGAAAAACAGGAAAAATTAAATCCTTTAATTTCATCTGTTCAGATGCTTTTTAAATGCAATTCTTGATTGATGGTGACACATTATACTTATAGAGTACAGTGTAAGCTACATAATGTGACATTGATGAGGAGCACTTTGCCAGGGCTATTGCACCAAATGGTGTTTAATGGCTTCTGCTGCATATTATCACTGGGGACATTGGTGGCCTAATGGCATGTGATCTGAGTCAAATAGCCTGCAGCATTTGGATTTAATTTATTCGTGAAGATTGGTTACTTAGTAAGAAACTGGAGAGCTATGCTGCTGGCATGACAGTATATTTTGCTAAAAATTTATTACCATGACTCTACACACTGCTCTTTTAGTTAATGAACAATGTAGGCTCAACATAAAAGGGGAAGGGAAAAATGAGAACATATATCAAATGAAGAGGAAAAAGACAGCAACACTCTCCATTCCTGGAACACAAAACAAATTATAATGTAAAAATATGAATTTGCGTAACATCTGTAAGACCTAGACCAGAGATAGCTGATTTTGTCCTGAATGTCTTGGACATATTAACTGTACAACAAAGTTTCAACTTCAACTCAAAAGAGTTAAGAATTTTTAACTTTATTGTTTAAAACGGTATTAGTTTCAAGAAGACACCCGGTAGTAAATATACCCAGAACAAGAGAGATTAAACAAAGTAAAAAAAATTTAGAATATGCTTAAAATAATATTGTGATGAGGTTACAGTCAACAGCTCAGAACTTAAGTATTAAAAAAAATTCTTGAAAGCAGATTTAAACACAACGCATTGGTGGTGTTTTGGCATCAACTTTAGCGAATTAAATAACAATTGAAGTACCACAGGAGAAGCCTGAAATTCTTTTAATTTCATTGTAGAAAAATATTTAATAATAGTGCATCTAAATTTCTAATATACCCAATGTTGAGGTATGAATGAGTCTACAAAAGAATTTCTTTATCTTTAAATTTAGAACGGTTCACAAAAACAATGGATAAAGATGATCAACAATTTATCAATATTTTTATGGATAAAGTGCTAACCTTGAAACATTATTGCTTTAGCAAATAGGTCCCAAATCTACAGATAACTCCCATCCCAGAATTGTTCGGAGCCAATGTTTAGCTTCACATAAAAGAAACAAAATCTGATTTTTGTGTTAAGTTTAATGTTTCACATTTAATCCCACAACACTTTACAGAAGTATCAAAGAATGCTTTGATAGTTTTGTATCTTAGTTGATCCAAAACTAAAATTTTAATGCAATAAAGGTTAAAAACAAACAGTTGAAAATAAATAAAAATGCGAAGTGAAGTGACTATTCATTATTTATTATTAAAATCAGTATCAACCATACTCTCAGGTCAATGTGAAAAAATAGATACTTAATGCTAAACACATTCATACCTGAATCCTGGTTTGATTTAGATTCCGACAGACTGACAGCAGAGGCATCACGCGACTGGTCAATCATCCCAATATTAACTTTGTGCTTGTACGGATCTAAGGCACCCAATAGCCCCAACACACGGATAGCCTATGGAGTAAAATGTGACATGTTCACTGTTAAAAATGAAAAAATTATCTTAGGGATAATTTTCTTGACAGGTTTTGAGATGGAAACATATAAAACAGGAATTGGTTACTTAGCCTCTCGAACGAACCATGCGCTTGATCATGGCTGATCTGAACCTAAGTCCATATGACTTTGCCTCTTCCCCTTAATATCTTTTGTTAATAAAAATCTATCAAGATTGGACTTAAAATTCACAAATAATCTAGCATTTGTGGAACAGAGTTGTCTCAAACTGCTATCACCCTTTGTAGATATGTTTCCTAATTTCACTGCTGGAAGTCCCAGAAAGTTGCTGTACTTTTTAAACTAATGCTCAAATAGTAGAAATATAATTTCTATCTACCAGAGTTGTTCTAAATTAATAATATATGTAACATTCCTCCTAACATCTTGTCAACTTGCATCACAATACTTCTTAAACCTTTTAAATTCCAGGGAATGGCAATTTGTGCAATTGTAAATAAAGGCAGAGTGGTAGATAGTTTCTACATAGATTTCAGCAATACCCTGAACAAGGTTCCACTTGGTGGACTGGTTAGTAAGTTCAGATCTCATGGATCCAAGGACAGCTAGCCATTTGGATACAAAATTGGATTAAGGGTAGGAGAAAGAGGGTGGTGGTAGAGCATTGTTGTTCAGACTGAAGGCCTGTGACTAGCGATAAGCCGCAAGGATCAGTGTTGGGTTCGCTGCTGCTCATCATTGATGCAAATAATTTGGATGAGAATATTGGGAGGTATGGTTCGCAATTTTGTGGATAACACCAAAATTGATGGTTGAGTGGATAGTGAAGGCTTTTGAAGAATATAACGGGATCCTCAACTAGGTTTTTTCCCCAGGGCAGGGGAGTCCAAAATAAGAGGGCATAGGTTTAAGGTTAGAGGGGAAAGATTTAAAAGGGACCTGAGGGGCATAGAGGATAATGAATATATAGAATGAACTGCTAGAGGCAGTAGCAGAGGCAAGTACAATTACAAGACATTTAAAGACATTTGGACAGGTACACAGGTAGGAAAGGTTTAGTGGGATGTGAGCCAAATGCAGGCAAGTGGAACTAGTTCAGTTTAAGAGACCTAGTTAGCATGGACAAGTTGGGCCAAATGTTCTGTTTCCATGCTTTCCGACTATGTGTCTATAACAGTTATGCTTGCTTTTCATTTTCTTATTAACAGATCTGCACTTAAACATGTCAAATCTCATTCAAATTAATTTGTCTTATGCATGTGTTCCTATTAAAATGATATTTTGTTCTTTGCAAAATATGAAATGTTAAGTAGTAACAGATTTTCCAAATTTGAAAACTCTAATTTCCCTTACTCCATCGCTCAACTGATGGACTGACCAAGATCCTATAAAGTGGCTAAGAACAGTGGGAAATCAGAAGATTGGGAAGGATACAAAAGCAAACAGAGGATAACAAAGAGTGTAATAAGAAAGGAGAGGATCAAATATGAAGGTAGGCGAGCCAGTAATATTAGAAATAATAGTAAAAGTTTCTTTCAGTACATAAGAAACAAGCGACAGGCAAAAGTAGACATTGGGCCACTTCAAACTGATGCAGGAAGCCTAGTGATGGGAGATAAGGAAATAGCAGGAGAACTAACAAGTACTTTGCGTCAGTCTTCACAGTGGAAGACATGAGTAATATCCCAAAAATTAAAGGGTGTCACGGGGCTGATTTGAGTATGGTTGCCATTACGAAAGAGATAGTGCTAGAAAAGTTAAAAAGTCTTAAAATTGATAAATCTCCTGGCCCCGATGGGATACACCCTAGAGTTCTGAGAGAGGTGGCTGAGGAAATAGCAGAGGCATTGGTTGAAATCTTTCAAGAGTCACTGGAGTCAGGAAAGGTCCCGGATGATTGGAAGATGGCTGTTGTAACCCCCTTGCTCAAGAAAGGATCAAGGCAAAAGATGGAAAATTATAGGCCAATCAGCTTAACCTCGGTTGTTGGTAAAATTCTAGAATCCATCATTAAGGATGAGGTTTCTAAATTCTTGGAAGAGCAGAGTCTGATTAGAACAAGTCAACATGGATTTAGTAAAGGGAGGTCATGCCTGACAAACCTGTTGGAATTTTTTGAAGAGGTAACAAGTAGGTTAGACCAGGGAAACCCAGTGGATGTGGTCTATCTAGACTTTCAAAAGGCCTTTGATAAGGTGCCACACGGGAGGCTGCTGAGCAAGGTGAGGGCCCATGGTGTTCGAGGTGAGCTGCTGGGATGGATTGAGGATTGGCTGTCTAACAGAAGGCAGAGAGTTGGGATAAAAGGTTCTTTTTCAGAATGGCAGCCGGTGACGAGTGGTGTCCCGCAGGGTTCGGTGCTGGGGCCACAGCTGTTCACATTATATATTAATGATTTGGATGAGGGAACCGGGGGCATTCTAGCGAAGTTTGCCGATGATACGAAGTTAGGTGGACAGGCAGGTAGTACTGAGGAAGTGGGGAGGCTACAGAAGGATCTAGACAGGTTGGGAGAGTGGTCCAGGAAATGGCTGATGGAATTTAACGTGAGCAAGTGCGAGGTCTTGCACTTTGGCAAAAAGAATAAAAGCATAGACTACTTTCTAAATGGTGAGAAAATTAATAAAGCCAAAGCACAAAGGGATCTGGGAGTGCTAATCGAGGATTCTCTAAAGGTAAACATGCAGGTTGAGTCCGTGATTAAGAAAGCGAATGCAATGTTGTCTCTTATCTCAAGAGGGTTGGAATATAAAAGCAGAGATGTACTACTAAGACTTTATAAAGCTCTGGTTAGGCCCCATTTGGAGTACTGTGTCCAGTTTTGGTCCCCACACCTCAGGAAGGACATACTGGCACTGGAACGTGTCCAGCGGAGATTCACACGGATGATCCCTGGAATGACAGGTCTAACATATGAGGAACGGCTGAGGATACTGGGATTGTATTCGTTGGAGTTTAGAAGATTAAGGGGAGACTTAATAGAGACATACAAAATAATACATGGCTTGGAAAAGGTGGATGCTAGGAAATTGTTTCAGTTAAACGAGGAGACTAGGACCCGTGGACACAGCCTTAGAATTAGAGGGGGTCATTTCAGAACAGAAATGCGGAGACATTTCTTCAGCCAGAGAGTGGTGGGCCTGTGGAATTCATTGCCACGGAGTGCAGTGGAAGCCGGGACGCTAAATGTCTTCAAGGCCGAGATTGATAGATTCTTGTTGTCTAGAGGAATTAAGGGCTACGGGGAGAACGCTGGTAAGTGGAGTTGAAATGCGCATCAGCCATGATTGAATGGCGGAGTGGACTCGATGGGCCGAATGGCCTTACTTCCACTCCTATGTCTTATGGTCTTAAGATGAGAGTATAACCCGATGGGATTCTACAGTCTTCCAGCACCTGCTAGAAGAAGGATATTGTTAAATAGGAAAGAGTTGAGAAAAGATTTACCAGGATGTTGCTGGGAATGGAGAATGAAAATTCTAGAAATAGGCTGGGACATTTTTTTCACTGGGGTATCAGAGGTTGAGGGACGACCTTATAGTGGTTTATAAGACCATGAGGTGCATAGATAAAGTGTTTGGAAGGGTCTTTTCCAGAGTTACAAATTAGGGGACATATTTTTAAGGGGAAAGGAAGTAGTTTTAAAAAGGACATGAGGGACAATTTTATTTTTATACAGAGATTGGTTAGTGTGTGGAATAAACTGCCAGGGGAAGTGGTGGATACAGGTACAGTTAGAACATTTAAAATACATTTGGATAAGTATTTTAAAAGAAAGGTTGGGAGGGATATGGGCCAAATGCAGTCAAATGAGACTAGCTTGGTTTGGGAAACTTGGCTGGATGGACTAATTGTACCAAAGGAACTCTGTGTCCATGCTGTGTGACTCTATGACCATGACCTGTTTAAGCGATCACTCTTCCCATTCAAATCTGAACTGGAATCTCTGGTAGACCTCACAAGGAAGCTCAAACTTGTCCTCCTTTAGAAAGCATGTATCTGCAATTTTCAACGCATGCTTGGATAATGAATGAGCTGGAGGAATTCAGGCTGATTTCTATCCTCGCTACTTTCAGAGATTTGAGCAAACCTACTGTTGCTATGCCTGACATCAGCTAGCTCAGAACAAACCAAGAATTAAATTTTAAATTCTATCAGTTCCGATAGCTCAAACCACATTAGTCAGGTATTCATGCTGAGCTATCAATGGAACCTATGCTTTTAAAGTGGGAAAACTGTGAAGCAATTTCTCAGACACAAACAACATAATGAATGAGTATTATGCAGCTGACAATTATGTTAACTTTGTACTTTAAATCCAAAACAGCAACAAGATGTTCATTTTTCAAATGTGGATCTGTAATTTATAGATGAAACACCTAAGGCAATTTTCTTGGCTTGCCCTGCAGGGCCGATGACCCATAGTTTACACGTTCATAAATTGTTCAAGTTGTCAGGAATCTTCATTTGTTTAATATGTTGTGTTTACCCACTTTACAAGAGATCCTTTAAATACATACAAAGGATGCTGTCTGTGTAGCTCCAGAACTTTAATGCAATTATGTAGGTGCAAAACTTCAATGGGTTTGCTGGTAACCAGCTACTCGATTGATTCTTGTTCAGTCGCTGAAGTAGCAGTTGTCAAAGTTATATAATCAGAGCAACCAGACTGAGTTTTTGCTGACCATATGTTCAGGAGCAAATCTGTTAACAGCAATTTACTTTTTTTCATACAACCTTTACAAATTAATATAGATTCATTCATCTATGCCTTCTGTAGATTAAACTATACAGTCAACTACTCACAACATCATTATGCAACACAGGCGGATAGTTACAAGTTTACACCTGGAGATTTTCTACATACCACAGTCATTTAGTGGTAGTGTAGTAATCATCTGGGGTTGGTGGAGGTCATATGATGGGAAAACAAGAAGTCAATTAAGTCATTTCTGTGTTGCTTTCATGTACTTGCTAGATGTTGACTTAAGATTGGGACCAAGGACCAGGTAACATGTTTATTGATCACATTCAAAGTCTGGAGATGATAGGAACATAGGAACAGAAATAGAGCATTTAACCCACTATTCACTACCCACTGCTTCACTATTCAATTGGATCATGGCTGATCATCCACCTCAGAGTCATTTTCCCCTCATTAACTCCACATTCCTTGCAGCACTCGTGCTAATTTTTTTCTTTTGTGTAGACATCTAAGGTCCGTGCACAGC
The DNA here is from genome assembly GCF_037043375.1 of Chiloscyllium plagiosum. Lineage (NCBI taxonomy): Eukaryota > Metazoa > Chordata > Chondrichthyes > Orectolobiformes > Hemiscylliidae > Chiloscyllium > Chiloscyllium plagiosum. The sequence continues at coordinate 34,130,468 of NW_028270175.1, read as the reverse complement.
AGCAACTTCTGGAACTGGACATTAGTTCAGTAAGCAGCATAGTACATCAATCACCATGAACAGACACTTGGGGCAAGTGTGTGCACAAGCTGCTTAACTTAGAGGGAACATAAATTTCTGGAAGCTAATTACATGAAGAAACCAATCAGTTACAGTCTTGTACATATTCAAATTGTTGAGGTCTCACAGTTCTCTGAGGAAGAAAATTCCAAAAATTATGTCTAGTGTGAAAAAATCCTTCCTCTTTTGAGTTTTAAATGACCTACCCTTTAATCTGAAACCATGGCCCATAAATCTAGAATCACCAACCAAGGAAACCATCCTATCTATGTCCACACGTCAAGCCCTGTGAGAATCCTGTAAGTTTCAGAACGGTTGCCCCCACATTCTACAAGGCTCCAGACAACACAGGTCCAATTTCTTGAATTAGATTCATGGCATGTACTGTCTTCAGGAGGCGGAGGAATAAAATACCAAATAATGGGAGAACCTTCATTATGGAAAATCTAGATCATAATGTGGCATCCCTATCTCTGACAGGCACTCCGTCTGAGCATAGGGTCATGCAGCAATTGCAAAGGCAATCATTTGGGATCTCTACTTTATCAAAAAGATTGCTACATTCTTTCAAAGAAAAGGATCAGATGATTATACCTAAATCAATTACATAATGGCAGCCTATACTTTTATATGCTCTGTGCCTTACCTCTCTCCGAATGCCTTGGTTTTGTTCAGTCTTAAGAAAGTTCAGTAGAACTTCAAGGAGAGATGGATATTTCCTGTATGGTTCTACCACATACCCTGTGCAGGCAACCTGTTGTCCTAAGGTCCACAGCGCCACCTGTCCAATTCACACAGGAACAACAGCAGTTAACCTTATTTCTTGGACTGCTTTCAATAGTAGTATTATTTATTTCAGCAGTACACTTAATTTTAAAAAAGAGGGACAAGAGGTACATAGAGGAGAAGGGAGCAATGGAGAGAGAGGTGGAGGGGGAGGAAAATGTGGAGAAAGGAGAGAAGAAAATGCAGGACGAAAGGGAAAATAGGGAGAGAAAAGGGGAAGCAATGGAGTGTGAGGGAAAGAAGGGGAACTTGGGGAAATAGAGGAGGACGACATAGGGAGAGAGAAGGGAACAGAATAGAGAGTGACAAGAAAGCAGCAAAATAAGAAAAATTGTTTCAACAAAATAAATCATGAACATAACCATTAATTTCCTTTGCATCAAGACAACTGGAAAGTAGTGTAGTTTTAACATATTGGTTTAGTAAGCCAAAGCTCAGACTACTGATCTAGAGGCAAGAGTTCAAATTCCACCATAGGAGCTGAGGACATTTAAATTTAATTCATAAAATAGTAGTAAAATGTCCAGGTTAGGTGATTTGGCCATGCTAAATTGCCTGTAGTGTTAGGTGAAGGGGTAAATGTAAAGGAATGGGTCTGGGTGGGCTGCTCTTCGGAGGATCGGTGTGGACTTGTTGGGCTGAAGGGCCTGTTTCCACACTAAGTTATCTATATCTATACCTATATCAGTAATAATCTCATCTGTTTCCTTACCCAATCTAGCCTACATATGTCTCCAAATATACACATGGATGACTCTCAACTGCCTTTTGGTATGCTTTCCTTTATTGGTCAGAGCATTGAGTACAGGAGTTGGGAGGTCATGTTGCTGCTGTACAGGACATTGGTTAGGCCACTGTTGGAATATTGTGTGCAATTCTGGTATCCTTCCTATCAGAAAGATGTTGTGAAACTTGAATGGGTTCAGAAAAGATTTACAAGGATGTTGCCAGGGTTGGACGATCTGAGCTACAGGGAGAGGCTGAACAGGCTGGGGCTGTTTTCCCTGGAGCGTCGGAGGCTGAGGGGTGACCTTATAGAGGTTTACAAAATTATGAGGGGCATGGATTGGATAAATAGACAAAGTCTTTTCCCTGGGGTCGTGGAGTCCAGAACTAGAGGGCATAGGTTTAGGGCGAGAGGGGAAAGATATAAAAGACACCTAAGGGGCAACTTTTTCAAGCAGAGGCTGGTATGTGTACGGAATGAGCTGCCAGAGGATATGGTGGAGGCTGGTACAATTGCAACATTTAAGAGGCATTTGGATGGGTATATGAATAGGAAGGGTTTGGAGGGATATGGGCCGGGTGCTGGCAGGTGGGACTAGATTGGGTTGTGATATCTGGTCGGCATGGACAGGTTGGACCGAAGTGTCCGTTTCCATGCTGTACATCTCTATGACTCTATAAGTGACAATTGTTGGCCTTGTCAGAGGTTCTCACATCCCATGAAAGAATTGAAATGGAAAACAAAACACTGTAGAAAAGCTGAAGACAAACAAAAACAGACACACCACCTAACATTAGCCTATGTACTGGAAATAACAAAGCAACCACTACCCAGTCAGCCACTTAAAATTCCACTCATAAACCAACATTTGAGGGCTACCATCAAAATTGGGATAACTGTCTTACAGACCAAAGTTCATTCATACTCACCAAACTATACCTTAAATAAGATTTACCCAGTTCGCCATCATCAACTGTGGTGTTCACTTAATGATAACAGAACTGGGATTTAATTTTTTTTAAATTTATCCTTGGAACATGCAATCAACCCTGGCCTAGCCAATCTTTACAAACAAAAACAGAAATTACTGGAAAAGCTCAGCAGGTCTGGCAGCATTTGTGAAGCGAAATCAGAGTTAATGTTTCGGGTCCAGTGACCCTTCCTCAGAAGCCAACCTTCAATTGTTGCAGTTGTTGTGGGTATGTTCATTGAGCTGGGAATTTGGATTGCAGATGTTTCATCCCCATTCTATCGTCCATAAGTAGGGAGTAAGGGGGTGTTTAGCCGCCTTCTTGATGCACTGAAATCGATGCACGGTAGGTATACTTCACAGTGCTGTTACAAGGGAGTTCCAGAATTTGGTTTGATCTGTAACTACCTATATATACTCATCTTTGACTCAAATTCATTCATATTTTTATGTATCAGCCTTGGATCAGTTGGCAGCACACTTAACCCCTAGTTAAACAGTTCTGATTTCAAGTCCTGCCCTACAACATTTAAGTTGACATTACAGTGCAGCACTAAGGGAGCATTAAACTGTTGGTGCATCATCTTTCAAAAACATTAAACTGAGGTTCCACCTGCCCCATAAAGTAATACAAAATATTCCATGACACCATATCACAGAAACTGAAACACTCTGGCCAATATTTCTCTGTTAATCAGTAACTCAGACATAAATTATCCGGTAACTGGTACATTTTTCAAAAGAAGATTCATTCATGGATATGGGAACCTCTGGCAAGGCCAACAACATTGCCCATTACTAATTTCTCAGAGGACAGCAAAGAGTCAGCCATTTGGCTAAGAGTGAGGATTCAAATGTATGCCAGATCAGCTAAGGGTGGCAGATTTTGTTCCCTAAAAGGTATGAGTGATCCAGATGGTTTATAATGACAATTGACAGTGATTTTATGGTCATCCTTTAACCATCTTTTTATCCCAGACTTTTTATTGAATTCAAAGTTCACTATCTTCGAGGTAGGATTTAAATTCCTGTTCCCAGAACATTAGTGTGGTGCTGGAAAAGCACAGCAGGTCAGGCAGCTTCCGAGGAGCGGGAGAATCGACGTTTCATGCATAAGCCCTTCATCAGGAATGAGGCTCTCCTGATGATGGGCTTAAGCCTGAAATGTCAATGCTTTTCCAGCACCACACTCTCGACTCTGATCTCCAGCATCTGCAGTCCTCACTTTCTCCTTCCCAGAACATTAGCCTGGGCTTCTGAATTAATGGTAAACTCATCCTGAGTTCCAAGTGTACTAAATTTACTAATTAGTCTACCATGCAGATCCTTGTCAAAGGCTTTACTAAAGTCCATATAAACAATGTCTATTGCTTTGCCCTCATTAATTCTGGTTACTTCCTCAAAAAACATGGTTTTCATTTGTAAGATTGCCCACTATGCAAAAAAACGCAGATCAATCGAACCTGAACAAGTACTACCCCTTAGTCTACTTTTGATGATCAGTAACCTGATGAAAAGTGTCATCAGCAATAGTGCTATAAAGCAGCCATAAGACCATAAGAAATAGGAAATCAAAAAGTGAAATCAGGTCAGGCAGCATCCGAGGAGCAAAACAATCGACTATTTTGGGCATAATCCCTTCATCAGGAATATGGGGAGAGGGGGGCGGAAAAGGGAGCGGAGAGATAAATAGGAGGGTGAGGGTGGGTGGAAAGGTAGCTAGGAAGGCGATAGTAGATGCAGGTGGGGGGGGGGAATGATAGTGATAGGTTGGATGGGAGGGTGGAGCAGATAGGTGGGAAGGAAGATGGACAGGTAGGACAGTTCAGGAGTTGAGTCCCTCCAACTTAGCACCGCCCTTTTCAACTGTCCCACCTGACCATCTTCCTTCCCAAATATCCACTCCACCCTCCTCTCTGACCCATCACTATCACATTCCACCTGCATCTACCTATCGCCTTCCCGGCTACCTTGCCCCCACCCCTCCTATTTATCTCGCAGCCCACTTTACCCCATCCTACATTACCGATGAAGGGTTTTTGCCTGAAATGGTGACTCTCTTGTTCCTCAGATACTGCCTTACCTGCTGTGCTTTTCCAGCACCACACTTTTCAACTCTGATCTCCAGCATCTGCAGTCCTCACTTTCTCCTAGTTATAACAAAATAGAAACACCAATGCCAGGCAATGACCAAGTCCAACAAGAGACAATCTAACCATTGTCCCTTGACATTCAATGGCATTACCATCATGGAATCCCTGACTATCAATATCTTGTGGGTTACCATTGACCAGAAACTGAACTGGACTAATCATATAAATACAGTGGCTACAAGAGCAGCTCAGAGGCTGGGAATATTGCAGCAAGTAATTCATCTTTTGACTCCCTAAAGCCTGTCCACCATCTACAAGGCACATGTAAGGAGTGTGATGGAAGACTCCTCACTTGCCTGGACAGGTGCAACTCCAAAAACACTCAAGCAGCTCAACAAAGCAGGCAGCTTGACTGGCACCACATCCACAAACATTCATTCCCTCCACCACTGATGCTTAGTAGCAGCAGCGTGTACCACCACTGATGCTCAGTAGCAGCAGCATGTACCATCTACAAGATGCACTGTAGGTATTCACGAAAGATCCTTAGACAGACCTTCCAACTCACCACTGCTTCCATCTAGAAGGGCAGGAGCAGCAGATGCATGGGAACACCATCACCTGCAAGGTCCCCTCCAAACACTTACTGTCCTGATTTGGTAATCTATCACCATTCCTGCAGTGTCGTGGTGTCAAAATTCTGGAAATATCTTCCTAATGACATTGTGTGTCTACCTACAACATAGGGTACAGTGATTCAAGGAGACAACTCATCAACTTCTGAAGGGCAACCAGGGACATGCAACACATGCCCCCAGTCAGGGATACCCAATCCCTGAATGAATTAAAAGCTATTGAACAGCTGGAAAACTCTAGTAAGCAGCCCATTAGATAACCAAATAAAAACCAAAAGGACTGCGGATGCTATAAAACTACAACAGAAATTGCTGGAAAATCTCAGCAGATCTGGCAACACGCGTGGAGGGAAACCAGACCAATGCACCAGGTCAAGTAGCCATGCCACAGGTCAAGTGCATACCCCCTCTCCCCACCAACCACATCCTAAACTCAGTTCTGAGGAAGGGTCACTCAACCTGAAACGCCAACTCCAAGCTCTCCCCACAGATGCTGCCACTGAGGCGGCACCGTGGCTCAGTGGTTAGCACTGCTGCCTCACAGTGCCAGGGACCCGGGTTCGATTCCAGCCTCGGATGACTGTGTATGGAGTTTGCACCATTCTCCCCGTGTCTATGTGGGTTTCCTCCAGGTGCTCCGGTTTCCTCCCGCAGTCCAAAGATGTGCAGGTCCGGTGAATTGGTCATGCTAAATTGCCTGTAGAGTTAGGTGCATTAGTTGGGGGGGAACGGGTCTGGTTGGGTTACTCTTCAGAGAGTCAGTGTCAACTAGTTGGGCCAAAGGGCCTGTTTCCATACTGTAGGGAATCTAATCTAATCTATTCTAGATAACCATCCCATAGTGGTAGGTCTTTCAATGTCGATCAATCTGTGGGACAATTTAAGTCAGATGCTAACAGCCAAATTGACAGTAATGACCACAAAAGGGACTCAACAGGATTCTTTGCCCCAACTAACACTGTCAATGTTGTCATTTTTCAAAGGTAGGAAAATCATAATCAGTTGAACTAACTGATGCTTCTGCAGGCATCCTCTTCTACAAATCTCCCATAAATTACACTCTATCACACATGATCGACTGATTGTACTGCCTTGAATGTTAACAAGAATCCTTAGTACAGTGCAATCTTTAATGTGCTACAACTAAAAGAATCTTCAACAATTTTTTTTCATTGCAGCAGAACGTGATGAAAGTGGTTGGTCTTTGTCAAATATATGGTGAAAATAAGTTAGCACACTGAGCTTGAAGGTTTGTTTTCAGATGTTGTCACCATACAAGGTAACATCAGTGGTGAGAGTCTCTGGTGAAGCGCTGGTGGCATGTCCCGCCCCTCTGTTTATAGGTCTTGGTTTCTTAAGGTGGGTGATGTCATTTCCAGTTTTTTTTTCCCAAGGGAAGGTAGATAGGATCTAAGTCAATGTGTTTATTGGCATTACCCACCTTAAGAAACCAAGACCCATAAACAGAGAAGTGGGACATACTACCAGTGCTTCACCAGAGACTCTCACCGATGAGGTTACCTCGTATGGTTACGAAACGTCTGTAAACAAACCTTCAAGCTCAGTGTGCTAACTTATAGACTTATCACCAATCTGAGCTACAAATCTTCAAAAAAGGTGAGAATAAGTTGTCTCTTTCCCTGTTTAATGGGAGAATGGAGCAGGAGCCCCTAAGCAGAGATCACCAAAAGTTAGGAACCAGGTGATGTGCATTTCAGGTACAGATGAAAGGTGAAGCTTGCAAGAACAAGTGTTTTCTGTGAATCACACTTCCATCTTTACCTTAGGATTAGTGTGCCCAGCATACTTGCCGTACAAAGTGAATTAACTTTATCTGTACAGCAACTACAATTTGAAAGATGCAAGATTATTGATGTGAAATTTTTACTTTTAGAACTCCGTACTGATCTGAAATGGTTCAGTCAAACAGAGAAATATAGTTCACGGAACTTATTCCTTTCCTGGTATACTTAGTAAGTTTGCAGATGACACCAAAATTGGAAGTGTAGTGGACAGCGAAGAAGGTTACCTCAGATTACAATGGGATCTTGATCAGATGGGCCACTGGGCTGAGAAGTGGCAGATGGAGTTTAATTTAGATAAATGCGAGGTGCTGCACTTTGGGAAAGCAAATCTTGGTAGGATTTATACACTTAATGGTAAGGTCCTAGGGAGTGTCACTGAACAAAGACCTTGGAGTGTAAGTTCATAGCTCCTTGAAAGGAATCGCAGGTAGGTAGGATAGCGAAGGAGGAGTTTGGTATGCTTTCCTTTATTGGTCAGAGTATTGAGCACAAGAGTTGGGAGGAATGTTGCGGCTGTACAGGACATTGGTTAGGCCACTGCTGGAATATTGCGTGCAATTCTGGTCTCCTCCCTATCGGAAAGATGTGAAACTTGAGAGCGTTCAGAAAAGATTTACAAGGATGTTGCCAGGGTTGGAGGATTTGAGCTATGGGGAGAGGTTGAATAGGCTGGGGCTGTTTTCCCTGGAGCTTCGGAGGCTGAGAGGTGACTTTATTGAGGTTTATAAAATCATGAGGGGCATGGATAGGATAAATAGACAAAGTCTTTTCCCTGGGAGAGTTCAGAACTTGAGGGCATAGGTTTAGGGTGAGAAGGAAAAGATATAAAAGGGACCTGGGGGCAACCTTTTCACGCAGAGGCTGGTACGTGTACGAATGAACTGCCAGAGTAAGTGAAGGAAGCTAGTACAATTCTAACATTTAAAAGGCATTTGGATGGGTATATGATTAGAAAGGATTCGGAGGGATACTGGCAGGTGGGACTAGATTGGGTTGGGATATCTGGTCAGCATGGATGAGTTGGACCGAAGGGTCTGTTTCCGTGCTGTAAATCTCCATGACTCTAAGTCATGAGCATAGAAATCACAACATAAATGATGGTATAAATGGAATTTAATCATGAGGCAGTATGTTATTGTGGAATTCAATTGCATGAACATCTTAATACCTTACAATGCAGTTCTTACAATACTGTAAGTCTGAAGAGAAATATAATGCATCCAAGTGACTGACTTTTCTTGCCAGTGCAAAAGCACCATCATCTTTCCAGTTCAGTAAGCTGAGACCAGGTTGCTTTTGGCATCTTTATACTTTAGGTTTTTATTCGAGATAATTTCCTAATATTCAGGAAATTATCAGAACTCCACTAGTCAAGCCTGCTCTGGGTTTGTGTTTTAACTTACCTTTCAGTGGATTACAAACAGCCTGAGTGCTAAGCTGCCAAACAGACTTATTTCACAGGCAATAATGAAGTAAACTGAAGCAATAAAACACTGTAGGCAATTACAGTCAGAGCTAAAAAGATAGGAAAAAAAATAACAGCAGTTATATATTAAACTACAATGATAACAAGGTTCAACATTCACATTGCACAAGCTTCAGCTGTCATGGTTATAACCAAGTAAGAGCGAGTGGAATAACTGCATTATGACAGAGAACATAAAACTGCGAGTCTTTCTTTAAAGATATCAGGCTGAATTACACAGAGTCGTGGAGTCCTACAGCACCGAGACAGGCCCTTTAGCCCAAATTGGTCCATGCCGACCAAAATGTCCATCCACACTCACCCAGTTTCCCTGCACTTAGCCTATATTCTTCTAAGTTGAGAAGTGTGGCACCGGCAAAGCAATATCCTTCCAAACCTTCCCTATCCAGGTATTTGTCTAAATGCCTTTTGAATTTTGTTAATGTACCTCAACCACTTACCTCAACCATTTCCGCTGGCAGCTTATTGCATAGGAGAAAGTGAGGTCTGCAGATGCTGGAGATCAGAGCTGGAAATGTGTTGCTGGAAAAGCGCAGCAGGTCAGGCAGCATCCAGGGAACAGGAGAATCGACGTTTCGGGCATAAGCCCTTCTTCAGGAAGAAGGGCTTATGCCCGAAACGTCGATTCTCCTGTTCCCTGGATGCTGCCTGACCTGCTGCGCTTTTCCAGCAACACATTTCCAGCTTATTGCATATACATACTACCCCTGTGTAAAAATGTTGCTCCTCAGGTTCCCTTTTATTCTTTCCCTTCCAACCTTAAACCGATGCCTTCTAGCCCTCGATTCCCCAATCCTGGGGGGAAAAAAAAACTGAGTGCATTCATACATTTCTATAAGATTCCCCTCTCAGTCTCTTATGCTCTAAAGAAAAAAGTTCTAGCTTGTCCAACCTCTCCCCTTAACTCAGACCATTGAGCCCTGGCAATATCCTTGTAAGTTTCTTCTGCACTCTTTCCAGTTTAATAACATCTTTCCTGTAGCAAGGTGACCAAAGTTGAACATAATATTTCAAGGGCAGCCTCACCAACGTCCTGTACAACTGCAGCATAACTTCCCAACTTCTATACTCAATGCCCTGACTGAAGGTCAATGTACCAAAAGCTTTCTTCACTGCTCTGTCTACCCATGACTCCATTTTCAGAGAACCGTGCACCTGAACTCCATTTCCCTCTGTTCCACTACACTCCTTAAGGCACTACCATTCACCATGAAACTCCTACCTTGATTTGACTTTCCAAAATGCAACATTTTACACTTACCTATATTAAACTCCATTTGCTACTTCTTGACCCACTTCCCCAGTTGATCAAGTTCCCGCTGCAATTTCTGATAAGCTTCCTCACTGTCCACCATACTGCCTATTTTAGAGTCATCTGCAACTTACTAATCATGCTTTGGACATTCTCATCCAAATCATTGATTATGGACAACAAACAGCAATGGACCCAGCACTGTCCTGAGGCACTCCATTGGTCACAGGCCTCCAGTCTGACACGCATCCTTCCACTATTACCTACTTCCTATCATCAAGTCAACTGTGGATCCAATTTGCCAGCTCCCCCTGGAATTTAGGTAATCTAACTTTCCAGAGCAGCCTACCAAGTGGAACCTTATCAAAGACCTTACTGAAATCCATATAGACTATGTCTACTGCTCTGTTCTCATCAACCTTTCTGGTCACCTCATTAAAGGACTCTTAACAAATTTGAGGGGCATGATCTCCCAGGCACAAAGCCATGCTGACGATTCCTAATCGAACCCTGTCTTTCCAATATCTTATATGATTAGATTCCCTCCAGTATGGAAACATGCCCCTTGGCCCAACAAGTTCATACCGCCTCTCCGAAGAGTAACTCACCCAGACCCATTCCCCTAACCTATATTTACTCCTGACTAATGCACCTAACACAATGGGCAATTTAGCATGGCCAAGTCACCTGACCCATACATCTTTTGGATTATGGGAGGAAACCAGAGCACCCGGAGGAAACCTACACAGACAGGGGTAGAATGTCTGTGTGCCGTTTGCGCAGTCACCCGAGGTGGGATTTAAACCCAGGTTCCTGGCACTGAGAGGCAGTGCGGTGGCTCAGTGGTTAGCACTGCTGCCTCCCAGCACCTGGGATCCAGGTTAGGTGAATTGGCTATGCTAAATTGCCCATAGTGTTAGGTGCATTAGTCAGAGGGAAATGGGTCTGGATGTGGTACTCTTCAGAGGGTCGGTGTGGACTTGTTGGGCCAAAGGGCCCGTTTCCACACTGTAGGGAATCTAACATAAAAATATGCAAGGTTTGTAGCTCAGGTTGAGGTTCAGGGTGTAGGTTTGCTCGCTGAACTGTAGGTTTGATGGATATTAAACCTACAGCTCAGCGAGCAAACCTACACCCTAAACATAAAAATATATGTTACATTTAAAATTTATGCTAGCTTCTCAAATAGCTGAAATTTTAATTGTTCAGTCTTTTCTTACTTATAAACTCTCTCAATTTCCCAACAGCAATTTTAGATACTCACTAAAATTTCAAAGAATTGCTTATCACTATGTAAGGAGGGAGACAGGACTGGAAGATTCTGCATGCAATTATTAAAGTTCATCTTAAACAATTAAGTTAAAAGCACTACAAACATTTCCAACTTCCAAAAACTAATTTTAAACTGACTGTCAAATGTGCCTCTTCAAGCTCATCCAATTTCCAATGTTTCAAGTCTCTGCCGTAAATGAATCTCGCATTAAATCATGTGTTTACCATTGCAATCTACACAAGACTAGCAATCAAGAAGATTACCAAATCTGCTGAGAGAATAAACATCTGGAACCATCATTGGTGGGATAGACATTGTGCAGTAAATCGCTTGCATTTACCATACATTTCAAGTTCAGCAGTCTCTGCCTATCACTGTGGAAAGCACCCGTGGAAACCAGGTGTTTTCTCTGTAGGGATGATTTCCAATCTCGCCTAACCCAAGCCACATATCTGCTGAAAAAAATTTTCACATTACGTTGAGTGTGTTCTGAAATAATTTCTGTTCATCTAACCATGTTTCTTGATGGAGATGAAGATTTAACAGACAAAGAAGAAAAGTAAAAAAGAGTGTCTGGAATTTGTAACTTTAAAATAGCACCATTATCACTATTACAGTGTATGCCCCCAATACATGAATAGTAGCCTACAGCATTCTGTGCATGCAAGGTTTGACGTGGAAGTGCAAACAATTGCTGTGAAGGTGATCACATTAGGAATTCTAATTTTTCAGGTACATATTTCATGCATATCAGTCTGCATTCATTTACTGAGAGTTTCCAAATTTAGAGTGGTTAACAAAGCTTGAAACGTCTACCTTTCCTCTTTATCTAGTGCAGTGCACAAAGCATTGAAAACTGACATTTAATTGGTAAATGTCCTTTGTTAGATGGCTGCAGATATCTATTTGAACACTATTCATCACAAAACATAAAATTAAGTAATAAAATGGTTTCAATTTAAAGTACAAGCAAGAAAAATCGCTGTATTAGCTTGCTGCTTTAAAATATCATCTAAATAAATGTGCCAGACACAAGGTTCAGAGTGTTTCAGTAATACACTGGTACTATAAGGAATGGCAAAGTTTGACATTCATTCTATATTGTACAATGTATTTTATAATAAATTCAATGTTTAAGAAAATCCTCAGTGAGTCTCTGCATGTCATAAAAACAGCCACAGAAATATAAAGATATGATGTTGTGACTTAATGCACAACCACTCATGGGGCTCCACCTAGCAGTGACATTGGCTATGAATGCAGCCTTGCTTTTGTTTTCAGTGGCATGGTACAACTAAATGACATTTTTCCACTACACAAATAAGCTAGACAAGTTAGTCATTACTCACGTCCAACAATGTATACAAAAAAAAAGAAATTCACAAAGGATTGTTAATGACTGGAAAAGTAACTTGTTTTCAGCCCTGACAGATAAAAGAGGACTTGAGCCAATTTTCCTATCACGCCTCTGTGCAAGAGCAATGCACTAAGAATTCCTGTTATGACACGCATGAGGCACCCTAAGGGCAGGCCAGTCTCCAGGGCAGGAATGTGAAGCACAGCTGCTCGCGTCCCATTGCTGATCAATCTCTCATGTTGTCAGAAACCCACAGCAAACAGGAGCAGAAATTGGAAATTAAGTTCCAGATCATCAACTGGGTTAATCTTCAAAACAAACGGGACATATACTTCTCCAGAATATCTGAAGCTGTAGATCACAAAAGCCTCAATTACCAACGTCATGGATTATGAGGATCGAAATTAAAAACCATTTCACATTAAACTTAATTGGAAAAAAAGTGAACATACAGAATCATGTTGATTTTGTCAGGCTTCACAGCATTTACAATGGCAAAATCGAGTGCAAAGCAACAGAGAAAGTTTAACAAACTTTATCGTCTTCCCCATCTTAAAATTAGAACAAAATTCAGAACCAAATCCCAAATATTCACTTGAAGTTTTGTATGAAGAGACAAAGAACACCAATAAAAGAATATTTATCCCATTAATCAAAATAATGTATATATTATCATATAATTCAGAAGCCATCAGCAGCTGCAAGCATTACTTTGCAAAACCTTCATACACAAAGACGCCTTCTGCATAAAGTTTACACTGTATTTTTTTAAATGTAGTACCTAGGCTTCTGTTTCACACCAAATCAGTACCAGAAAGCCATAACAGCACCTGCTGCATTTGTCAACCATGATTCAATTGCTAGGACAGGTTTACCTGTCTTTTTGCAAGTGAAGAAGAGTCCTGGAGCATGTCCATGATGATAGGAAATAGTTCATCCATCCACTTTCGCATTTCCAGTCCACTCACCTTCAGGGACAAACATCAACCACAATTGTTTTCTTAAGAAGGCTATACACTAACAAGCAGTTTTACATCAATCAAGCTTATAACAGGCCAATCATTATTTTATATTTGAGAAATACACTTGAAGACAAGTCATAAAATTAATGAAATATCTTCAACAATACAAGGTGCCTTTTTTTAAAAAAAATACGGTTCAAGCCATACTCAATGACATTGCAGTGCAGAGCTGAGGAAATATTCATTGTCTGAAGTGCCATCTTGAGATAGGAAATTAAACCAAGACTCCTAACTGATTGTTAAGGTGGATATAAAAGGCAACATAGCACTCTTCGAAGATGAACAGAAGAGTTCTGAGAATGTACCAGCCAACATTTCTCCAATGAAATTAATTAAACTTGTCACTTATTGCACTGTTCTTGTATAGTCTCATAGATGCAGCAATCAATATGTGCACAATGTGCAATAACAATACTTACTACAGTCCTACAGTCTAACATTTTTTTAATATAGTTTTGATGCATTTAGGGATTCCTCTGGTATAATTTAAATTCATCATAATATTATTACAGTACACATTCTGCAATTTAAGTTTCTCATCTATAAATGTAATGAATTGTATTGTACAGAAGTAATCAATCTATAATATTGACCTTACCTGGGCAAGTTCACCTATAGTAGCCAGAACACTGACAATTACACCAGGGTTTGGATCATGATCCTTCAATTTTAAGATTAAAGCCTAGGAGAAAGCATACAGTCAACAGACAGCAAAGATATTTGCTATATTCTTCAATATATAATATGTATTTTCTTGTCAATGAATGTTAACATAAAAATGTTTTAAAACTTTCATTGCGGATTTAATTTCCATTTATAGTCACTGTAGGAAAAAGACATTCCTTCTTGCTTACCTTGAGAATAGGTTCCATGTATGGGCGAATAAGGCGGGGAGCATTTGAAACCAGGTGGCCCAGCATTCGGGCACTTTGCTCTTTGTTTCGGCCTACTCCACTGTGTTCTAATTCAGTTAAAATCTAAGAATTATAAAGAAATTATAAATGAAATGAACATTCATTTATTTTATTTTGACAACAAAATGATCAAATTTATGGACAATATCACACACTCAGTATCTGTTCTTATAAGGCAATCTATTACTATACAGACATCAATATAAAAAAAGTGAAGAATTCAAATAAATTCATAGCTCCAAAATCAAACAACAAAAGCTTCTCCCACAGTTCTGGTATAGTATATATATTATGCAAAATAGACAAGGGGTGACCTGCAAAGAATTTTTAATTTCTTGCATTGGGAATGTCTAAACATAATAGAGCTGCACTTACAAGGACAAAAGAATGAGAAATTCTAGAGTTGACAGTAATTAAAAGCATTGAGTTAAAGGGGAAGGAATATATCTATCCCTGCCCTAAATATATTCAAAGATTCTGCTACCACCATCCATTCCAGATGAGAGTAACTCAAGACTCAATACAGAGAGATTTTGTTTTGCTTGATTTTGGTTTCAAATGGATGACCACTGATTTTTAAACAGTGACTCTTAAAACTATGATTCTTGCGCAGAGAAAACATCACTTCCACATCTCCCCTATCAAGACAGTGTAGGATCTTACTTGTTTCATGTTGCAACTTCTGAGAGTTTGGTCTTGTTTGAATCCTAAATTGTATTTGCAATGTAGTTTAAAGCTCACTTATTGGGAAATATGGTAGAAACCAATACTTTACAAAGAAAAATCTCAATATATCAGCTATAGCATGGTGGTAATATTTCAAAAATATAAGATAGAAGCCTTTGATGTATTCTGTTATTAGCGTAAGTCATATTCCACAAAGGAAAAATGATTGTTAGAAACTAGTCAACTCAGCCTCAGGATAGGAGTATCCTGGGACCAACCATCTTTAGTTGAAAACTGTGATGCTGGAAAAGCACAGCAGGTCAGGTAGCATCCGAGAAGCAGTGCAGTCGATGTTTCAGGCATAAGCCCTTCATCAGGAATTCCTGAAGGAATTATGCCCGAAACGTCGACTCTCCTGCTTCTCAGATGCTGCCTGACCTGTTGTGCTTTTCCAGCAACACACGTTTCAACTCGGATCTCCAGCATCTGCAGTCCTCATTTTCTCTCAATCATCTTTAGTTGCTTAAAAATGACTTTCCTTCCGAATAAGATCAGAAGTTGGAATATCAGCTAAGGAATATATAATGCTCAGTCCTTTTGCAGCTAAGAATGTAAAAACCAGGACAATGTTCAGGCGTGAGCTGATAAGTAGCAAATAACAATTTGCAGCACACAAGTGTCAGACAATTAGTCTCAAAAAAGACCATCTCTCCAAACATTCAACAATACTGCTAGCAAGCTCCTCATCAACAACATTCTGTAAATGCTATTGACCAGATATTGAACTTCACCATCCATCCAAATATTGTGACTATAAGAATAAGTTAGAGGTTTGGAAATTCTGCAACATGTCAATTTCTGATTCCCCAAAGCCTGCCCATTCATCTACAAAGTAGAAGGCAGTTATCTACTTCACTATATTCCTTCCTCACCCCAGTAGCAACCATCCACAAGAAGCACTTCAGGAACTTGCTGAAGTTCTTTCAACAACATTTTCCTAATCCCAACCTCTGCCATGGTAGGAAAGTCAAGTTCACCTCTGAGTTGCATACCATCCTTTGTTAGAACTCTGTTCCTTTACATTCACTAGCTTAAAAACAAGTAACTGCCTGTTACTGTGGGTGTACTTACACTGCCTTCTCAAGGACAATTAGGGATGGGCAATGAATATTTGCCTTGTAGGCAACCCTCATATCACACAAATAAGAAAATACTTCCCAATCCTGAACAAAGATTATCATGATAAGTTAGACACAAAACTTGGAATACATAGTATTTGCAGGTTTCAGTGTAAGCACATACATCATTGAGAGGAACCATTTGCAATCTCTTCACATTCTTTCTCCTTTATGACAGCTCTGTACAGACTACAGCCACCAAAGCTATAAAAAAAAATTGAGATTTGCAAAAATATCTCTCAGCAGTTACTGTAACAGAATCTATAGCAATGCATTAAAAATCAGGATTTTGCAGATGGTAAAGACTATTAAAATTTCAAAATCCAGATTTAATATTGCAATTTCTGTAACTTCAGGACTTCTTCCAAGAAAAGGAAAAAATACAACCTTCAAAACGTCAACTTAACAAGCTAGAGTATTTGAAAAGCCTTTCTGGAAAAATTGTACAGCTAATGCATTTTACAGAATGCAAGCACAGAAACAATGTCGAACATTGTTAGGAAATGAAGATAGTTCTCAAATCAGATGATGATGATGATGATGATGATGGAGCTATTCCAAACAAAATTTTTCTAACTAGGTTTCAAATATCCCTCAATCCAAAATTATTGCACAGAAAATGCGTCTCTTCTCAGGATGTCAAATAAGTTAAAATGTATCACGTTCTTAGCCTAGATGATATGACTACACTGTATAAAATTCAAAAAGCTTGCCCACTTTGGGTCACTATTGTCTGCCTATTAGCATTAAACAGCAGACTGGTATCAGTGAAATTTGAGAGAAAGCATTCAACAAGTTATAGAACAAAATAGGGTCTCCAAAATTGCAACATCTGTTCAGAATTTATACTGAAAGGATCACCAGAATGAATCATCATTCAGAAGTTTATTTTACTGTCTTTTGAGACAACCTGAGAAAGACCATTTTTGTGCATAGATTCGCCTACAACATTGTCTCAGAGTGAGCCTTTATTTATTATAACTTGCACCGTCTCCAAACTGGAGACTTTAAGGGAAATGGCACGTTCCAAATTACTTCCTTTCACAGATCTCGGTTCTGTATTTTCACTTATCTCTAACTCGTACTTTCTGCTGCATCTGAAAATGTGGTCCGAAAATTTACAGAGTGCAGAGTGAAAATGGCAGCTGTGAGCATTTCACAGCAATCAATGCCAGGATTTTTGGTGGTAGTAATGGGGGCGGTGGGGGGGTGCTCAGCCTTTTCCCAACTTTTGTGGAGCTAAAGGATGTCTAACTGTATTTGGAATAATTGAAGGTCAGCTATCCGAGTGAACTGGCTAGTGAACCCTTGGTTTGAACTCCCTCAGAGAAAAATGTATTGCTGGAAAAGCGCAGCAGGTCAGGCAGCATCCAAGGAGCTGGAGAATCGACGTTTCGGGCATGAGCCCTTCTTCAGGAATGAGGAGGGTGTGCCAAGCAGGCTAAGATAAAAGGTTAGGGAGGAGGAACTTGGGGGAGGGCGTTGGGAATGCAATAGGTGGAAGGAGGTTAAGGTGAGGGCGATAAGCCAGAGAGGGGGTGGGGGCGGAGAGGTTGGGAAGAAGATTGCAGGTCAAGAAGGCGGTGCTAAGTCCGAGGGTTGGGACTGACATAAGGTGGGGGGAGGGGAAATGAGGAAGCTGGAGAAATCTGCATTCATCCCTTGTGGTTGGAGGGTTCCTAGGTGGAAGATGAGGCGCTCTTCCTCCAGGCGTCGTGTTGTCAGGGTCTGGCAATGGAGGCAGCCAAGGACCTGCATGTCCTTGGCGGAGTGGGAGGGGGAGTTAAAGTGTTCAGCCACGGGGCGGTTGGGTTGGTTGGTGCAGGTGTCCCAGAGGTGTTTTCTGAAACGTTCCGCAAGTAGGCAGCCTGTCTCCCCAATGTCGAGGAGGCCACATCGGGTGCAGCGGATGCAGTAAATGATGATGTGTGTGGTGGTGCAGATGAAGTTGTGACGGATATGGAAGGATCCCTTGGGGCCTTGGAGGGAAGTGAGGGGAGAGGTGTGGGCGCAAGTTTTGCATTTCTTGCGGTTGCAGGGGAAGGTGCCGGGAGTGGAGGTTGGGTTGGTTGTGGTGTGGAGTCGCGGAGGGAGTGGTCTTTCCAGAACGCTGATAGGGGAGGGGAGGGAAATATATCCTTGGTGGTGGGATCTGTTTGGAGGTGGCGGAAATGATGAAGGATGATACGATGTATCTGGAGGTTGGTGGGGTGGTAGGTGAAGACCAGTGGGGTTCTGTCCTGGTGGCGATTGGAGGGGCGGAGTTCAAGGGCGGAGGAGCGGGAAGTGGAGGAGATGCGGTGGAGAGCATCGTCAACCACGTCTGAGGGGAAATTGCGGTCTTTGAAGGAGGAGGCCATCTGCGTTGTTCACCTGCAATCTTCTTCCTGACCTCTCCGGCCTATCACCCTCACCTTAACCTCCTTCCGCCTATCGCATTCCCAACGCCCCTCCCCCAAGGCCCTCCTCCCTACCTTTTATCTTAGCCTGCTTGGCACACCCTCCTCATTCCTGAAGAAGGGCTTATGCCCAAAACGTCGATTCTTCTGCTCCTGGGATGCTGCCTGACCTGATGCGCTTTTCCAGCAACACATCTTTCAGCTCTGATCTTCAGCACCTGCAGTCCTCACTTTCTCCTCGTTGATTTGAACTCCCTCAGCCAAGGGAAAAGACCTTTGTTATTCACCTTATCCAAGCCTTTCATGACTTTACATACCTCTATAAGGTCACCCTTCAATCTCCTACACTCCAGTGAAAAACGTGCCAGTCTGTCCAGCCCTGTGGAACACCACTGGTCACAGAACTCCAGTCTGAAAAACAATCCTCATCACTACCCTCTGTCTCCTATCATCAAGTCAATTTTGTATTCAGTTGACAAGCTCTCCCTGAATCCCATGCAATCTAACTTTACTAACCAATTTACCATGTGGAACCCTGTCAAACGTTTTACTAAAGTCCATGTAGACAATACTATGCCATCACTTATCGTTTTGGTGGCATCCTCAAAAATCTCAAACAACTTATGAGACACAATTTCCTATGCACAAAGTCATGCTGACTATCCCTAATCGGTCCTTGCCTCTCCAAACACATGTAAACCCTCTCTCTCAGAACCCCAGCAACTTACCCAGCAATGTCAGACTCACTGGTTTATTCTTTCTGAGTTTTTTCTTACAGCCTTTCTTAAATAATCGTACAACATTAAGTACTCAGCAGTCTTCTGGCACCTCACCTGTGGCTGTAGATGATAGAAATATCTCTGTTAGGGGCCCAGCAATTTCCTCTCTCGCTTCCCACATTGTCCTGGGACACACTTGATCATGTCCTGGTAGGAGCGTTCTAAACTACAGGGCATATTTCTAAGGAAGAGAAAAACTTAAAAGGGACCTGAGGGACAACTTTTTCACACAGTGGGTGGTTTGTATGTGGAAGGAACTGCCAAAGGAAATGGTAAATGGAGACACAGTTGCAACATCTAAAAGTACACAATAGATACATGAATAGGAAAGGTTAAGAGGGAATGGGAAACTTGGTTGGCATGGACAAGTTGGACCAAAGTTGGTCTGTTTCCATCCTTATGGCTGTATGACTCCTCACCATCCAAGACCTTAACACTATGGCTGTCCCAGTCTACGTTTGGAACGTTAAAATCCTCTACTATTACCACCTTATTGAGATCTCTGCATATTTGCTCTTCAGTTACCTGCTGACTATCGGGGGGTGGGGGTTGGGGGTATGGTGTAATATATAATACAATCCCATCAAGATGATCATCCCCTTATTTCGGAGTTCCAACTTCACTAGATGATCCCTCAGAAACATCCTCTCAAAAGTATAGCAGTAATGTTTTCCCTAATAAAGGCCATTCCCTTCTTCTCTTTTGCCTCCCTTTCTATCCTTCCCATAGCATCTAAACCCAGAACATTAAGCTGCCTGTCCTGTCCATCCCTCAGCTATGTGTCTGAAATAGCTATGTCCCAGTCCTATGTTCCCATACATGCCTTGAGTTCATATGCCTTACCTGTCAGGTCCCTTGCACTGATATAAATGCAGTTTAGTTCTTCAGTGTCACCTTGTTTTCTGACTTGCTCTTGCCTAATTTGTCTAATTAACTTGCTCTCGCCTAACTTGTCTAATTAACTTGCTCTCTAACTTCAGAACCAGCCTCATCTGTATTTAAATTCTCACGACCACTTAAAATTCCCCCACCCCATACCACCTTGGCCTGTATCTGTAACAAATCTGTTAAAAGGTACAGCTACTGTGCTGAAGTTATGCACAAGTTTCTAAGCAAACTCATGCACTCTTGGAAATCTCATGACTTATCTCATCGCCTGTTTAGTTTTATGAACGGGGAATTCGATCAAAGCCTTATATTTGCTGTTTTAACAACATTTGCTTTAGATACGTTCCAAGTAAGTTACCCTCCCTTTTAAAAATTTACTCTTGGCAAGGGAGACTTATCACTAAGCCAGATAACTGCACTTGCTAAGCAAGTCTTCTAATCGCTTGTGTGTGTTCTTCCCAAGTGTTACTGTATACAACATCTTTTAAATAAACTACACTGGCACTTACAAAGTAATGTAGAAAATATGAGGAGTAGGCAATTCAGCCCTTTGAGTCTGTTCTGCTATTTATTATGATCATGGCTGATCACCCTAATGAATAGCCTGCTCCTGTTGTTCCTCCATAATCTTTCGATTCCGTTAGTCTAAATGTTATATCAAACTCCTTGAAATCATAGATGTTTTGGCCACAACTTCTTTCTATGGTAGTAATTCCATGGACTCACCAAACACCAGCTAAATAAATTTCTCCTCATCTTAGTCCTAAATGGTTTATCCCATAACTTTAGATAGTGACCTCAATTCTGGAATTGCCCACCACCAGGAACATCCTTCCTGCATGTACCCTTTCTAGCCTTGTTAGGATTATATAGGTTTCTATGAGATCATCCTCATTCTTCTCAACTAAAGAAAATATAATCCTAACTGCTTTAACTTCTCATTTGTCAAATTCACCTTCCAGGAATCAGTTTGGTAAACGTTCATGGGAATCCCTCTATAGCAAGAATATCTTCAGATAAGACGATCAGAACTACACACAAATCCAAAGTACGGTCTCACCAAGGCCCTGTATAATTCCATAAGACATGTCTGCTCTTGCCACAAACATCAACATATCATTTGCCTGATTTATTGCCTGCTACACCTGCGTGCTTACCTTCAGTAAATGGTGTGCAAGGATACTCCGGTCTAAATGCACATTCCCTCCTCTCAATTAATAGCCAGATGATCATCTGCCTTTGTGTTGTGGCCATCAAAGTGGTTAACCTCACATTTATCCATAATAAACTGTATCTTCCATGCATTTGTCCAGTCACTCAACTTGCCCAAATCATACTAAAGTGTCTATGCATCCTCCCACCCACTTTAGTGTCATCTCCAAATTTGGAGATATTGAGTTCCCTCATCTAAATGATCAATAAATATTGTGAATAGCACTAATCCCTGCAGTACCCCTCTAGTCACTGCCTGCCATTGGATAGAAGGTTCTGTAGCCAAACTGACAGCCAACACAAAAATAGGCAGGACGGTAAAATGCAATGTGACGATGCTGCTCCTTTAACAAGGTTAGGTTGTCCTTGGATTTTTTGTCAAGAGGGGTCGTAAAACAGAGGTTCCATTTTGTTTGCATTTATCTACTTGAAGCAGCTTTTAAGATAAAATAAAGCACTTCTACGATGAAAGGGGAGTGGCTTGGTTTGGTTTTAGCAAGCAGTCAGTTTTTTTTGAGGCTGCTTGTCAAAGAAACAGCTACATGAAAGAAGGTGTTCCATGCTGAATCACTCTGCCATCTCTCTCTCTCTCTCTCTCTCTCTCCTGTAAGACCCTGTGTTTAATTTTACTTTTCTTTTGCCAAGTTGTGTTTATGGGGATTGATACAAGAATTTGGAACGGCATCATTAATTTGGGATAGTCTGCTGGGTTTTCGGATAGGTTAAGTTATTCAGCATTCTGTTCTCTTTTGTTTGTGTTTCATTTAGCAATCTTGCAAATAAATTCTGTTTTGTTTAAAACTAAGTGGTTGGGTCAGCTGCATCACTCCTGGAATATCCACTCCTGTTTAAAGCAACTAGCAAAATTAGGATCCAGGCTACTTTCTTGAAATGTTTTGAGGGGGTCTGCCCTGGTCCATAACAGCAAGTGGAAATACAAATCTTACAAATGGACATAAATAAGTTAGAAGAGTGGGCCAAAATGTGGTAGATGGAGTTTAACGTGGATATGTGTGAGGTCATGCATTTTGACTGAAAAAATGGGAAGGCAACCTATTATCTAAATGGGAAGAGACTTTGGGGTGCTCTAATGCAAAGGGATCTGTATTCTATACATGAGTCACAAAACCAGCAGGCAGGTACAGCAGATAATAAAGAAACGAATGGAATTTTGGTTTTTATAGCTAAAGGAATAGAATATAAAGATAAGGAAGTATTGTTGCAACTATACAAGGCATTGGTGAGACTGCACCTGGAGTATTATGCACACTTCTGGTCCCCTCATTTGAGGAAAGATGTACCGGCATTGGAGGCAGTTCAGAGGAGGTTCACTAGATTGATCCCAGAGATGAGGGCTTTGTTGTATGAAGAGATTGAACAGTTTAGACCTATACTCTCTGGAATTTAGAAAAATGAGGGGAGATCAAAATGAGGTATTCAAGATGATAGAAGTATGGATTAAAATAGACATGGAGCAGATGCTTCCCCTTGTGGGGCATTCTAAGACGAGAGGTCATTGGCTTAGGATAAGGGGTAGCAAATTTAAAAGAGAGTTGAGGAGAAACTACTTCACCCGAAGGGTTGTGAAACCGTGGATTTTGTTACTCCAAAGTGCAGTGGATTCTGGGACAGTGAGTAAATTTGAGGAGGAGTTGGACAGATTTTTAACTGGTAAGGAGTTGAAGGTTATGGGAAGAAGGCAGGAAAATGAGGGTGAGAAGCATATCAGCCACAATCAAATGGTGGAGCAGATTCAATAGGCCGAATGGGGGAGCGGATTTGATAGGCCAAATGGCCTAACTCTGCTCCTATAGCTTATGATTTTATGAAAAAGGCATGTTTATACCTACTCTCTGTTTCCTGTCTGCCAGCTAGTTTTCTATCCATCTCAATATGCTACCCAACCCTATAAGCTTTCATTTTGCATGCTTGTCTCTTATCTGGGACTTTGTCAAAAGATTTCTTAAAGTCCAAATAAACCACATCCACTGGTGGCCTCTTATCAACTCTAGTTACATCCTCGAAGAATTCCAGGAGCTTAACGTGGATAAGTGTGAGGTCATGCATTTTGATTGAAAAAATAGGAAGACAACCTATTAACTAAATGGGAAGAGACTTTGGGGTTATCTGGTGCAAAGGGATCCCTTTCACAAATCCATGCTGACTCTGTTCAATCCTGTCACTGTTTTCCAAGTGTTCTGCTATGAAATAGATTTAAGTTACTTGATAGATTAATCTTTGGAATGTAGCTAGGGCATTTTAAAACTCGAATGGCATGACAACATTATTACTCCAAAAGAGTTACAACACAGGCTGATCTACTTTTAGATGTTAATGCCACTCACCAGTATCCCTTCATTAGGTCAATTTTAGAAAGGATCAAGATACTGCCAAATTTATCAGCACAATCTTCTCACTGAGGATTTCAGTACAAATCAGTTTTTGATATAGCATTGACTTTTCTCATCAACCCATCCAGTTTAGGAATTAACATCACTGATGAACTCAAAGTAACTTGGCAAGGTTCAGTCACACACAGTGAAAAGATACTCGAAACTTGCTCTTATAACTGTCCCACCATTTTAACCTTACTCAGAGTATCTGAGATTATAGATTATAACGTTATAGCCTGTATGACTTATACGCTATAACAAGGATATAAACTTTCACTCTAGCCAAATCACAGAGTAAGTCAACAGCTAATTTCCTAACACTGCCTGCTACCATTTCTGGATAGCAAGTCACATTCCAGTTGCATTTCGTACAACAGAATCAGGATACACTCTCCACTTATCCTGTTTACTAGCACATTGGCTTTTGTTGCATGTTCTGAAGGGAAAACTAAGTCTTTAGTTAGCAAGAATTCGAGTAACTCCTGCAGTTCCTATTATAGTACATGCATTACTTGAAGATAAAAGGCAACCTTTCCTTTTGATAAGAACTCTTCATATTTCTTAACTATCTTAATCAACTCACCTGCACACACAGTTTTTACCTCCAGGCTCTTGGTTGTAGTTAAAGCTACCATTTGATCCATGGTATGTACTTTGTGAGTTTATTCTTCGGGCTCACTCTTACAAATGCCAATAAGTCCCATGGGCTTCCCACTCAACGTTCAGCATTTAAATTGAAGCTGTTCTACATAGCCCTTTGAATTTCAGTTCTAACCTCAGCCTCGTCCTTTTTGATCTGATGATGGGATCTTGCGGTATTCCCAGCTGTTCTTTCTTTACCCTGGCCACTTGTCTTCCTTTTGCTCTCCCACCCTCTATACTTCTAAGGTTTATATACATGAAGGAAAAAAGAGTTTTGTTTTATGTATCAGTTTGTTATTATCAGCTACTTCGACTGCCATTCTAGCAGGAATTGTCTGTTACAGTCCTTTGGATTTCAGCAAGGGTAATATACTGGTGTCTTTAAAACAATGGCTATTCATTTCAATAGTTGATCAGGTGGGCCGAGGTCTTTTATTGTTAGAATTCTCTTTTAAATGTGTTTTTGTCCTTTCACTCACATTGGGAGAAGAGGAGGAAATGATTACTTTAGTTTGCTGGTTTTGGAGGTCTCTGACTACTCTGCACTTACAGATTTGTAATACGCTACAGCTCAACCAATCCAAGTGCTGTCAGCAGGAAGTTTTCCATTCACTCAAAAATTCCTTGTGGTTCAAAGTTTGGGAGATTTGTAGCTCGAGTGCTCGTTGTTGTGGTTCTGTTCGACAGGGGACGAAACATCTGCAACGCAAATTCCCAGCTCGGCAAACAGAACCACAACATTCCTTGTGGTATTGACTCAACAGCAACACCATCTTGTACAGTTAAAAATGCATACCACTTGATTTCTTTTCCCCAAGTTGCAAAACATTCCTGGTATTTAAATTATATAGTAGCCTGACTTCCAATCCAGATTATGGATTATAAAAGAAAAGATGTTGCCCCTGATGATATGCACTAGCAAACAATAATAATAAAAGTTTACCTGTATCAGCATTTTGCGAAGAAAAGGCATCACAAATGCAGGATTCATGCTACTCAGTCTACCAATAGTGCAGATAGCAAGCTCTCGAATTTCAAACACTTCATCATTCAGAGCCACAAAAAGAGCTTGTAGGTTTTCAGCCTGTGCTAAATGAGCATCAAATCGTTCATCCAAAGAGGCCAATACACAGTAACGAATATCAGGATCTGAGTAAAAGAAAGGGAAACGTTGACTTTTCTCCTTAAAAGGAGGAATTAGAAAAAATATCAAAAGTACTTTTGTCCAATAAAGGCAAGTAGTGCAAAATTCACTTATGCTATGCATGGTTACCATTATAAATGCAGTTTCAGGTTTAAAGGTTTATCATGTAAAAATAGAAGACTGTAATAGCAAAACTGTAGGTAAGTTTGCACCCTTAAAATGTACTGAACATTACAGAAGGTTCCTCCAGGTGTCTTGGCTTTATCATCACAGCAGGCTTATACTGACAGATGACAAAAATTATAAACAACAGTGAATAATAAGGTTGTGGGTTTACCGAAACTGTATTTCAAATGTAGTTTTGTAGGAACTCTGACATAGGTTCATCCAGTAAAAAAATAAACTTTAGTAGGAAGCATCTTTATACAAAGAGTGGAATACAATTCCAAGTGGAAGATAGCAGGAATTTGAGATACAGATGAAAACCGTGATGGAGGAAAACAGTGGGTGGTTGAGCTCACATGGGCCAAATGCATCTTCTTATCTTGCAGTTATAAATCAAAACACTGCTAGAATCAGAAAACACCCTGCAAATTTACATGCGTACTTATTAATACAGCATTTAAAACAAATGCTCATTGCACTAATTGTGTCAAATTGTACAAATATACTCAGAAGAGAAATCCAACATCTTAAACAGTTTCATGATCAGTGTGAGATGCAGACATCCTAGTAAGAACTAAGTTTATTAGAATTAAAAGCTTTAATCAAATTATTCCAGTTGAAATGCAAGTTCAACAACATTTTATTCACTGAACCACATGATATTATGTCATTAAATGTAAATTTAACACAGTTTTTTTTTTAAGTAATTACCTGGATCAGTAATTCCAACCACAAGGAGTTTACTGAGTACATCTGCCACCACCTGAACAGCTGTCTGGCTGACAACATGCCCATGTCCACTGATGAGATGGACTGATGGAGTTAACAGTCGTGAACAAGTTCGAGCTGCTTCCATTCGAATCTCTTTGTGCTCACTGTTAAGGAAATGGTCAGCACAATGCCTGACAAACTGGGTAAGTGAGTGACCTGCATTAAATGCAAATCAAACATTATTCAACACGAGAACATAAATTGCATGCTATTATACAATGGCATTTTGTAAGAACTGCATCAACTAAAATCTGCAAGTGGAGATCATGAAAACATTTAAGTAACTAATTTTAAAAACATTCTTAATATAAGCTGATAGCTATAAGTTTATGATGTATCCCTATTTCAAGAATTCAAATTACAAGAATAACAAGCCTTTAGGTCAGCTCCCATGTTACTTTACTTCAATCAGCAACTGCCTTTTAGAAATCAGGGATCTGACCGTTGGTAATAATCTGAAAATGTATTTGTCACATGTATTTTATGAAAACCTAAAATCTGACAATAACAAAACTCCTCCCAATGTTAAGTGGTCAAAAATACTAAACTAATATAGTTACTAAATTGAGTGATCAAAAATCTGCTTGGAGAATCCAAATTGAAAGGACCATACGCACTTCGAACATCTGGCTTTACACCTTAAGTACTCAAAAGCTACAATATTTGCTGATCACCATGCCGTCTGTTCTACTTCGATTAGCTGACTTCTTTGCAGCCCACCTGTTTTCGGTCACCAAGTAGAACTCTGAATTTCTAGTCATTGTCACTTTAATTACCCACTCGTGGTGTTTCATACTATTGTAATGAAATAACAGAACATTAAGATCAGCAAATCAAAAATGTCTTGATTAGGCACTTCACAGCCATCTGAGCTCAACAACTTCAAATTATAACCATTGCTTCCATGGTGGCACAGTGGTTAGCACTGCTGCCTCACAGCACCACAGACCCAGGTTCAATTCCCGCCTCAGGCATCTGTCTGTTTGCACATTCTCCCAGTGTCTGCGTGGGTTTTCTCTGGGTGCTCCGGTTTCCTCCCACAGTCCAAAAATGTGCAGGTTAGGTGAATTGGCCATGCTAAATTGCCCGTAGTGTTAGGTGAAGGGGTAAATGTAGGGAACGGGTCTGGGTGGGTTGCTGTTCAGAGGGTCGGTGTGGACTTGTTGGGCCGAAGGGCCCGTTTCCACACTGTAAGCAATCTAATCTAATTTTCTCCATTGGTAGCTCCTGTTGAATTTACAGCTTTTCCAAACCCATCCTATGTTTCTTTCTTTGTCCAATTACCACACCCATTGCATCATCTTTTTTTCTAAGATAACAGCTCCTGCCTCCCAACCTATTGCAGACGCTTTGTTTTATTTATTCCTTCCTTGTTCTATCTCTGCACTTCTTGAATCCAATAGCAATCTTAACTTTTTCCAGTTCTGACAAAAGGTCACCGACATGAAATGTTAATTGTTTCTCTCATCACAGGTGCTGCCTGATCAGACTGTTTTCCATTTTATACTTTGAAATATGATCTGATTAATGCTTTACAATCCTGTTCTAGTGACCACTCTATATCTAACATCACTTCAGGTGAAAACACACAGCCACATTTTACCTTCAAATTCAAAGTTTCCTAAAGTGCGAAGAGCAAGAGTTATGCATCCAACATCACTTGCTTCAGGAATGTTAGTTAAGCTAGGGGGTGCGAGCTGATGGGCTAGACTTTTGGGCATGCCTGGATGTCGAAGAGGTTTATGCATCAGTACCAGTGACAACATTTTCAGTAAGCCATCTTGGATATCCTTCTTCAGTTGCGGTATTTGTCGACTTAGGTCATGCAGGACAGCAGTCAGAGCAGGGCTTTAAAGCAGAAACATCAATACATGAGTAACTAGTACAGTTGCAAGTGAATAAAATAATTCTTCCAAAGACCAGCAGAACTTGAGGTTAGCATTCAAGTTATATATTACAAAATATGTAATGATAAATATTAATCTTGTTTCCTTTCATTAATGTCATTATTATCAAGCAAGGAGGCAAAGTGGGCAAGTATAATCACTGGAGTGTTTACCCAGATTCAAACTACCCTAAAATTTTCACAGCACATTTTTATCTTCAAAAGGAAATTGCCAACCATCAGATAGACAAAAATGCTTTCCGCCATCTGTGGTACATTAAAATGCATTCACACTCTCCTCGAGAATTCCGTAAGTTTACTACCCTCAGAGAGATGAAATTCCTGTGATTTTTGAGAAGATTTGGAGCTTGGATTGTAGCTCCAGTTGTAAGTTTGTTCACTGAGCTGGTAGATTTGTTCTCAGATGTTTGGTCACCATGCTAGGTAACACCATCAGTGAGCCTCCATTGAAGCGCAGGTGTTCTGTCCCACTTTCTATTTGTGTGACAGTCTGTTGTGGTGGGTAATACCATGTCCAGTCCTTTTTCCAAGAGTCATAGAGTCATTGAGATGTACTGCATGTAAACAGACCCTTCGGTCCAACTCGTCCATGCCGACCAGATATCTAAAATTAATCTAGTCCCATTTACCAGCCATTTGGCTGGTATTCCTCTAAACCCTTCCTATTCATATACCCATCCAGATACCTTTTAAGTGCTGTAATTGTACCAGCCTCCACCATTTCCATTGTCAGCTCTTTCCATACACACGCCACCCTCTGCATGAAGTTGTTCCCCCTTAGGTCTCTTTTATATTTTTCCCCTCTTGCCCTAAACCTATGCCCTCTAGTTCCCCCAATCCAGAGAAATGATCTTGTCTCCTTTCCCTATCCATGTCCCTCATGATTTTATAAACTAGGTCACGCCTCAGCCTCTGACGCTCCAGAGGAAAACAGCCCCAGTCTATGCAGCCTCTCCCATAACTCAAATCCTCCAACCCTGGCAAACCTCCTTGTAAATCTTTTCTGAACCCTTTCAAGTTTCACAACATCCTTCAGATAGGAAGACCAAAATTGCACACAATTTCCAAAAGTGGCCGAGAGGTTGGTAAATAGGGTCCAAAGTGATGTGTTTGTTGGAGTTCCGGTTTGAATGCCAGGCCTTTAGGAATCCCTGTGTCTTTGTTCAGCCTTTCCTGGAATGGATGTATTGTCCCAGTCAAGCTGGTGTCCCTCTTCATCTGTGTGTAAGGATACTAGTGATGGTTTTGGTTATGTCTTTTGGTGGCTAGTTTCCTGCCCGTCTGTCTAATGTAATGTTTGTCGCAGTGATGGCAGTAATATTGTAATCCTACAGGCAGACAAAGGGCACATGACCGTTACCCTGAACAGAACACAGTACAATGAGAAAGTAAACACACTACTCGCAAATACCGACACCTACCAATAGGTGGCGATGGACCCAACTCCATAGCTAGAAAACTGCACGAGAGCATCACTGAAGAAACTCCACAAGACTGGTGAAACTGAAAAGACATACCTGGAAAGAATGCAACCTAACGGAGTTAACACACCCATTTCTAGGGATTATCAAAGGTTCACAAACCAGGGGCCCCCCAAGACACATTGTCTCACTTCTTGGCATGTTGACGTACAGACTAGCAAAGGAACTTCATTGCAAACTGAAATACCTGGTAAAAGACTCACGCCACTCCATCCAGGAATTCCTGAACATCAAAGACACCAAGGTGAGGATGATGAGGTCATGGTTTTCTTTGACATGATAGCCCTATTCACATCAATAAACATCACCCTGGCCAAAGAAATATTGGCCTCACTACCAGACGAACCAAGGACACAAATACCAGACAGCACCAACTCCATCAGCAAGTACAGCATACTCAAATTAGTAGACCTGTGCCTCACTATCCACTTCAGCTTCAACAACAAGACCTACAAAAAAAAAATCAACAGGACACCCATGGGATCACCAACATCAGGATTCTTGGCAGAAGCAGTTATGCAGAGGTTAGAACGAACAGCCCTCCCCATGATCCTGCCCAAGCTTGGGGTTCCGCTATGTGGATGACACCTTTATCATCACGAAATGGAACAAATTAGAAGAAACCCATAAACACAAACAACATCCTTACTGGTATAAAGTTCACCAAAGAGGAAGAGAACAACAATAGACTCCTCTTCCCAGATGTTACATTCGAACAAACACTGTGGATTTCACCAGTTTGTTCATTTCCCATCCCCTCACCTTAACCCAGTTCCAGCCTTCCAACTCAACACTACCCTCATGACCTGTCCTACCTGTCCATTATCCTTCCTACCTATCCGCTCCACTCTCGTCTCTGACCTATCACCTTCTCCCCCTCCTTCATCTATTCTCAGCTTCTTTCGCCCCAGCCCCACACCCCCTCCCATTTATCTCTCCACCCCCTCAGCTCACAGCCTCATTCCTGATGAAGGGCTTTTGCTCGAAATATCAATTCTTCTGCTCCTCGGATGCTGCATGACCTGCTGTGCTTTTCCAGCACCATACTCTCGATTCTAATCTCCAGCATCTGCAGTCTTCACTTTTGCACAATTGAACTAACAGCCAATAGAGAGCTGCAGACCACAGTCTACAGGAAAGCGAAACACACAGAACTAGATACTCAATTGCAGGAACAATCATCCTAACACGCACAAACAGAGCTGCATCAGGACATTATTTAAATGAGCCACAACATAGTGCAGCATCCAGGAATTATGAGAAGCCAAAGAAAAGCACATATACAACTTATTCAAGAACAACGGGTACCCGATAAGCACAGTTCGCCAATTCTTTAACAACAAATCTAAACAAGAAGACACAACACACCCAGAGACACTAGCCACACTACCATACATTAAGGACATCTTGGAAATGACAACCAGACTACTCTGGCCCCTTGGCATCATGGTGGCCCACAAACCTCTGAACACACTGAAACAGCTATTGATGAATCTAAAGGACCCTGTACCAACAACCAGCAGAATGAACGTCATATATAAAATACTCTACAAGGACTGCAACAAACATTACAATGGACAGATGGGCAGGAAACTAGCCACCAGCATACATGAGCACCAACTATCACTAGACGAAGAGGGACACCAGTTTGATTGGGACATTACATCCATCCCAGGACAGGCTAAACAAAGACACACATGGGAATTCCAAGAGGCCTGGCATTCAAACCAAAACTCCATCAACAAACACATCAATTTCGACCCCATTTACCAACCTCTCAAAAAGAACCAGAAGTGATATCACCTACCACAACAGACCAAGACACAAATAGAAAGAAGGACAGAATATCAGCAGTTCAACAGAGGCTCACTGATGATGTTACATTGCATGGTGACAAAATGTCTGATAATAATTCTACCAGCTCAGCAAGCAAACTTACAACCAGATGAAATTCCGCCTCATCTGTCTTAAATGCACAACTCCTTACTCCAAGATTCTGCCATCTGGTCCTAAACACTCCCAAAGAGTGTAAGCAACCTTTTCGCATCTAACCAGTCAAGTTCCTAAGAACCTTGTATATTGCAATACAGTTGTCTCTCATTCATCTAAATTCCAATGAATACAGGTTCAACTTACATAGCCTCTCCTAAGAGGAATACTCCACACCTGGTTCCAACTTAGGTAACATTCTCTGGACTGCCTTCAATGCCAGGACATATTTCCTTAGATAAGGGACCAAAACGGTTCACAGTATTCCAGTTGTAGTCTGACTCACAAAATCAACCTACTTTTATCCTTTATTTCCTTTGAAATAATGGTTAACACTCCACTTGCCTTCCCTGTTACCCACTGAACTTGGTTGCTAGCTTTTGTGATCCATGTACAAAGACTTCCAAGCCCTTCCGTTCTGCAGCTTTCCACAGGCTTTTTCCATTTAAATGATATTCAGCTTCACTATTCTTCCTGCACAGTTCCCCACATTATATTCCATCTTCCAAGCTTTTGCCCACTCTTTTAACTGATCTATGTCACTAAGACTCTTTGTTGTTCTCACTATTTATCTTCCCATCTACTTTTGTCATTTGCAAACTTGGCTATCCTACATTCAGTTTCCTGTCCAAGTCATAAATGTTTGTTATAAATAATTGTTGCCATAGCACTGATCCCTGTGGCACAACACTAGTTACAGGATGCCATCCTGAAAATGTCCTGCTTATCCCAACTCTGTCTTTTAGTTAGCCAATCGTCTAACTATGCTAATAAACAACCTCTAACACCTTAGGCTCTTGTCTTATTAAGTAGCGTAATGTGTGATACCTTATCAAACACCTTCTGAAAATCTAAATAAGTTGGATTTTGGGGAGACCCTGGCCTTAATGGTATTATCACTAGACTATCCACTAATCCAGAAGTTCAGCCAGTGTTCTGGGGATCTAATTTCAAATCCCGTCACGACAGATGGTGGAACTTGAACCAATTTTTTTTTAAAATCCGGAATTAAAAATCTGATGACCATGAAACCATTGTTGAAAATACCCACCTAGTTCACTAATGTCGTTCAAAGGACGAAATCTGCCAACATCACCTGGTCTGGCTTACATGTGACTGCAGACCCACAGCGAACGTAGCTGACTTCGCTTGCCCTCTGAAATAGCCTTGCAAGCCACTTAGTTGTATCAATCACTATGGCATCAACCTCAGCACCGGAAAAGACAACGGCAGAAACACCAATGTTGACCCTGCAAAGTCCTCCTCAAAACATCCGGGGGCTTGGTGCCAAACTTGGGAGAGCTGTCTCACATAATAAAGCAATAGCTTGACATTGTCATACTCATGGATTCACACCTTACAGACAATTTCCTAGACACCACTATCACCTCCCTGAATATGTCCTGTCCCACCAGCAAGATAAATGCAGCAGAGATAGTGGCATAGTGTAATACAGTCTGGAGGGAGCTGCCCTGGGAATCCTCAACATTGACTCTGGACCCCATGAACTCTCCTGGCTTGAGGTTAACATGTGCCAGGGAACATTCTGCTGGTTACCACATACAACCCTCCATCCACTGATGGATCGACATTCTTCCCGATTGAACAACACTTCAAGGAAGTTCTGAGGGTGACATTTGCATAAAATGTACTCTCTGAGGGGGAGATTTCAATATCCAACCATCAAAATTGGTTCAGCAGCAGCACTAACAATCGAGCTGGCTGGGTCCAAAAAGACAGAGCTAAGCAAGCCCAAAACCAATAGATCTAAGTTCAGCAGTCCTGCCACATCCGATTAAGAATGGTAGTGGGCAACTCACTGGAGGAGGCAGCTCGAGAAGTATCCCCCTTTTCAATGATCAAAGAGCCCAGCACAAAGGTGCAAAAGGGAAGGCTGAAGCATCCGCAGGAATCTTCAGCCAGAAGTGCCAAGTGGAAAATCCGGACAGAGCTCCTCGCGTGGTCCCAAGCGTCACAGATATCAGTCTTCAGCAAATTGATTTACTCCATATGATATCAAGAAACGGGTGGAGACACTAGATACTGCAAAGATTATGAGCCCTGAAAGCATTCCTGCAATAGTAAAGAGAATTGTGTGGTAAAGCTTGCCGCTCTCCCAGTGAGGCTCTTCCAGTACAGTTACAACATTGGCATCTACCCAACAATGTGGAAACCTGCCCAGATATGCCCTGTACATTAAAAAAAAGACACATCCAACTCAGCCAATTACTGCCGTATCAGTCTCCTTTCGATCATTAGTAAAAAGTGATAGAAAATGTCAACAGTGCTATCAAGCAGCACCAGCTCAATGAAACCCAGTTTGTGTTAAGTCAGAGCAACTCAGCCACTGACCTCATTACTTAGAGTCATAGAGATGTACAGCATGGAAACAAACCCTTTGGTCCAACCCGTCCATGCCGACCAGCGATCCCAAACCAACCTCGTCCCACCTGCCAGCACCCGGCCCATATCCCTCCAAACCCTTCCTATTCATATACCCATCCAAATGCCTCTTAAATGTTGCAATTGTACCAGCCTCCACCACTTTCTCTGGAGCTCATTCCATACACGTACCACCCTCTGCGTGAAAAAGTTGCTCCTTAGGTCTCTTTTATATCTTTCCCCTCTCACCCTAAACCTATGCCCTCTAGTTCTGGTCTCTCTGATCCCAGGGAAAAAACTTTGTCTATTTACCCTATCCATGCCCCTCATCATTTTGCAAACCTCCATAAGGTCACCCCTCAGCCTCCGACGCTCCAGGGAAAAGAGCCCCAGCCTGTTCAGCCTCTCCCTATAGCTCAAATCCTCCAACCCTGGCAACATCCTTGTAAATCTTTTCTGAACCCTTTCAAGTTTCACAACATCTTTCCGATAGGAAGGAGACCAGAACTTCACGCAATATTCCAACAGTGGCCTAACCAATGTCCTCCCAACTCCTGTACACAATACTCTGACCAAATGCCTTCTTCACTATCCTATCTACCTGCGACTCCACTTTCAAGGAGCTATGAACCTGCACTCCAAGGTCTCTTTCTTCAACAACACTCCCTAGGCCATTACCATTAAGTGTACAAGTCCTGCTAAGATTTGCTTTCCCAAAATGCAGCACCTCGCATTTATCTGAATTAAACTCCATCTGCCACTTCTCACTACAACAGTCAAGATCCTGTTGTAATCTGAGGTAACCGTCTTTGCTGTCCACTACACCTCCAATTTTGGTGTCATCTGCAAACTTACTAACTGTACCTCTTATGCTCACATCCAAATCATTTATGTAAATGACAAAAAGTAGAGGACCCAGCACTGATCCTTGTGGCACTCCACTGGTCACAGGCCTCCAGTCTGAAAAAAACAACCCTCCACCATCACCCTCTGTCTTCTACCTTTGAGCTAGTTCTATATCCAAATGGCTAGTTCTCCCTGTATTCCATGAGATCTAACCTTGCTAATGGGGAACCTTGTTGAACGCCTTACTGAAGTCCATATAGATCACATCTACCGTTCTGCCCTCATCAATCCTTTTTGTTACTTCTTCAAAAAATTCAATCAAGTTTGTGAGACTTGATTTCCCACGCACAAAGCCATGTTGACTATCCCAAATCAATCCTTGCCTTTCCAAATACATGTACATCCTGTCCCTCCGGATTCCCTCCAACAACTTGCCCACCACTGGTGGTGGAGGTCATCACCACTGGTCTATAGTTCCCTGGCTTGTCCTTCCCACCCTTCTTAAACAGTGGCACCACGTTAGCCAACCTACAGTCTTCCGGCACCTCACCTGTGACTATTGAAGACACAAGTATATCAGTAAGAAGTCCAGCAATCACTTCTGTAGCTTCCCACAGAGTTCCATGGTACACCTGATCAGGTCCTGGGGATTTATCCACCTTTACCCGTTTCAAGGCATCCAGCACTTCCTCCTTTGTAATCTGGACATTTTGCAAAATGTCACCATTTATTTTCCTACAGTCTATATCTTCCACATCCTTTTCCACAGTAAATACTGATGCAAAATACTTGTTTAGTAT
The DNA here is from genome assembly GCF_037043375.1 of Chiloscyllium plagiosum. Taxonomy (NCBI): domain Eukaryota; kingdom Metazoa; phylum Chordata; class Chondrichthyes; order Orectolobiformes; family Hemiscylliidae; genus Chiloscyllium; species Chiloscyllium plagiosum. Next base: position 34,094,447 of record NW_028270175.1, on the reverse strand, counting down.
CTCCCCCATTTTCTGCGACTCCACACAAAGGCCGCCTTGCTGATCTTTGAGGGGCCATATTCTCTCCCGAGTTACCCTTTTGCCCTTAATGTAAAAACCCTTTGGATTCTCCTTAATTCTATTTGCTAAAGCTTTCTCATGTCCCCATTTTGCCCTCCTGATTTCTCAATTAAGTATACTCCTACTTCCTTTATACTCTTCTAAGGATTCAGTCGATCTATCCTGTCTGTATCTGACATATGCTTCCTTCTTTTTCTTAACCAAACCCTTAATTTCTTTAGTCATCCAGCATTCCCTATACCTACCAGACTTTCCTTTCACCCTGACTGGAATATACTTTCTCTGGATTCTCGTTATCTCATTTCTCAAGGCTTCCCATTTTCAGCCGTCCCTTTACCTGCAAACATCTGCCCCCAATCAGCTTTCGAAAGTTCTTGCCTAATACCATCAAAATTTACCTTCCTCCAATTTAGAACTTCAACTTTTAGATCTGGTCTATCCTTTTCCATCACTATTTCAAATCTAATAGAATTATGGTTGCTGGCCCCAAAGTGCTCCCCCACTGACACCTCAGTCATCTGCCCTGCCTTATTTCCCAAGAGTAGGTCACGTTTTGCACCTTTTCTAGTAGGTACATCCACATACTGAATCAGAAAATTGTCTTGTACGAACTTAACAAATTCCTCTCCATCTAAACCTTTAACACTATGGCAGTCCCAGTCGATGTTTAGCAAGTTAAAATCCCCTACCATAACGATCCTATTATTCTTACAGATAGCTGAGATCTCCTTACAAGTTTGTTTCTCAATTTCTCTCTGACTATTAGGGCATCTATAATATAATCCCAATAAGGTTATCATCCCTTTCTTATTTCTCAGTTCCACCAAGTAACTTCCCTGGATGTATTTCTGGGAATATCCTCCTTTAGCACAGCTGTAATGCTATCCCTTATCAAAAATGCCACTCCCCCGCCTCTCTTGCCTCCCTTTCTATCCTTCCTGTAGCATTTGTATCCTGGAACATTCAGCTGGCAGTCCTGCCATCCCTGAGCCATGTTTCCATAATTGCTATGATATCCCAGTCCCATGTTGCTAACCATGCCCGGAGTTCATCTGCCTTCCCTGTTAGGCCCCTTGCATTGAAATAAATGCAGTTTAATTTATTAGTCCTACCTTGTCCCTGCCTGCCCTGACTGACTCGCGTCTGTCCTCAACTGTACCAGTCTCAGATTGATCTATTTCCTCACTATCTCCCTGGGTCCCACACCCCCCACCTTACGAGTTTAAATCCTCCCAAGCAGCTCGAGCAAATTTCCCTGCCAGTATATTAGTCCCCTTCCAATTTAGGTGCAATCCGTCCTTCTTGTACAGGTCACTTCTACCCCAAAAGAGATTCCAATCATCCAAAAATGTGAATCCTTCTCCCGTACACCAGCTCCTCAGCCATGCATTCATCTGCTCTATCCTCCTATTCCTGCCCTCAGTAGCTCGTAGCACTGGGAGTAATCCAGATATTACTACTCTTGAGGACCTCCTTTTTAAATTTCTGCCTAAGTCTCTGTAATCTCTCTTCAGAATCTCAATCTTTTCCCTTCCTATATCGTTGATTCCAATGTGGACAATGACCTCTTGCTGGCCCCTCTCCTCCGTGAGAACATTCTGCACTCTCTCTGAGACATCCTTGATCCTGGCACCAGGGAAGCAACACACCATTCTGCTTCTTCGCTGCTGGCCAGAGAAACAGCTGTCTGTACCTCGGACTAGAGAGTCCCCTAACACAATTGTTCTCTTGGAAGCCGACGTACCCCTCGTTGCATAAGAGCCAGTCTCAATACCAGAAACTTGGCTGTTGTGCTACGTTCCCCTGAGAATCCATCACCCCCTACATTTTCCAAAACAGCATACCGGTTTGAAATGGGTATATCCACAAAAGACTCCTGCCCTAGATACCTACCTCTCTTACCTTTCCTGGAGTTAACCCATCTATGTGACTATATCTGAGACTTTACCCCCTTCCTGTAACTGCCATTCATCACATACTGTTGCTATTACAAATTCCTCATTGCTTCTAACTGTATCTCCAATCAATCCATTCGATCTGATATGATTCACATCCAACAACATTTATGGCAGGTATAATCCACTATAACCCTTAAACTCTCTTTTAACTCCCACGAGCTGATTCCATAGGTGAGGCAAGACCGACAACCCTTGACATTAAGGCTGTACTTAACGAAATGTGCCTGCGCAAAATTGGAATCAATGGGCCCCAGGTGCAAACTCTCCGCTGGTTGGAGTCATACCTGGCACATTGGAAAATTGTCATGGTTGTTGGAAATCAGTCATTTCAGTTGCAGCACACCTTCGGGTAATGTCTTAGACTCTAAGATCTTCAGCTGTTTCATCACAAGGTCAGAATTGGGGATGTTTGCAAATGACTGCACAATCTTCAGCAACATTCGTGACTTCTCGGATACCGAATCAATTATAACCAAATGGAACAACATCTGCACAATATCCAGGCATAAGCTGACAAGTGCCACACAGGCTATTATCATAACCAACTGGAAACTTTCTAACCACTGCCGCTTGACCTTCAATAGTGTTATCGTCACGAAATCCCCCACTACCAACATCTTTGAGATTACTGTTGACCAGAATCTCAACTGAACACACCATGTGAACATGGTAGTGACAAGAACAGATCAGAATAACTCACCTCCTGATTCTTCAAAGCCTGTCAAACATCTACAGGGCACAAGGTAGGACTATGATTGGATACACCCCACCAGCCTAGATGGGTGTATCTCCAACAACACTCAAGAAGCTTGATACCACCCAGGACAAAATAGCCACACAAACATTCACTCCCTCCACCACTGACGCTCAGGAGCAGCAACGTGTGCTATGTACAAGATGTACTATGGAAACTCACCCAAGATCCTTAGACAGCACCTTGTATCCACAAGGACAAGGGCAGCAGATACATGGGAACACCACTACCTGCAAGTCATCCTGGCAAGAAAATATATCACTGCTTCTTCATTGTCGCTGGGTCAAAATCCTGGAATTCCTTTCCTGATGCCATTGTAAGTTATCCTACAGTGGGTGGACTGCAGTGTTTAAGAAGGCAGCTCACTACCACCTTTGCAAGGAAATGAGGAACATGCAATAAACGCTGGCCAGTCAGCAACATCCATATCCCATGAATTAATTTTTTTTAAAAATTATATACACTGCTTCCCCTATATCTATCCTGCTTGTTACATCCTGAAATAATTCATGTTAGTAAACTTGTCACCTTGGATATATCTCAGAGCATACTCAATGTGCAGCAGCCACACACATCCCTTGGCAACTAAGGGCTCCATGAGCCAATCTTTCTGTCAAATATGTCTGGGGCAATTGACAGGAATTGTAGCTAATTCTTGACTGGGTGCAAGGCTGAGCTTTAAAGATGATGCCAAGAATTGCGGGAAGGCCCAGTCGTGACCAGTACATCTGGCAAATGACAGAATACAATGGGTGGAGCACTATAGAGACATGGTGCATAAGTAATGAAGTGAGATTTCAAAGACAGTGAGAGAATTTTTTTTAGGGTTTATGGAGAAGAACCGTCTATGAATTTTTTTTTTTTAAGGAGTTACCCAATTTCTGGCAAGGTTCAGACCAAGGAGTTCTAACCCTGATCAAAAATCTGAGCCAATGTTAATTCCACGTTTCTAAGGAGGAAAAGCTTAATGGAATTTAGAAGAGATGATCTTTGTGAAGCACACAGGATTCTTAGGGGATTTGATATTGTAGACGTGGAAAGGTTGTTTCCCCTGTGGGACAGTCTAGGACAAGAGCACATAATCTCAGAATATGGAGTTGCTTTAGCTACAACAAAGTTGAGGAATTTCTACTCGGAGGATGATCAATCTGTAGAATTCTTTCATTTGGAGGACTGTTGATGTTGGGTCATTGAACATATTCAAAGTTTAAATAGACAGATTTCTAATCATTAAAAGAATCAGCAATTATTGGGATAAGGCAAGAAAATGGATTTGAGGATTATCAGATCAGATGGAATCTCATGAAATAGCAGAATGGATGTGATAGTCAGAATGCCTACTTCTGCTCCTATGTCATGCCTTCAACTGGTAAAGTCTAATGGCATTTTCATAAACTCAACTCAGCATTAAAAAAATTTGGTAATCATAAACTCTAATCAATTCACATTAAAAACATTAACAATGGCAACATTAATGAAATATTTATTACCTGAGTCCAACAGCAAGCATTTGCTCCAGTAGTTCTTTAAGGTCTTGCTGGATAGCTGGTCCTATGGCTCTAGCGATCATACAGATACAAGTAAATACTGTTGCATCCACTTGAACAGCCTTTTGCCTCCTAGGAAACACAAAATTAATGTGCTTTATTTATAAATTATTTTATAACCATAGCCATTTAAACCAAATTAGATGGAAACAATTAAATCTTTGTATAATTGCTAGAAATGGCCAATCATGAATCAAAGTCCAAGTCTGAAGTTTCCAATAGGTTTATACATTCATGTCCTTGAAAAACTCATTTTCAGTTTCCTATTTCCATTTACAACCAGTTTCCTTTACATAACAAAGGTATTAAAGGTCAGTTGGAATTTATCAAAGGAACTTATTCACAGATGGTTATACAATAGTAGAAGTAAAACCATATGTGGGCTTTAGATTTTTCATAGATGCTATTCATTTCTTGGTTAAAGATCTGTAATTTTAATCCAGAGAGATGACAAACTTTGCAGTTGTGTTATATAGCTAATAACTTGTTTAACACAAGTCGAGACCAACTATTTTGTCCAATCATACTTGTGTGCAAAGTCCTTCGGTGGGAGAGCGCCTTTTAAAATTTCTAGGATCCTCTGCAGATATGGATTAATTTCCACTCTTACAGCAACCACCAGTAGACCGAGTGCCTGGAATGCAGCAGCACGTTCCTTTTCTTTTTTCAGACAGCCAAGTAGATGATTCACGGAGTCAAACAGGTGTTGTTCTATGTTAAGTGAGAAATGTAAAAATGGCAACAATTCAATATACCAGGAGGAAAACAGGCCATCTCACAATAAAACCACTGTACCCTACTGTTTTATGTGGTGCTTTAAGCCAATACTGCCGCCTGTACTTTGAGATGTTCATCTTGAGTATCTCAGATTAAGTGTCTGCACAAACATTGAGGCTGCTTTCCCTTTATCTCTAAGTTAGGCTCTTCACCATTTTATGTAACGTAATACACCTTTATTTACATCTGTACATAGCATTAAATATAGCTCTCCAGTGTGGTGTTAAAGACCTCTCATATCACGTGCGCATTCTAGACATGTCATCCCTCATTGATAGGAATCATGTAATCAGTTACATCATGATTTGTGTGAATCTTCTCTTTCCATCTCATCCCATCCTTCCCCCTCCACTTTCACCAGACAGGAAGAAAAAGGAATAAGCAAACAAAGAGATTGGTGATGATAAGCTGAGAAAGCATGATAAATGTTAGGTAGGGTGCTAACGAAAACACGAAAAGTTGAAAATGGGTAGACTGTGCTAAGGGCAACACATTCCAAGCAGGACCCAGGGGTGTGGAGAAAGCTTAAGAAACACAGAGACTATTCACATTCTAAAACTGTTAAACTTATGTTCTGTCCTGAAGACTGTGAAGGTACCTTGGAGGAAGGTTAAGTGCATTCCTCCAGCTTGTGTTGAGCAGCCTAAGACAGAAAAGTTGGCATGGGAGCATGAATGTGTGTTGAAGTGCAGCCAACTAGAAGCTCAGGGTCACTTTTGCAGACAAAGCATAGGTGTTTGGCAAAGCAGTCACCCAATTTGCATTTCATCTCTCCAATGTAAAAGAGACCATATTGTGAGCAGTGCACACAACAGACTAGATTGTAGAGTGCACAGGTAAATGCTAGTTCCTGTCTTGTATGGGTTGCTCCCATCACAGCTAACCTAATTTAAACCATTTACACTTCTCATTACCACTCGACCAAGCAATTATCTCTCTCTAAACCCATCACTAGCAATCTTATTTGCCTACTCTCTTTTTTCTCTTTCTCCACCCCATTTTATGCACCTTTTCACTCTTTTGCACAAATACCATGTTTTTCCAGCTATTTTCAGTTCTGATGGAAGGTCACTGGAATCAAAATGTTAATGCTATTTTTCTCTTGACAGATGCTGCCAGACCTTGAGTTTCTCGATCACTTTCTGATTTTTAAACAATCAACAACTCTGACTGGCCACTCCAATCCAGTGTGTTTAAATTCAAAATCTGAGATGGTGTTAGAATATGGTGTCTGGCATTCCACTTTGTACACTGTCTGAGGTAGCATAGGGATGGCGCTCCCACATTCTGTGATAATCAAACTCAATCATACTTCTTGGCTCAAGAAAGATGAACTTTCCTCTTGAGCAGGCACACAGAAACTTTCAATTTCACTCACCATCCACCCATCAGCTCATCCATCAATCCCAAATCCACTTCGTCACCAAGACCACCCCCCTGCCTCTCCAGTCACTACACCCAGTCATTCAAGCCTCTTCGTTTGTCACTCAGCCACTTACAAAACACCTACTAATGCCACCAGCATTCACTCCACCCCCACAGATCGCCATCACTTCTCTCCCACCGACCAATTAGTTTACAGCTGAACCCTCTGGTTACTTACCCTACAGTCAGTGAAAATAACTTTTCTTTATCTACTCTATCAAATTCCCTCATAATTTTGGAATACTTCCAACAGAGAATTTTAATACTTTAGAAGAGGACTCAAGGATTTACTTAAATTCCTAAGATCAAATAAAGTATTTAGCATTGCTTTATGACCTTGTGTGTATACTGGAGACAAATACAATATTATAACAAACATACATAATATCAGACAGATAAACATTACACTCTTAATCCAAGCTTGTCAATGACAGTGACTATAAAAATGTAACTATAAAATCATAAGAGCCATACGAATATCACAAATCTAAAATTCAGCACATTATACTGATGTTAGCAGAAAGAGTAGCAAGAAGGGAGGGAGTGAGAAAACAGAGCTACAACCAGTTAAAAAATAAGTCATCATTATTCAGAAGCGGTAGCAAGGCACTCAGAAAATGATGATATGATTAGGTAGAGACACCATAATTTTGTGAAAGGGAAATAGTGATTCAGAAATCCATTAGAAATTTTTTGAAGTTATCTAGCAGAATAGACAAAGGACAACCCATTTGTGTAATAGTTGGATTTTCAAAAGGCATTCAAGATGGTGTCACACGAAATGTTGCTCAGAAAAAGAACTCATGAGTTTGGATGTAACTTACTGACTAGTGAAAACAGAGCAAGAATGAATGGACCATCATCAGGATAGTGAGTCACGAGCTGGAAGATTTGATGCAGTGGCCTCATTTTTTTTTTTAGAATTTATATTACTAATTCAGACAAAGAGACCAAAGTTAACCAAGGGTGTAAATCTAGTGAGAAAATAAGCTTCAAGGTCCTAATAAAGAGAAATAACTGGTTAAGAAGAGGGCAAGATGGCAGTTGCTACAGTATACATGTAAATGTGAGATTATTCATTTTGATAGAATAGTAGAAAAACCAAGTTTTTTTTTAAAATGTTGAAAGATTGTCAAATGTTGGTAGTTTGAGATATTTGGGAATCTTTGTAACTGAAACTCAAAGTTATATGCAAATGCAGCAGATAACTTGAAAAGACCTTAATTCCAAGAGGTTTGGAGCAGAAAATTAATGGAGACTTGATGCAGGTTTGTAGGACTTTCTTAGGACAACTTGAGTACTGTATACAGTTTTGATCTTTGCTCCAAAAGAAGGAAATACATGCCTAAAGAAGATGCAATACATATTCATTAGATTGCAAAGAGAGGGTCATCCTATGAGGAAACATTAAATAGAATCAGTCTATTCTCTCTGGCATTAATAAGAGCCAGAAGTTGTGCTATTTAAACCTACATGATTCTGAAAGGTTGCATTGCAGAGGTGAAGAGTTTAGTTCTGGGGGCCATATCTCTGATAAGGGGCACGGCAATTTCAGACCGGGATGAGGAGAAATTGCTTCATTCATAGGATGATGAATCTTTGAAATTCCCTTCCCTCTCGGACTATAGATGCTCGTTAGTGCATGCAAGACAGAGAGCAGAAGATTTTTGGTCTCTGTAGAAACAACCGACATGGGAATTGGACAGATAAAAGAAAAAAATTCAGGTCAAGGCTCAGCCATGTTCCCTCTAGGGCCTCATTGCTTTACATGCTTTGCTCATCTCCTGTCCCACTAAGATGATTCATAACTAAGCATGCACACATCTTAAAAGAGACAATAACTTGCATGTGGCCTGTCCATGCAATATTCTAAATTGTTGCATAGTCGCACACCCACACAGCTTGGCCATCATCTTTCTAAGTGCTATAGTAGGCTCAAGGAATAGTGCAGCCTAATCCTGTTCCTATTATTTATACTCTTATGATAGATGGAGGCCCTGCCTTTAGCTGTAAAGGAACTAAGCTCATTCGGCTTCAGTATCTCACTCTTATTCTTTATAAGACCTATTACTGACAAAACTTTTGTTCACTTAATTTAATAATTCATTTTGTCTCTCAGTAATCATATTTAATTTATCAGATGAATATGACAACAAACCTAAGATCTTAGTAGTGACAAAAAAATGCAATTTGAGATTGACGTTATGATTTCTGACAAAATTATCATCAAACTTAAAAGATTTGCTCAGTTAGACAGTGAAAAGCCAAGAATTGAATGATATCAAAATAACAGCCTTCCCCAAAAATTAAAAATAATTAGTCGTGTATCGAACATAGGCTATTATATATTTCTGGCACACACGATGTTTTATTTAACCAAAAAAGCTATCTTTCTTATTCAAATGCTTTAATGTGTCGCTCTGAAGCACCTTTTATTTCACACTATTACCTTTGTCGAGTCATATCTAAAATACTGCACATAAATGCAGCTATAAATATTGTACCTTTTATTGCCTCACCTGTGAATAAATGGGGCTGGAAAGCAGCAAGTCGAGGAATCAGGTTTAAAATAGCCATTTGAATCAGTGGATTCTTACTACTACGATACTTCAAAACCCAACGAGTCACCTATGCAAAGATTAAAGAACATTCAAATAACATTCACAAGGTCTAATTTTCAAATCCGTCTTAGCTCAGGCTTAGGGCCAGGTGAAAGCAAATCACAGGGTTGAATGATAATTATTGAAAAATTATAATATAAAAAATTCTTTAAATGTCAAAAAATGCAGAATTTGAAATACAATCCATAATAAAAACCTTGATTGCCAAACAAGATCAAAATTCCCTGGAATCTCATGTAATAAGAAAGAGCGTAATATAATAATTACAAATGGGTACCTCTATAAAAATGTACCTTTATAATGTTAAAAAGCATTTGCTTTTCCAGGAAAAATGGAAAGCCAAAATAACTGTAAACTGTCACTGGAAATTAGTAAGCCTAAATATTTTGGACCTTCTGTCTGCATAAAGCAGTTTGCAAAAGTATCAAAATGCCCTGGAACACACACCGAACATACAAATCTGTGGTGTTAAACATATCAGACTTTAGTGATCGACCTCAAGCACACTTCAAAATTTTCACAATTTTGTAAAATTTTCTTGAAAGGGTGAATTGGACCACTAGCAATGCCCCCATCCTCCAACCAAGTAAAATTATTTTCAGCCAATGATTATCATTATACTATATTATAGTTCAGCCAGTCATCTTTTCTACACCACCATGACGATAGCCTGAATTTTCAGGGTTCTTTTAATGGCAATTTTTCAGGGTTTGCCATCACAACACCTCTAAATTTGACTACAATTATTATAAATGAAAAGAAATATCCCTAGCTATTGTTGATTATTATTGCTGGATTTGGGAGGGGAGCCATAGTACAGCCCATGAAGACTACCAACTCATCTAGCAATACCACTGCCTTTTCATTCGATCATTGCTAGAAACTCTACTAAAAAAAAAGCCACGTTCAGTGAGGTACAAGTGCATTTTTAAACATGTTCAGAGTAATAACCAGAACCAAATAACCATTCTGATCCTGAATAAGAAATATTATGATTAAATTACTATATTTTTAAAATGCTTTTAATTTTCATTTTATGATATTTCAGCTTCTAACAATCATAAGATTCCAATTTTTATTTGACTTTCCATAAAACCTTTAAGCAGTGGCTTACAGTGTTAGTGTTCTTTATTTACTGATTAGCTGGCTGTGAGAATTGGATGCTAGGATAGTGCAATGACATAATTGGAACTCAACATTGAAAATCCCTACTAAAAGATGCTACTAACAAATGAACATCCAGAGAGTTAGAATGTTCGTCAAATAGATCACTCTAACCTAGCATTCTCTGAGAAGCCAGGGAGGAGATTGCCGAGCCTTTGGCTTTGATCTTTATGTTGTCATTGTCTACAGAAATAATGCCAGAAGACTGCTGGATAGCGAATGTTGTTTCTTTGTTGAAGAAATGGAGTAGAGATAACCATGGAAATTATAGACCTGTGAGCCTTATTTCAGTTGTGGTTAAAGTGTTGGAAAGTTTTATAAGAGATAGGATTTATAATCATCTAGAAAGGAATTAGTCGATTAGGGATAGTCAACACGGTTTTGTGAAGGGTAGGTCTTGCCTCACAAACCTTATTGAGTTCTTTGAGAAGGTGACCAAACAGGTGGATGAGGATAAAGCATTTGAAGAGGTGTATATGGATTTCAGTAAGGCATTTGATAAGGTTCCCTATGGTAAGCTCTTGTACAAAATACGGAGGCATGGGATTGAGGGTGATTTAGCTGTTTGGATCAGAAACTGGCTAGCTGAACGAAGACAGAGGGTGGTAGTTGATGGGAAATATTCATCTTGGAGTTCAGTTAACAGTGGGGTACCACAAGGATCTGTTTTGGGTCCATTGTTGTTTATCATTTTCATAAATGACCTGGATGAGGGCATAGAAGAATGGGTTAGTAAATTTCCGGACGATGCTAAGATCGGTAGAGTTGTAGGTCGTGACGAAGGATGCCGCAGATTACAGAGATACATAGATAAGCTGCAGAATTGGGTGATTAACTTTGGAAGGGGTAACAGGAATGCAGAGTACTGAACTAATCGCAAGATTCTTGGTAGCATAGATGAGCAGAGAGATCTCAGTGTCCAGGTACACTGACCCTTGAAAGGTGCCACCCAGGTTGATAGGGTTGTTAAGAAGGTTCATGGTGTGTTAGCTTTTATTGGTAGAGTGTTTGAGTTTCGGAACCATGAGGTTATGCTGCAGCTGTACAAAACTCTGATGCGGTCACATTTGGAGTATTACGTACAGTTCTGGTCACCACATTATAGGAAGTATGTGGAAGCTTTGGAAAGGGTTCAGAGGAGATTTACTAGGATGTAGCCTGGTATGGAGCAAGGTCTTACAAGAAAAGGCCGAGGGACTTGAGGCTGTTTTCGTTAGAGAGAAGAAGGTTGAGAGGTGACTTAATTGAGACATATAAGAGAATAGGAGGGTTAGATTGGTTGGACAGTGAGAGCCTAACTCCTTGGATGGTGATGGCTAGCACGAGGGGACATTGCATTAAATTGAGTAACAGATATAGGACAGATGTCAGAGGTAATTTCTTTACTCAGAGTAGTAGGGGCACCATCTGCAACAGTAGTAGACTCGCCAACTTTAACAGCAATTAAATGGTCATTGTATAGGTATATGGATGAGAATGGAATAGTGGTGGTTAGATGGGCTTCAGATTCGTTCCACAGGTTAGTGCAACATCGAGGGTCAAAGAGCCTGTACTGCTCTGTGATGTTCTATCTGTTAGTATAGCATTTTTCATGATCAGTGGTGAGTATCTTTGTTTCACTTGTGACTGTAAGGTTGGCCTTGCTTTTCAATGTGTTTTGAATGCCATTGCAAAAGTTGACACCATATGGTATAATAAAAGGTGGAGTTGCATTATCTACTTCTCAAGTCTGTTACCTAAGTCTGCCAGATCCTGTCTTTCTTTCTTTGCATATAGCTTCCCACAGTTCACAAATTTATAACTTACATTTAAATTGAAAACAAAAACATTTAGTTTCTGGATTTTAAAAACAAATCTTATAAAGTAAATTGATGCAATTGACAGAGAATTCAGAGAAAAAGTGTACTTACCCGGAATCCACTGCCTGAAAAAGATGGTGAACGCAGCTGGAAAGTTCGAACAATATTTTTTTGATAAAAAATGTCAAATAAATAAAATATTCAGAATAGGAACAGACCATTAACCTCAAATATATCTGAAGGAAAGTTTATAGGATATGGGGTTAAAATTGAGTAAAATTGATTAAGATTACTATCCAAAGAGACAGCATTGGCATGAAGTGCCAAGTGATCTCCTTCTGAGCTGTGTGATTCTACTAAGACTTTCACTAGCTAAACTACAGTGAAGGTTCCATGTCTTCAACCAAGCACATTGAGCATAAAAAACAAAAAAAAAATGCTGTCAAGAAAGTACTGGCAGCCTAATGCTATATTGCAGAAAAACACAAAGCCAGTTACACAGTGTTGCCAGTGCTAAAAGCCCATGTAAACAATCAGTGTGTTCCACATACAGTTGATTAAAATTGTATATGTGAAACATATATAGTCAGGAAGGTATAATAAAAAGCTAGTATTAAGCAAAATATTGCTACCTGTTCAAACCGTACTTCCATGTGTTCACGGCAGTACCTGCTTTCCACCAAAGTTGGCTTAGATGGAGCAGGTGTTGTTCCAAATACCGTAATGCCCTGTGGTGTATTGTATCCAAGAAGTCCGAATAGTGCATTTGATTGTTGGGGCTGTGCAGACTGGAAACTTGTGAAGGATGTAATGTGACGGGGTTTAGCCCCAAATCCCATCAACTCCTTGCAGTACTTATCATGTACTAACTGCTGTTGGGTAATGTCCTCCATCTCCTCACGCAAGCGCTTCATTAAAAATAAAAGAAAGTTAAAACTGTATTCAAAAGGCTATACACACAATGATGAAATTTGACTCAAACTCTTATACCAAAAAGCCACACAACAGGCAAGATTTATATCAATCTGAACTTTTAAGATGACATTCTAAATTCCAGCTTCACTCGAGTTTTAAAGAAACCTTTTCAGTCCTTGCCTACATTGCTTGTGAAATATATTTAAATATAGAAAGAGATTAATTAATACTTGATAAAACAAAACCAATCAGCAAATCTGTGGGCAGGACAGGTGAAAGAAATATTTAGGTGGTGGAGCGAGCAACTTGAACACCCTTTCACGGCCTGGTTTTCCAAACACTAGAAACAAATGCAGCAGTGAATCCAATTTACACATCCAATTAACTTGCATCTTTCAACTGTGGGATACTACAATACCCATTGCCATAATTAAAAACTCAAGAAGGGCAGATCAAGATCAATGTAAATGCTTTCATGGCGTCAGGGGTGGGGTCGGGGAGGGGATAAAAAGCTTAAAAATGTACGTTCTTCGAGACCAAAGATATTAAAATGAACAAACCAAATAGTTATTCAGTAACTATTTGAATCTATAAACCATCATATTTAAAATATTTTACAATGAAAAGTAATCTATTGAATCTATAAAGTAGAACAGCAACTGTCATGATTAGGTACTGTTTGACAATTACCATTAGCTTGTTACCATTACCATTCGAAGTGTTCAGTCAATGCTGAACTAATCACATAAGTTTAAATCCTATCCATGTAACATTCAAAGAACAAGACCTACAGATTGCTAATTTTTGCCAAAATAATTAAGGGAAGTTTCCAGAAAGCATGCAACCACAAACATACACTGCATTGGAATCACAGCTAGCAGTGGTACAACTTGGTGTGAAGAAATCCTGTTTATCGCTCACACAAGGCACTCCTCACAAAACTACTTCATAAATTTCAGAAATAGTCTCTTGTAGTAAAATTCCAGCATTTCCACCTAACTGGCATTTCAATAGTACTTCAGAGACATGTAATAGAGGTATTCTCAGTAACTGGTACAAAATTTATCCCGAACCTACCTCTCCCTCCATGCTGCTTATTCGGATCAGTTCATTTAAAATAAGCAAAGCACCATGTATACGATCGTCACGATTCATGCCTTTCTCTTTAGCTAAAGTTTCATCAAAACCCTTCTCAGCCTCTTCAAAGGTTTGCTAGACATAAAACATCAAAAATTATTTTGAATCAATAGCCTCTAAATTTTATAAAGTGAGCTATCTGGACAGAAAAGTGAAGAAAGGAATTTGCAGTTTATGGTCAATTAAACGACTAAAGCTATTTTCCATTGGGTTTGAACAAACTTAATAGTTAACTATTACTAAAAGTGTAGTTACCAATGTGCTGACCCTTCACCCTAGAGTGCAAGGGATGCATTGTGTACACTGGATGTAACTCTGCAATTTTGCAGGAAGAGGTTTTCTAGTTCTAATTCTTCTAGCTTTCTAAAGGATTTTACATGGATGTAAGAGACTTTTTAAAAAAAGAGGCAACATTTTAGTATCATTAACCTAACCCAGAAACACAGAAGTCAATTTTGGCAACCTCAGCAGCACAACAAAGCCAAGCTAATGCAGTACACAATTAATTGTTAAAGGTGAGTAGCCAAATACAATTAAGTCTATTCTGTATGTTTAATCACATGACTTGCCAATGCTTCAGCCATTAGTCAGTTAACACATCATTTTTATGAAACACTGTGTTCTTATACTATTTGAAAAGAAAAAGACTCATTATCAGCAAGCAGGTCTTTTTTCTCCCAATTGTCAATATTTTCATATCTGGTAAAGTGAACTGAAAAAGAAAACTATGGGAAAAATCAATGTATCAAATTCAAATTTTAAATGTCCCAACTATTTTCTTCCCTTTTGGATTGCATGCAACAATGTCCTGGAGATTAATTTTCATTTTTAATCCTGGAGGGTTGGCAATCCTAATTAAAGCTGATGCTATCCTGGTTTGTAAGGTCAGCAATTCAAAATTTTATGAACCCTAAAGGCATGCTTGAAAACAGTCATTTGTATCATTCTGAATATCTGGCAACCAGGAAATGGCCAGGGACTGGAACTAGCTAATCATTCTGATAGAAACCCAGTAAAGTCTTGATGGGCAAAAAGGTCTCCTTCTGATTCACAAAGGGAAAATTTCAAGCAGACTGGAAGAGAACTTCCCATTTGTTTTTATTTTGACTTGCCAATAATGTGTTGATAGCAACTATCCAATCACTTACCCTGTACCACTGGGGCTTCTGCATTTCTTTGGTCTCCCTCTGAGTAGTAAGAATTAGACAAGCACGCAAGGCAGCAACAGCACCTTCCCTTATGGCCTGCTTGGAGTCCCAGACTGCATAGAATATATTGTCAAAAAAAGCCTGCACTTGTTGGAAGAAAAATGTTGGTGCGCTAACAGCCAATTCCCGCAACACCAAAACCTGAAACAAAACATTTTCATTGCATTAAATGCCAAACCAAACATTCAAAAGAAAAGCATAAGGCTCTTTGAAAACCAACCCAAACATCACAAAGAAGTAGTATTCTTGAAACCAAGTACATATAAGGAAGCTCACTTCCTAAAGATACCCATTTTATATATAGCAAAGTATTTCAAAATTATACATGCATTGACAAGAAAAACATATTTCTTGTTCTCTATCTTGTGCAAATGTTCTTTTTCTGAAATTGGAAAAATAAATCTTAACAAAATATATTCTTTACCATCACGAACTTACACCTCATAATTCAACTTTTCCCACTTGATCATTTGAAGTTCAGAGTGCTTCAATGTTTGATAAATAGCAAACACACTTTCTGGGTAATAGCTTAATAATTTTACCCAGTCTCTAGCCAAACCAAAACAGAAAAATCCTACTTTTGAAATTGATCCAAGCTGTGTCAGGTGTTGTGGAGGATACAATTGCCACAACTGTCCTCAATACCATTGTGGGAGGGCAGAACAGAAGGACTAACAAATGAATTGAGTAAAGTCTTCTGAAGCTAACTTTCTAGCAACTCTTGTGGTCAGGTAATGACAGCAACAGATACAACTGCGGTGCTTCAATGGTCAAATACCTACCATCATTCACTATTCCCAAACATTGTACACTGTCGTTGTGCAAGGTAACAAACAAATGTCAGTACCCATGAAACCATACCTCAGTATAAATACTACTTTTGGGGAAGAGACAGAAAAGTTAGGGGTACAGTAAAACACTTAAATAGAATAAATTAATATTCTTTAAACAAGAAGTGTAGAAAAAGGCTCAGTGGTGCTCTGTTATTGAGCATCAGGTTAGTACAACCTCATCCAACAGTGAAAAGTTTAAGAGTTCACATCACGTCAGACCAAAACATGCAAAAAAGGTTGTCAGTTTTATGCAGTTCAGTTCATGTTAGTCCTTATGGAGGTCAACATTATTGGAGGTACCATCCTTTGGATGGAAGTTAAATTGAAATCTGCGTCCTAGTGACTCTGATGGATTCAATGACAATTCTGAAAATATAGTTTCATTCTAGCCCAACCAATGTTCCTTCCAACAACACAAAAAAAAACGATAAGATTTCATAAACAATGTATGTTTTAAGTTCAAGAATGGTGTCATATATTCATTGTAATTTGTTGCACGTGAATTACTTTAGATATCTGCATTTATACAATATCGGTCTCTCAAAAAGTAGCCTTTTTTGTTAACTGGAAACAGATTGTTTCTCCAAAGAAAACTGCTCCACTCCACCCCAAATTAGTTTTAAACCATACAACTCAGTTAAAAACAGCAATAAAAAGTTGCTTTATGAGAAATGAATCAGATCTGCTGATTTTATGATTGAAGTTTAGGTTATTTAATTTTAAACATCTAACATGTTTCAAGTTTTGTTATTTGTATGAAAACTGGCAAGTTAATACACTGTTTGAAACTAAACAACCAATATAAGTATTTGCACTGTATGCACTCAGGAGATCGTATTCTATCATTTCTGCATCTCAATTTGCTTTAAGATCTGAAATCTCTACTAATTCCATGTCAGAAAATGTTCCACACTTGGGGCTGTACTGTATTTGTAATGCACCAATTAAAGGGAATTGACTTTCTCACATGGAAGGGAAGGTTTTTAAAATAATAAGTTTGCATTGATAACTTCTCAAAGTTTGCAAGATATTCATTTTAATATGATCAGTGAAATTAAATTAAACTAAACTTGCAAAATGAGCTTTCATGTGTGAGTAATGAACAAATTCTCCCTTCTAGACCTCCAACAAATAAGACATATTCTTTGATATACTCGTGTTGAAAATCAACTCCAAGACAAGACTTACAGCAGCATGTCGTCTTCCCTCATTACGATCCGCTCCTAACCATTCAAGTGCACGTTTGACTTCAAATTCAACATATTCAGCTGTAAAGGTATCACCAGCCATGGAAAGGCGGCCCATTGCTTTTGAAGCCATTTCCATAACAACAGGATCACTGGAGGGGAGCAGGTTACGCAAGTAATTGGCAAAGCGTGTAATTCGGGTGGCATTTCCTCCTTCAACTCCAATCAGACTCACTGCATTGGGAATAAAAGAAAGCTTTCCACATCAACTATAAGCAAGAAAGAGAGATTTGTGCAGCAAACATAGAACACAATAATTTGTTTAAAAATTTATACTTCACTCATGTCTGTAATATAGTATAATTACTGAATCAACAAAAAAAAAAGAAGAAAATGTATTATTTCACTCTAGTTTAATTAGAATACACAGAATAATTTGTTTCAAACTTACTGAATTACCTAGGTAAAAACAATGACTGCAGACGCTGGAAACCAGATTCTGGATTAGTGGTACTGGAAGAGCACAGCAGTTTTCGAAGCTCCTTGGATGCATTACTGAATTACCTGTTCTGTGATTAGCCATTCAAAAGTAAATAACTAAATTTTAAATCATTCAATAAGTATGACTTCTCAACCTGTGCTACATGCATCCTTAAATGCTTCCTACCCAGAAATTATTTCAAAATCAAATTGGTATTGAGGAAAGTAAACTTGCATAGCTAAAGATTACAGCAAAGGACAGGGCTGACTGGATTGCTCTCATGTGTCAGCATAGACGTGATGGGGTGATTGGACTCCTAAGTTGCAATAAGTAACTGCTCGGACAAATGCAGTACTTTTCAGAAATCCATCATCACTCACAGAATAAACACAATAAAAAGGTCTCAAATCAATTTAACACTGCGCTTGATGTTCAAGAAAAATTTAGGAACATAAACCACTTGAGATTTGCAGAGCAAATAGACTATATCTTGCTGCTTTCTCATGAATGTAACTTGATGCATCCTTTCAGCTGATATACTATTAAGTGCACTAATCATTCTAAAACAGAATGATTTTGAGTGTTAGGATGAAATATGAAAAATTACATATTCTTACATACATTTTGAACACAAGACGACATGCTATAGTACAGCCAGCTTTTATTTCTCTTTTTCTTATGCTGCACATACCAATTGCCAAGATTCCTCCTTTCCTTTCATTCACATCGGAACTGGAAACAAGTTCAAAAATATGGTGGTTCAATTCATCGTAGAAAGAAGTGACTTCCTCTTGGTTGACCTTGAGGGATACATATTAAAATCTCTTAATAAAATTGTGTAATTTATATTGAAAGGAAAATAAAGAAGATTAACAGAACATAAAAACCCAAGGGCACTGCAATTTATCTTAGTTCGATACACTGAAATCACAAGACAACAGGTTGTCTGACACAGTCTGTCTATATTGATGCTTTTGTAGTTGACCTAATTCCATTTACCTGTTAAATCCCAATATCCCTTTATTTCAGCAACTAGCAAGGTCATCCTTAAATATCTTGTGGTGAAATGCACTGGACAATGGCTAATGCATGCGATTTTGGCTGAAAGTTGAAAGCATTAGCTTACATTTTACCCAATTTTTAATTCAGGTTTGTACATAAATGGAACAAGGTAGAGAAAGATATGGAGCAAAAAGCAGACTGGATATCAATTGGCCAACACAAAACAACAGCAGGACATAAAGAACTTAAACCTTCTCAAGTCACAGAACATTGTGATATAAACTCAAAGAAAAAACAAGTGGCATCCTATAAAAGGAATATACTAACTGGATTTGAATTCATGACTCATATTTTCTTATTCTATTAAATAATTTTAACGCATTAAATCAGCATTATCAGAGACCAATTACAATTGAGTAATTTGAATATTTCAAACCAATAAAGCTTTGCAATTCAGAGCCCAGGTGTCCCTGGAGAAGGAGCACGCAGTGTCCACCAACACCCTCGAGATTTTCAGGGAAAGGTGGGCACCACAAGGAGTGATGCCCCTTCAACTCTATTTTGATTTACTCCCTGCTCTCCCCTTCACTGTTTGATGATGCAGCATTGCCCTCTGAGAAGGGCACTGCAGGTCACTGGCCACCTGGGTGTCTCCTTTCTTCCTGGTGGTGGAAATTGAATAAAGATTTATACACCTGTTGTCTTTCACGGTGTTTCACACCTGCACACACACAACATGGCTGCTGGGGAAAATAGAAGCACTACCGCAGTTAGGCGGTAGCGTGGGTGCTTTATAGAAGAGAAAAACATTTAACCAGGAGATTTAGAGTCTCCTCAGTTTAGAGCACTAAAATAAAACAAAATAAAGCTTCACAATTCCCTTTGACTAGTTTTAAGTTTTACTATTTGACTGTACCTCACGAAGTTCAGTGGTGACATAATGCTGCAAGTCCTTAGCAGCTTTAGCCCGAGTTTCTTCGCTCCGACTCTTCAATCCACTGACAAACTGCTGAAGGACAGATCCCACTCCTGACATAGCGTAATCTAAATAACTACAGATTCTGCAGATGCTTCAAAAGGGAAACACAAATTAGTCATTATAAAGATGCGTTTGAAAACACCACAATATTAGTCTATTATTAAAGTTAAAAGAGAGGACTTCTGCATCTATATACGAGTGTAACATGATGGTAGAGTTTGACTCTGAGGTTCCCTATGTCTCATATTTACAATTTTAAAATATATTCAGGCTGAAAACCATCAGAAAATAATTTCTGCAGATGACTGTTGGAAGTTGAAAAGGGCACTGGGGCCAACAATTTTTTCTCTGAACATTATTGCACAAGTCTGTACCTCTACATTTCATAGTAAAATAGTGGTGAAAAACTGATAATTCTTTGGACTCTTTCATTTATATCAAACAGAATGATGATAACACGGCGCCATCAGCGATATGAATGTCAAATGTCAAAAAACAAATATTGCTCAAAAAAGGTCTATCTGGCAGTATCTGTTGAATGAAATCACAGAAAACATTTTGGGTCCAGGCATGGAAATAGACCCTTGGTTCCAACTAATCCATGCCAACCATAATCCCAAACTAAACTAATCCTACTTGCCTGCACTTGGCCCATATCCCTCCAAACATTTGGGTCCAGTTTGTTAGGTATATTCAAGAGGGAGCTGGACGTGACCCTTGCAGCTAAAGGGATCATGAGGTATGGAAAGAAAGTGGGAGTGGAATACTGAAGCTGCATGATCAGTCATGAACATATTGCATGGTGGTGTAGGCTAAAAAAGCTGGATGGTCTACTCCTGCACCTATTTTCCATGTTTCCACAGAACCGACAGCAGCTAGGAATTTTTTTTTATGCAGAAGATAGGGTGGGAGAGGGCATAAGGAGTAAATAATAGAAGAAGCTACAGCCCAAAGAGAAAGAACAATTGCACAGACAAAGAAATGGATACTGGTCAGCCTTAAAAAATGAAGAGCTATTAATGGGGACTATTAGTGGTTAATAATGGGTTGGTTGTAATAGCAGACCATGCGATAACAAAGCCTGATGTGTAGGAGGTGTGGTATGAACATACAGTCATGGAGTCATACAGCATGGAAATAGACCCTTGGTTCCAACTAATCCATGCCAACCATAATCCCAAATTAAACTAATCCTACTTGCCTGCGCTTGGCCCATATCCCTCCAAACATTGGTTATTCATGTTTTAACTTTAATTTTTTTTTAAACTTTCCAACTGTACCTACATCCACCACTTCCTCTGGAAGTACATACCACATATGAACCGCTCTGTGTAATAAATGTTGTCTCATATGTCTTTTTAAAATCTTTCTCCTCTCACCTTAGAAATATGCCCTCTCATCTTGAAATCTGCACTCTAGGAAAAGACATCTGCCATTAACCCTATCAAAACACCTCATGCTTTTACAAACCTCTATGAGATCATCTCTCAATTTCCTATGCTCCAATGAAAAAGACTCAACCTTTTCAGCCTCTCCATATAAGTCAGACCACCCATTCTCAGCAACATCCTGATCAATGTCTTTTGAACCTTCTCCAGCCTAATAATATCCTTCCTACAACAGGGCAACCATAACTAGATATAGCACTCCAGAAGAGACCACACAAACAAGTAGCACTACTGTCTTACAGCACCAGGGACCTGGGTTCGATTCCAGGCTCAGGCGACTGTCTGTGTGGAGTTTGTACATTCTCCCAGTGCCTGCATGGGTTTCGCTCGGTTTGGTTTTTGGTTTCCTCCCACAGTCCAAAGTTGTGCAAGTTAGCTGATGGGTTAGGTGCATTAGTCAGGGGTAAGTGTAGAGTGATAGGTTAGGGGAATGGGTCTGGGTGGGTTACTCTTCGGAGGGTTGACGCGGGCTTGCTGGTCCTAATGGCCTATTTCCACACTGTAGGGATTCTATGATCTTTGAAAAGCCTTGTACAATCTTGACATAATGTCCCAACTACTAAACTCAAAGGTCTGAACAATGAATGCAAATGTGCTAAATGCCTTTTTAATCACCCTATCTATATGCAATGCAAATTTACATATCTGAACCCCCAGGTCTCTTTGTTTTACAATACTACCCAAGGTCCTACATTTAACTGTATAAGTCCTGCTCTAGTTTGTTGTACTAAAATGCAATACCTCGCATTTATCCAAATTAACCCTGATCCTTGAGGATCAGAGGTTGAGGGTCGACCTTGTAGAGGTTTATAAGATCATGAGGGGCATGGATAGGATAAATAGGCAAGGTCTTTTCTCTGGGTTGGGGGAGCCCAGAACTAGAGGGTATAGGTTTATGGTGAGAGGGGGAAGATATAAGAGACCTAAGGGACAACCTTTTCACGCAGAGGGTAATACCAGCGGAAGTGGTGGAGGTGGATACAATTACAGCATTTAAAAGACATCTGGATGGGTATATAAATAGGAAGGGTTTAGAGGGATATGGGCTAGGTGCTGGCAAATGGGACAAGATTAGGTTAGGTTAGGATATGTGGACTGAAGGGTCTGCTTCCATGCTGTACATCTCTATGACTCTACCTGCCACTCCTCAGCCTATTGAATTAATTGATCAAGATCTCTAAGTAATCTTAGATAACAAGATTGGTGACTACACCACAATTTTGATGTCATCCAAAATATACTAACCATGCCTTGTATATTCTAACTAAATCATTTACTTAAATGACAAACAAAAGTGCACCCAGCACCGATCTCTGTGGAACACCGCTGATCACAGGTCTCCAGGTAACAATCCTTGCAAAAAGCTGACAAGGAAGCGGAGGAGAATGTGTGTCTGGCATCCTGCTGGAGGTAGAAGTAGTGGTGGCTAATGATCCTATGAATGTAGATGCTGGTGGGATGGTAAGTGAGGACAAGGGAAACCCTATAACAGCGTGGAAGAGAAGAGATGGGATGAGGGCTGAAGAGTGAGAGATGAGTCAGTTTCTGACGGCCCTGTTGATCATGGTGCTGGGAAATCCTTGGTTGAGGAAGAAGGTAGACATTTCAGAGGTCCCCTTGTCAAACATGGAATCATCAGAACATATGTGATGGAGACAGAGGAACTGAGAGAATGGAATAGTCTTTACAGGAAGCAAGGTGTGAGGATGTATAGTCAAGGTAACAATGGGGGTCAGTGGGTTTGTAGTGCATATTGGTGGCCAGCCTATTCCCAGAAATGAAAACAGATGTCAAGAAAGGGAAGGGAGAAGTCAGAGATGGACCAGGTGAAGATGAGATCAGAGTGGAAATTGGAAGTGAAATCAATGATCATCCTACCATCATCCACATCCAGAGATCATTAGCCGCTATTTGCAGCAGGATGCCACAACTAGACACATAACCCCTTCCCCTCCAAATCAGCCTTCCGCATGGACCATTCTCTCCAGAACATTCTGGTTCAGTCCCAAAACCATGCCCACAGCCCCATGGCACTGTGCCCTGAAACTACAGAATGTGTAACACTCACCTGTTTACTTCCTCCATTCTCAGTATCCTAGAGCCCAAACATACCTTCAAGGTGAAACAGCACTTTACCTGCACTTCACTCAATCTAGTCTTCTGCATTTACTACTCTCAATATTGTCTCCTGTATGCTGGGGAAACTGAGCTTCCAGATGCCGGCCAGTTCAATACATGATTCTGTTCCCGGTTTAAATCTCTCACTCAGGCTTGCTGCAGTGCTCCAGTAAAGCTTAATGCAAGCTGGAAGAACAGCACATTTTCCACCTGGGCACTCTACAGCTACTCAATATCGAGTTCAATAATTTTAGGCTTTGAAGCACCTTTTCCCATGTCCTTACCCCAACCTCCACAAACCAGCCCTTGTTGTCACATGGTCTGCTATTACACACAACCCATTGTTAGCCACTAAATGTCACCATTTGCAACTATTCATGCTCCTAGTCTGACTGTTATCCATTCCTTAGTCTGTCCAACTGTCCTCTCTGTTTGGGTTCTATCACCACCCTATGTTTGTATAAAAAGCAACTTTTTCCCAGCTCGCATCAGTCTGAAAAAGGGCAACTGAACCTGAAATATTAACTTTGATTTCTGGCCACAGATGCTGCCAGACCTGCTATTTCCAGCAATTTCTGTTTTTGTTTCTGATTTCTAGTATCTGCAGTTCTTTTGGCTTTTTTTAAACCAATATCAATGCATCCTTTAACTCAGGAATTATTCATTATATGCCATACAAATTAGAAGTGCTAAGAATGAAAAATTATTGCATTTTCAGACTGTGAATTTTTGCTGCTTCTGTGTTTTGGGGAGGAAGGGGAAATTTAACTTTACCAGGACAAAGGTAACGACTTATACCCAAGAGACAAATAACCCACAATCAACATCATTCACTAAGCTGGCAGTTATGAAGAAATCAAACATTAGTCCGCAATTTTATTTTCTTTCATGGGATATGGGGTGAATGGCAAGGATATTTCTTGCTATATTCTTGAGGGCAATTAAAGACTGGCAATGAACCTCCATCTTGAAGCACTGCAGTACAGCTGGTACACATTTAACTACAGTGCTGTTAGGAAGGGAGTTTCTGGATCTTAGTCCAATGACAGAGAAGGAACGGTAATATAATTCATCAAGAGGATGATGTGTGGTTCGGATGGGAATTTGCAGGTAGTGGTGGCCCCAAGCACCTGCTATTCTTGTTCTTCTAGATGTTAGAAGTCATAGGTTTGAATTGCAAACTGTTAGAGTACAAAAGGAGGTCAATCAGCCCCTCGTGCCCATATGAGAAGGAATTGTTGAAGGAGTACTAGTGAGTCACTGCAGTGCACCTTGTGTATGGTGTTGCCATTGTGCAGTGACAGAGAGTCAATGTCTGAAATAATGAATGGGGTTCCAATCAAATGGATTCCTTTAGATGGTGTCTAGCTTCAAGTGTTTTTGGAGTTGGATTCATCCAGCAAAGTGGACGGTATTCCATCCCATTTCTGGCTTACGTCTTTCAGAAGTCAGCAGATGAGCAACTTGCCTCAGGATTCTCAGTCTCCGGCATGTGTCTATCCTCAGCACAAACAGTGTCGGGCTCTTTCAATATCCGGATTCAAACTCCCCCAATTAGAAAGCAAGTCATCTCACTGTTCTCATTTTCTATTCTAGGAATACATCTTCCATAACTTTAAATAACACCATCAGATCACCTCCTAACTTTTGACATCAGGTGCTTGAAATGGAACAGACAGCACCAATAAAAGGAAAAGATGTCACATCTGAGCACAAGACTGACCACAAATTGATTAATTTTATTACCTTTTCTCACCTAATACATGTTCATATATGAAAGTGTATTAAAAAAAGTAAATACTAGCATTCACATCTCCTAAATGAGTCAACTGAAATTAAAAACAAAACAAAACTCAGGACCAACCATTTTAACAAAAGTAAGTATGAGTGTATATCTGGCAAATTTCATGTTTGCTTGTTATGGTAATTCATTCAATTCTTGTATTGATGATGTTTCCATTCTCTAGTAATTCTATTCAGTGGGTGTACTTAAAATCATAATTTTATGGGTGGCTCAGTGGTTAGCACTGCTGCCAGGGACTCGGGTTTGTTTCCAGCCTCGGGTGACTTATCGGTGTGGAGTTTGCACATTCTCTTTGTGTCTGCATGGGTTTCCCCCGGGTGCTACAGTTTCTCCTACAATTGAAAGATGTGCAGGTAAGGTGGACTGGCCATGCTAAATTGCCCATCGTGTCTAGGGATGTGCAGGCTATGTTGGTTAGCCATTAGCAATGCATGGTTGCAGAGATAGGCAGGGGGCTGGGTCTGGGCAGGATGCTCTTTGGGAGGTCAATTTGGACTCAATGATTCGAATGGCCTGCTTCCACACTGTAGAGATTCTATGATTCAATATCAATGACTCCTATACACTAATATATTTAAAATTCCAGCTTCAAGTTTGCTTTTCAAAACTGGCTTGGGTATAAAATTTACTCTTGAAGAGAATAGAGATTAGGCAAAGTCAACACAGCTTCGTGAAGTGTAGATTGTGCCTCATAAACCTTGTCGAGTTCTTTGAGAAGGTGACCAAACAGGTGGATGAGGGCAAAGCCGTTGATGTGGTGTATACAGATTTCAGTAAAGCGTTTGATAAGGTTCCCCATGGTAGGCTACTGTACAAAATACGGAGGCATGGGATTGAGGACGATTTAGCAGTTTGGATCAGAAATTGGCTAGCTGAAAGAAACCAGAGTGGTGGTTGATGGGAAATGTTCATCTTGGAGTTCACTTACTAGTGGTGTACCACAAGGATCTGTTTTGGGTCCAATGCTGTTTGTTATTTTTATAAACGACTTGGATGAGGGCGTAGAAAGATGGGTTAGTAAATTTGCAGACGACACCAAGGTCGGTGGCATTGTGGACAGTGCGGAAGGATGTTGCAGGTTATAGAGAGACATAGATAAGCTGCAGATCTGGGCTGAGAGGTGGCAAATTGAGTTTAATGCAGAAAAGTGTGAAGTGATTCACTTTAGAAGGAGTAACAGGAATGCAGAGTACTGGGCTAATGGTAAGATACTTGGTAGTGTAGATGAGCAGAGAAATCTTGGTGCCCATGTACATAGATCCCTCAAAAGTTGCCACCCAGGTTGATAGGACTGTTAAGAAGGCATACAGTGTGATAGCTTTTATTACTAGAGGGATTGAGTTCCGTAACCACGTAGCTATACAAAACATCAATGGACAGATGTCATAGGCAGTTTCTTTACTCAGAGAGTACTAGGTGCATGGAGCACACTGCCTGGAGTTTGCACATTCTCTTTGTGTCTGCATGGGTTTCCCCCAGGTGCTACAGTTTCTCCCACAACTGAATGATGTGCAGGTAAGGTGGACTGGCCATGCTAAATTGCCCATAGTGTCTGGTGTTGATGTAGACTCGCCAACTTTACAGGTATTTAAATAGTCATTCGATAGGCATACGGACGAGAATGGAATAGTATAAGTTAGATGGGCTTCAGATTAGTTTCACAGGGCGACGCAACATTGAGGGCTAAAGGGCCTGTGCTGTGCGTAATGTTCTATGCTCTACAGAATACTGTCCCAATGCTCACTAAGCTCACACAAGAATACAATTAACAGCCTGCCGGGTTCAACATTAATTTGAACAACTTTACATTACGACCACTGCTCCCATGTTCAGATACTAGTTGCTGACAGTGACTTTGCTGTTGGCTTTTTATGACTCCTCTAGAACAATCTTTCTTGTCCTATTATGACTACCATTTGTCTTGTGCCATTCAAACCATTCCTGCCTCTCACATTATCAGCAACTATCCTGCTCAGCCTTCTCCCTATGTATTTTCATTCTAAAATATTGCTCCATCACTATTTTTTCTAATTCTGATGAAAAGCCATAACCTGAAACCTTAATGCTGTTTCTCTCTCCATAGATACCTGACCTGAGCATTTCCAGCATTTTCTGTTTCTATATTAGAACAATAAAGGAAAAAAGGTTAGTTAGCTCAGTTGACTGGATGGCCAGTTTGTGATTAGAACAATGTGACAATGACATACAGGAAAGCTCATGGTACATGATTCTATCTTAAATTTGATTGATATAACTGCACAAAAATATACAAACATACCCACACATATACACATGTTCTTACCCAAAATGTAAATGCAAGTTACTTATTCTTCCACCACTCATCTTCCCTACTTGTCTGCTTAATATCTCAATTTCTTACTGAAACGAAGGAGCTGACAAATGAACAGATTTAAAAGGTACAGTACTTTGTATTCTCCAAGACTCATGTCTGGCCGTTTTATTTTGCTAGAACAGAGGCCACCCGAACCTTGCTGACATCTGTCCATTTAAGTAAAAGCTTTTCTTTGCAGCTCCTCCCCTAATAAAGATTACACTGTGCCCAATTCAAAAGAAGTCTGGGCAAACTACATATCCTGTACAAACATTATTCCTGATACTGAGGCTATGTAGTTAAAGTTTTACTCTGAAGTAGGCTACTGAGACAAAAGAGATGTATTTTTGGAAAAGAAAACAAGAAGTTATGTCATATCACATGACATTTTCACAAACCACATGGACCAGTAGGTCACACAGTGCTATACTGATTTGCTGCCATGTCAATTGCAATTTTCCTAAAGGGTAGTCAAACAGTGGATAAATCACAGAAACTTACAGCAATGATAGGTGGCCGTTCACCCCATCATGCTTGCATTTGATCTTCAAAAGGAGAAGTCAGATTTAGTGCCACATCTTTGTAAGAATCCTTCAATGTGTAATTTTCCAAAGTTACTCTTACAGTTCAAAATGTATTCTTATGAACGTTTTACTATTTAGACATTTTTTGTGGACACCTTAAAATGTCAATTATATGAAATTTAAACATTATTTTAAAAGGCATCTCCTAGTTGTCACATCTCTGGTGATGACTGCTAATTTACTGCAGGCCATCCACCTGGGTTTAGAATGGTCAGGTTCCAGTTTCTGCTTGCATAGTGAATGGAATAGCTCTAGAGAAACTTGCTGAAAGAAATAGGATTCCCAGCTGCTTCTGAAAAAGAATCAGCTTTGGTCCAATAGCTCTAACATGGAACACCTTTGAAAGGGTTTGTTGATGTTTTGTGAATGATGACACAAAGTCCCCAGAGTTAACCACATGTACAATGACATCTATCTTTGTGCACCAGAACAGCAGACTGACAGTCACCGAAGATCTCAGAACTCATCCTTTTTGGGGGAGTGTGTATATGCACATGTGCTTTTGGTTATTTAAAGGAGGAAACATTTATATTTTCAATAATAGAAACAGTGTGTAAATCACATTGCCATCTTCACGGATCAAGTTTCGTTCTATAATAAATCAATTTGTGTTTATTAAAGAAACCTGATTGAGCTTTTTAATATTTAATTTAATATTTATTTATTTAATTTAATATTAATTTAATTCTATTTAATAAAAGGATATGGTTGGCCATACTGGAAAGAGGTTAACTTAATTAAATGAGACACTCAGGGGGAAATAGAAAGAGAGAAAGACAGTGTATTCTTCCTACCTTATTGGTCATATATATCCTCTGCATCACTTTAGTCAACCTGCTGCTCTTGCACTCTTTGATAAATCATGTCTTTCCAGGTGAAAGTTTAGTTTGCCCCCATAACAACCTTCAATAATTTACCTCACACTAATGTCAGGCTGAGTAATCGGTAGTTTCCTGGACGATTCAAAAATTGTTATGTTTGGTAATGTTATGCCACAATCAAAT
This sequence comes from Chiloscyllium plagiosum, assembly GCF_037043375.1. Lineage (NCBI taxonomy): Eukaryota > Metazoa > Chordata > Chondrichthyes > Orectolobiformes > Hemiscylliidae > Chiloscyllium > Chiloscyllium plagiosum. The sequence continues at coordinate 34,065,310 of NW_028270175.1, read as the reverse complement.
TTCTGGCACCACATCTGTATTCCATAAGGATTGAAACATTTTGACCAATGCCTCTATTTACATTTTTGCCTCTTTCAACAACAAAGGATGCATTTCATCTGGACATGGTTACCTACCAACTTTCAGTAATGGTAATCTTTTTAGTGCATCTTCCATACCTATGACTATCTTATCCATTACAACGTAAGCAGATGGCAGGAAAGTTACACTGAAAGAAGAGTGGGTAGTAAAGAACACTTTTGCCAGGTTTCTGGATGAAGATTTGTTTGGATCCTGAACAAGACAAACTTATTTCCTCAAACTACTTCCAGGTTTGTAAAATAGTTTAACATTCAATCTAATATTACCTGCTCATCTTCTCAATCATTTCAGCCTTCCTTGCAAGCATTGGTACTTTCCATAATCTTCCTGGAGTTTAACTAAATCTTCCTTCTGAATCTTGTCACAAGTTTCCTTTTTCTGCAATGTCTTTATTTTTATTCTCTTGGTTATCAAGAGCACATTTGACTTAAATGTTGTGCATTCTCTTTTCAAAGGAATATACCCTATTTGTACCTGAAGTCTCTCTTCTCTTACTGCTATCCATAGATCCACTTATTTTTTAGTCACACATTTAACTTTTACAATTTAATCAATGAAGTTAGCCCTTCCTCATTTCTGATCTCTGTAACTTCTTTAAACAAAATTATGCTAATATCACTGATGCCCGACTGTAGCTCACTCTTCTTGCTTTCCTTTCATTTTTTGAAACCAGGTACTTGATTGAAACCATTGCTTCATTTCCTAATGGGCTGCAGACACACTGAGAAAGTTCTCCTTTAAACATATCAGAAATTCTTCTTCTTTCCTATCCTTAGCACTCTAATTTTCAGAGTCTATGAGGGTAATTAAACAAAGTTAAACACGAAAAGTTATTTAGTTCTTCACTTGCTCTGCAGTACAAAAAGATCATAGTTGATCTATTTGTGGCCTCAACTTAATTTACTTGGCTGTCTCCGTAACCCTACACCTTCTTGTAGATGAAAGTTCAACTTAACTCTTTAGAATATATCCAATGATCCAGCCTCCTCTACTTTCTGGAATACCAAAGATGAGCAATCCTATGAAAAAATAAATTCCTCTTCAGCTCCCACTTAAATTGGAAACCCTTCTTTTCCATACCGTGATCCTTAGTTTCAGATCCCTAACGGGAAACATCGTCTCACCACACCTTGTCAAGCTCTCTCGGAATATATCTTCCAGTAAGATCGCCACTAATTCTTCTAAACTTCAATGCGTTTAGGCCCCTCTTAGCAACCTTTCCTCACAAATTAACCAGTTTCACACAGGAATGAGCCTCCTAAACATTCGCTGAATTGTTTCCAATAAAAAGGCATCCCTCCTTAAATAAGGAGACCAAAGCTGTTGCAGTTGTTGAGACTTGACAACAACAGCTGTAAAAGCATTCCTATACTTTATAGTCCAACAACATATCCTCTGAGCTGTGCAGATGCTCAAAGGCTCTCTAAGCTTCCATATACATATATCAGTGAGCTGCTCATTGACTTTTAGTTCCAGAAGTTGACGCCATGCATGGACTTTGGAGGTTCATACACCAACTTCAGTCTCTTTGCAATAAAATGCAAATATTCCACCTACCTCATGGAAGGGGAAAATGGAGGAGTGGGGCAGAGAGAGAGAAGGGAGCATGGAAGGAGGGATAAAAGGGCTTCCAGACTTGTTGGCCCTCTTTACACCACCCCATCCCAGCTCCTACGCCCTCCTTGTTGCCCTCCTGTCCCCCATATTGCAACATCTCTCCCCTCTGAAACTCAGCTCAAAATTGTGCATTTCTCTAGACTTGAGAAGAAATGTATTTGCACATAACATCATATGTAAAATCTATGAGATGATGTCAGTACTTGCTTGGAACCATCCACTTAGTGTCAGAAACCATTGCAGGAATAAATAATAGCTAACTTTTCTTCTGTTTCACCTTGGACAGAGACATTGAAATGAATGAATATTAAATTAAATGGAACGGATCTCATTAACCTTCCATTATATTATAACGGCTCTTAATGTTTAAATACAAAGATATTTATTGTCTCAAATCATCAGGGTGTGCAAATCACAACATTGGAGGTTTCCCAACTCAGAGAGTAGTAAGGGTATGGAATGTTTTGCCTACAACGGTAGTAGATTCGCCAACTTTAAGTACATTTAAGTCGTCATTGGACAAGCATATGGATGTACATGGAATAGTGTAGGTTAGATGGGCTTCAGATTGGTATGACAGGTCGGCGCAACATCGAGGGTCAAAGGGCCTGTAATGCGCTGTAATGTTCTATGGTCTATGAATATACCCCTGTATCTGGAAAGGGGGTTCAGACTTGTAATAGGTCTTGTTGGCCATTATGCTACCTGCTTTTAAGTCTAACAGCAGAATTTGGAGGTGAGATAGATACGAGCAGAAACACAAAGCCAAGGTGATAGATGGCTATACTTTGAAAACGGGAAAAAGATTCTCCTCCCAATCTGATACAACAAAATTCAAAGAGCTGCACTCATGGCAATTCAACTGCAACAGACCTTGCAGTTTATTTAGAATCTGTGCTTTTATAAGATCTACATTCTAGCTAAAGCATTTATTTATCTAAAATTACAGGCCAGCCACAAGAGACTAAACTAATGCCATATTTTAATTTGTTTTTTTCACTTGTTCCTAATCTTTGTCCATGTGATGTTTGCGTATGTGAATGCCTCTTGCGGTACAGTAGTAGTAGTGTCCCTACCTCTGGGTTCAATCCCACCTGACCCAGACGTGTGTAATAACATCTCTGAACAGATTGGTTAATTTTTAAAATGCATATGAGAGAATTCATGTTTTGTACTTCTCGAGCATGTGTGAGATAACGGATAATCATTATTTTTAAATTCACAAAACTTTGCTGCTTGAATATTTAAAATTGAAATAAAAATCACAGGATAATAAAATATACTAGCTTCACACAAAGAAATACTAATCACAAAAAACAATAAAACACAATCTTTGTCTGTGATACTCTATAAATGTTTGTCACTGCCTACCTCATAACTTATTTTCTCAGTCCACTTTAGTCAATGCTTCATAACTTTGTGATTCCTTTAAGACATAGATCCTTCATGCGCAGACTGAATGAGAAATTCTAATGTGCTCTGGCACTTTAAGAGGACCCATTACCATGAATTCATTAAATAACCCCATCTCATTACACATTCATTGTCTTGAATCGACTGTTTTTTGGTTGTTCCAATAAACGTCCCCAGATACACCATGAACTCAAGGTTATACTTGCAAATGTGCTCATCTATATGAAGACAAAATTTTCCCATAATTATTGTAGTACTTTCGTTGTCTTAACGTACGCTCTATTCTATAATGCAGCTACTCTTAGGGAGTCGATAAATAACTCCAATGGGTGACTTATTCCCCTTTTTCAACTTCATCCATATAGATTCCAAAATCTTGCTGTTTCAATTGCATTCTCATCTCTTTTTCTTGTATGCCTGTCAAATATGGTTGAATATTCAATTCCCATACATTGTCAGTTTACAATCACATCTCTGTTCGCCGAGCTGGGAATGTGTGTTGCAGACGTTTCGTCCCCTGTCTAGGTGACATCCTCAGTGCTTGGGAGCCTCCTGTGAAGCGCATCGGTGATCTTTCCTCCGGCATTTATAGTGGTTTGAATCTGCCGCTTCCAGTTGTCAGTTCCAGCTGTCCGCTGCAGTGGCCGGTATATTGGGTCCAGGTCGATGTGCTTGTTGGTTGAATCAGTGGAGCTCGGCGAACAGAACCACAACAACGAGCACCCGAGCTACAAATCTTGGCACAAACTTTGATCACATCTCTATAATGGCCACCACACCACAGCCAGTTATTTCTATTTGTGCTTAAGTTTGAATTTTGCAAATTTTTAGGATATTTTACAGCTGATTTAACGCTGTCTTATGATCATATTTCTCTCCTCTCTCTTCTGGTGCTTCTCCTACTACCCAAGTCGTTCAAACTTTCCCTAATAGTACTAGTATTTGATAATGTTTTAATATTGTTTAAAATGCTTCCTCAATGAATTTATCATATAGAACTCAATATACAAGACCACTTACAAGCATGTTCCAAAAATGTATCATCCAGTTACATGACATTAGAATAAATTCCAAGTGACTGCTTCATAATTTACAATTAGCCAGATCTGCAATAGCGACTTACATACATGTATGCAAGCAGAAAATGCTTCAATTTATATATAAAATGCAAGAATAACAGAAACATATTGAATGATACTTCTTAAATTCATAAATAGAATCAGCATACTGAGAAGAGAGATATTTGGGAAGGGTAGTCAAATGTTTGGTCAATGAATTGGGATTTAAAAGTAAGAGGAGAAGTAAAGTTGTAAAAAGAAAATTCAAGCTTACAGCTTGGGAACTTGAAAATAATGCCAGAAATGATGGGTGGAGAAATTTTGGAACAGACAATTTGACAAAGTTGATGGAATGCAGATTTTATTGGAGAGTTCTAGGGCCAAAAGAATATTCCAGTGCTAGGGAAGGGCAAGGACATGAAAGGAATTTCAACATGAAACTGAGAATTTTAAGTGTCAAAACCGGCTCTCTCTGCACCACTCAGATTGCAAGGGACACAAATGATATTCTGTCTCAAGTCAGTGTGATAAGTGACAAATTTAAGTAGTTAAAACTAAAAGTCATTAAAATCTGTACAGTGTTAATAGCTACACAATGTTCATTTCTTGTTTTGTTTTCAGTTTATTTTGTTCTCCATTTCCTAATGCATCAGGAATCCGAGACTTTCCATGGGTGGAAGAGAGAATTAGTTATTTTGCCTATGAAATATAGTTGCCTTGATTTATATTCATTAGATTTCCAAATCAATTGCCTTGAATGACTTAATGTGAACACACAAGAAATAATTACAATTATTTATATTAAATAATTACTTAGCAAAATGTTTACTTAGCCTACTAATCTCATTTACACCGTGGGTGGCACAGTGTTTAGCACTGCTGCCTCACAGCGCCAGAGACCCGGGTTCAATTCCCGCCTCAGGCGACTGACTGTGTGGAGTTTGCACGTTCTCCCCGTGTCTGCGTGGGTTTCCTCCGGGTGCTCTGGTTTCCTCCCACCATCCAAAGATGTGCAGGTTAGGTGAATTGGCCATACTAAATTGCCCGTAGTGTTAGGTAAGGGGTAAATGTAGGGGTATGGGTGAGTTTCGCTTCGGCGGGTTGGTGTGGACTTGTTGGGCCGAAGGGCCTGTTTCCACACTGTAATCTAATCTAATCTAATATAATTGACAAAACAGAGAAAAAGAATGAGCAGGGGAAGAGAGCGACAGTATGTGAACAATGGAGCACAAAACCCTTTTAATTTTATTCCTTTCTTTCTCCCTAACACGGTGGCACAGCGGTTAGCACTGCTGCCTCACAGCGCCAGAGACCTGGGTTCAGTTCCCGCCTCAGGTGACTGACTGTGTGGAGTTTGCACATTCTCCCCGTGTCTGCGTGGGCTTCCTCTGGGTGCTCCGGTTTCCTCCCACAGTCCAAAAATGTGCAGGTTAGGTGAATTGGCCACGCTAAATTGCCCATAGTGTTAGATGCAGGGGTAAATGTAGGGGAATGGGTATGGGTGGGTGCACTTCGGCGGGTCGGTGTGGACTTGTTGGGCCGAAGGGCCTGTTTCCACACTGTAAGTAATCTAATCTAAAACAGCACAAATGGGAGAGTGAGAGGCCAAGGGTGCAAGAACATGACAGAGACAGTGACAGAAAGCTTAGTGGATCGGCAAAAAAAAGACAGTGAGAATAAGAGAGCAAGATGGAGGTAAAGAGAGAGAGAAAAGCAGAAACAGGTAAGAATGAGAGGGTAAAATGGAGATGGAAAAGAATACAAATAAAAGAAAAAAAAACAAGAGTTGAGATGGCACATGGAGAGAAAAACATTTTTCTTTAAAAAAGCAAGGGAAGGGTGGAATGCAAGGAAGAAACAGAAAATTTCAAATCTCTGTGATAACCTCACCACTTGTCTGAATTCATCTGGTGCAGTAAATTTCACAGGTCACAGAAACAACATATGGATAAGCAGTTCACATGTTCCTGGAGGTAATCATTGTAAAGGGGATGATTTCTAGGATAGTTGGGTTCCCTGCTCTTTAAATAATGGAATCTTTAGCAGACTAGCTGAATGTGCCAGTAAGGCCTTATTTTAACAATTCAGCAGAAGAAAAATGCCTCCAACAATGCAGCTTCCCTTCAGACTAACACTACATAGCCATGCAGTTTTTACTATTTGAACTTACAAACCTCTGACTGAAGGGAAATAGAGCTGCTAATTGAGCCATGCTGAAATTATAAAAAGAGATTTCTGACAAGTTCAGTAAAGTAAGAAATTTTTCATTTATTGTTACAATTATTTTCCTTTGCAGAACTAAATTTTTTCAAACTGTTTTTGTGTATTCAAACTGAAACCAATTAGTGCTTTATTACAAATGAGTTAGAGACTAAAAAGTTAAAATACTTTGCTCAAATTACTTTTTCCAATCGATCCTCTGTTATGGATCAGGCCAGACCCCCTCAAAATATTTTAAGGAGGCAGCTCAGACCCTATCTTTTTCTTATTTTAAAGGCAGATATGAGGTGGATGTTACAAGAGTGACGTAGCTGGACAAACCACTCAGCTTTAAACAATAAGAATTTATTTAAACACTACAGTTAGAATCAGAGATGTACAGCATGGTAACAAATCTGGTCAGCATCGTCCAACTCATCCATGTCGACCAGATAGTGTAACCTAATCTAGTCCCCATTTGCCAGTACTTGGCCCATATCTCTCTAAACCCTTCCTATTCATATATGCATTCAGATGCCTTTTAAATGCTGTAATTGTATCAGCCTCAACCACTTCCTCTGGCAGCTCAATCCATACACCCACCACCCTCTACATGAAAAAGTTGCCCTTTAGGTGCCTTTTAAAAAATTTTCCCCTCTCACCCTAAACTTACGCCCTCAAATTCTGGACTCCCCCACCCCACACCAAGGAAAACATCTTGTTTATTTATCTTATCCATGTTCCTCATGATTTAATAAGTCACCCCTCAGTCTCCAATGCTCCAGGGAAAACAGCCCAAGCCTATTCAGCCTCTCCATGTAGCTCAAATGCTCCAATCCAAGCAACATCCTTGTAAATATTTTCTGAACACTTTCAAGTTTCACAACATCCTTCCTATAGGAGGGAGATTAGAATTGCATGCAATAATCCAAAATGGCCAAATGAATATCCTGTACAGCCGCAACATGACCTCCCAACACCTACATGCAATGCTTTGTCCAATAAAGGAAAGCATACGAAACGCCTTCTTCACTATCCTATTTACCTGCTACTCCACTTTCAAGGAGCTATGAACCTGCACTCCAAGGTCTCTTTGTTCAGCAACACTCCTCAAGACCTTACCATTAAGTGGATAAGTCCTGCCACGACTTGCCTTTCCAAAATGCAGCACCTCACAATGATCTAAATTAAGCTCCATCCGCCACTCCTTGGCCCATTGGCCCATCTGACCAAGATCCTGTTGTACTCTGAGGTAACTTTCTTCGCTGTCCCCTATACCTCCAATTTTGGTGTCATTTTCAAACTTGCTAACTATACCTCTTATGTCCACATCTAAATCATTTACATAAATGACGAAAAACAGTGGACACAGCATCGATCCTTGTGGCACACCACTGGTCACAAGCCTCCATGTCTGAAAATGAACCCTCCACTACCACCCTCTGTCTTCTATCTTCAAGCCTGTATTCCATGAGATCTAACCTTGGTAACCCCAGTATCCCATGAGTAACCTTGTCAAGTGCCTTAATGAAATCCATATAGATCATGTCCTCGGCTCTGCCCTCATCAATCCTCTTTCTTACTTCTTCAAAAAACTCAATCAAATTTGAGAGACATGATTTTCCATACAAAAAGCCATGTTGACTATCCCTAATCAGTCCTTGCCTTTCCAAATGCATGTCCCTCAGGATTCCCTCCAACAACTTGCCCAACACTGATGTCAGGCTCGCCGGTTTATAGTTCCCTGGCTATTGCTTATACCTCTCCTAATAGTGGCACCACGTTAGCCAATCTCCGGTCTTCCGGCATGTCACATGTGACGATCGATGAAGCAAATATCTCAGTAAGAGGCCCAGTAATCACTTCCCTAGCTTTGCAGAGAGCTCTAGGGTACACCTGATCAGGTCATAGAGTCATAGAGATGTACAGCATGGAAACAGACCCTTCAGTCCAACCTGTCCACGCCGACCAGATATCACAACCCAATCTAGTCCCACCTGCCAGCACCCGGCCCATATCCCTCCAAACCCTTCCTATTTATATAGACATCCAAATGCTTCTTAAATGTTGCAGTTGTACCAGCCTCCACCACATCCTCTGGCAGCTCAATCCATACACGTACCACCCTCTGCGTAAAAAAGTTGCCCCTTAGGTTTCTTTTATATCTTTCCCCTCTCACCCTAAATCTATGCCCTCTAGTTCTGGACTCCCCAATCCCAGGGAAAAGACTTTGTCTATTTATCCTATCCATGCCCCTCAATTTTGTAAACCTCTATAAGGTCACCCCTCAGCCTCCAATGCTCCAGGGAAAACAGCCCCAGCCTGTTCAGCCTCTCCCTGTAGCATGAGATCCTGTGGATTTATCCACCTTTATGCATTTTAAGATATCCAGCACCTCCTCCTCTGTAATATGGACATTTTTCAAGTGGTCACCATCTATTTCCCCACATTCTGTATCTTCCATGTCCTTCTCCACAGTAAACACTGATGCAAAATACTCGTTTAGTCTGCTCCCCATCTCCTGTGGTTCCACACATAGGCTGCTTTGCTGATCTTTGAGGAGCCCTATTCTCTCTCTAGTTACCCTTTTGTCCTTAATATATTTATAAAATCCCTTTGGATTCTCCTTAACCCGATTTGCCAAAACTCTCTCATGACCCCTTTTGGCCCTCCTGATTTCCCTCTTAAGTATAATCCTACTACCTTTATACTCTAAGGATTCACTCAATCTGCTGTCGAGACTTGACATATGCTTCCTTTTTCTTAACCACACCTCAATTTCTCTAGTCATCCAGCATTCCCTACACTTACCAACCTTATGTTTCACCTTAACAGGAATATCCTGTCTCTGGACTCAAATTATCTCATTTCTGAAGGCTTCCCATTTACCAGCTGTCCCTTTATCTGTGAATATCTGCCCTCCGTCAACATTTGAAAGTTCTTGCCTATTACCGTCAAAATTGGCCTTCCTCCAATTTAGAACTTCAACTTTTAGATCCTGACTATTCTTTTCCATTACTATTTTAAAATTAATAGAATTATGGTCACTGGCCCCAAAATGCTCCCCCACTGACTCCTCAGTCACTTCCCCTGCCTTATTTCCCAAGAGTAGGTCAAGTTTTGCACCTTCTCTAGTAGGTACATCCATGTGCCGAATCAGAAAATTTTCTTGTGCACACTGAAATTCCTCTCCATCTAAACCCTTAAGACTATGGCAGTCCCAGTCTGTGCTTGGAAAGCTAAAATCCCCTACCATAACCATCCTATTATTCTTTCAGATAACTAAGATCTCCTTACAAATTTATTTCTCAATCTCCTGCTGACTATTTGGTGGTCTATAATACAATACCAATAAGGTGATCATCCTTTTCCTATTTCTCAGTTCCACCCAAATAACGTCCCTGGATGAGTTCCCAGGAATATCCTCCCTAAGTAAAGCCATAATGCTATCCCTTATCAAAAACTTACTCCCCCCTCCTCTCTTGCCACACCTTTCTATCCATCCTCGAGCATTTGTGCCCTAGAACATTAAGCTGTCAGTCTGTAATTGCTATGATATCCCAGTTCCATGTTCCTAACCATGCCCTTAGTTCATCTGCCTTCCCTGTTCGGCCTCTTGCATTGAAATAAATACAGTTTAGTTTATCAGTCCTACCTTGTTTTCTCCCTCTGTGACTCCCTCGTCAGATCCACACCCCCCCACCAACTCAACCTCCACTCCCGGCACCTTCCCCTGCAACCGCAGGAGGTGCAAGACTTGCGCCCACACCTCCCACCTCACCTCCCTCCAAGGCCCCATAGGAAACTTCCATATCCGCCACAAATTCACCTGCACCTCCACACACATCATCTATTGCATCCTCTGCACCCAATGTGGCCTCCTCTATATTGGGGAGACAGGCCGCCTACTTGCGGAACATTTCAGAGAACACCTCTGGGACACCCGGACCAACCAACCCAACCACCCTGTGGCTCAACACTTCAACTCCCCCTCCCACTCCACCAAGGATATGCAGGTCTTTGGACTCCTCCATCGCCAGACCACAACAACACGACGGTTGGAGGAAGAGCACCTCATCTTCCGCCTAGGAACCCTCCGACGACAAGGGATGAACTCGGATTTCACCAGTTTCCTCATTTCCCCTTCCCCCACCTTGTCTCAGTCAAATCCATCGAACTCAGCACCGCCTTCCTAACCTGCAATCTTCTTCCTGACCTCTCCGCCCCCACCCCAGTCTGACCTATCACCCTCACCTTGACCTCTTTCCACCTATCGCATTTCCAACGCCCCTCTCCCAAGTCCCTCCTCCCTACCTTTTATCTTAGCCTGCTGGACACACTTTCCTCATTCCTGAAGAAGGGCTTATGCCCGAAACGTCGATTCTCCTGTTCCCTGGATGCTGCCTGACCTGCTGCGCTGTTCCAACAACACATTTTCAGCTCCTACCTTGTTTTCTGCTTTGTTGCTGCCTGCCCTGACTGTTTGACACTCTCCTTTTTTTATTTGTACCGATCTCAGATTGATATCTTTCCTTTCTATTTCCCGGAGTCCCACCACTCAACCTCCCACCACCCTACTAGTTTAAATCCTCCCATGGAGCTCTAGTAAACCTCCCTGCCAATATACTGGTCCCATTCCAATCTGTGAACCCTTTTCCCCTGCACCAAGTCCTCAGTCACGTATTCATATGCTCTATTCTCCTATTCCTACCATCACTAGCTCGTAGCACTGGGAATAATCAAGATATTACTACTCTCAAGGACCTCCCTTTTAAATTCTTGTCTAACTTTTATATTCTCCCTTCAGAATCTCATCCTTTCCCTTCCTACGTCAATTGTTCCAATGTGTACAACAATCTCCTGCTGGTCCCTCTCCCCTTTGAGAACATTCTGCACCCTCTCTGAGATAGCCTTGATCCTGGAACCAGGGAAGTAACACACCATTCTGCCTTTTCACTGCCAACTGGAGAAATGTCTGCCTGTGCCTCTGAACAGAAAGTCCTCTGTCACAATCAATTGCTTGGAACCTAAAGTACCCCTCATTTAATTCGAGCCATTCTTGGTACCAGAAACTTGGCTGTTCGTGCTACATTCCCCTGGGAGTCCATCACCCCCTACATTTTCCAAAACAGAATACTTGTTTCAGATACAGATAGCCACAGGGACTCCTGCACTACCTGTTTACCCCTTCTACCTTTCCTGGAGTTATCCCATCTACCTGACTGTATCTGCGGCTTTGTCCCTTCCTATAACTGCCATCCATCACAACTCTTGGCTTCTGTAACTTCCTTATTGCCTCCAACCACCTCTCTAACCGATCCATCTGATATGATAGGATTCACTTCCTGCAGACATAATCATCAGTAACATGGAAACACTCCCTAAACTCTCAGATCTGACAGGAAGAGCACATCACTCTACTAAAGGCCATTTTTGCTCCTTCACAATCTACAGACCTGGAAAATAGCACCATCTTATTATTGCTGTAAAAAAAAAACTCTGCTCCTGGCTAACTTAATACGTAAGGCTTATATTTTTAACATTTAATCAAGAGACAGATCTCAATAAAACATATAATCAAGAAAGAACCCACTCTACTCACTATTGTGGATTTACAGGAAGGCTATACCTAAAACCTCTGCACTTCTGTTCCCATGCTGTGTTCCATACAGGTTCCTCCAAGGTCAGCTGTGAATTTTGCTGTTTGTTAACTATTCCTAGACACACTCCGATGTCCAGAGATGCTTGAACTCAAACAGTAAAAGGCAGTAACTGTGCAGATTCACTGCTGTAGTAGACAGCAGTATTGGTTTCTCTCTCTGACAATGTGGTCACTGCCTTTGTCAGTCGTCCTTCTTTTTAAAGTGCTGTTGTTTTGATCTTTTGTTCCCCAAAAGTTCCAAAACAATGCAACAGGATATAAAACAATAATTGCTGCTCCTGGAATTCGAGGCAATCGCCTCTAATACCTAAAATACTCCAACACCTAAAATAGTACAGTTGAAACACGACAAAAGAAAACAAAATTTAGAATAGAACTATTTGATAGCTTAACTGACTTGATCTAGCAACTTAGTAAGGAACTGTTCCAATTCCCATTACATAATAAACACACCCCTTGGCAAAAGGTAAATTCAAACTCAGGTTCTTACAGGCAGGAGAGATTTCTGAGAGAAAAGCAGTCAGGAACCATCTGCTGAAGCTTGGAACTTTTATCCACCACAGCAGCTTCTGACTGTTACAACTAAAAAAAAAGTAGAAAACAACCTGAACTGGGAGAACTGACTACTCCCCTGCCATTGAGAAAATAACCTTGTTAAAGCGGCAGCATTGTCACACTACCAACCTCAACATTGTAAGAATTAAGAAACAGTCAATAATTATTTTAGGTCTGCTTACATACTATATGCAGTATGTTGGCCCACAGTTTCCAAATCAAATATCAAGATAATTACACAACATTAGTCATATTTTGGCTAAACCTATTACAAGCATCAGAAATTTGTTTTTGAGCAGTCTCCATCAGTTTCTCCAATTAGGATAGTCTACCATATTAACTTAAAGAGGGACATCATCAAGATAGATGTCTTTAACTTCAGAAATACATGATTATCTCTGAAGCATGTTGTAATAACTTTAGTTGTGAAAACTGCTGTGTAAATACAAATCTTTCTTTATGGATGTGCAATGTATTACAAAAAAAAGCACGTTCTCAAAAACACAATCATTTTAAAAGTTAGACTACATCAGCCCTTTAAATCAACAGTTATCTGTTAAAATAAAACTGCTAGTCTACTTCATCTCATTGTATGCACAAATGTTAATTTATTAGTTCACTTGCCACGACAAAATAGAAGATTGCTTGAAATTAACATTTCTTTCAATATTTTCGATAAAGTTATGGACTGATCATATTGATAATATAAATGATGAATAAATGTAACCATATGATGGTTTAGAAAACAATTATTAAACACTCAATAATTGATTTATAATACATAGCCAATCATTCCAGAGAACTTTAGCTATTGGAGAATACACATCTCGCAAAGATGGTATCCTTCTCAATTTTTAAACAATTCACAGCTTCCTCATGGGCTACATTGGAATCTTCTTGCTTTATACAGATCAGGTAGAAGATACGTTTTATTAGTTGCCTAATATGCATCTTCCTCCCATTTGAAACATCAGAATGAATTTATTTTTGAGCAATACCTGGTTTCCACCAGCTTCTCCAATTAGGATAGTCGACCATATTAATTTGAGGTTGGACAACAAAATAAATGACTTTAACCCAATTTCATGAAAAAAAACTTACAGCAGAGTCAAGAGTGCAACAACCAAAGGCACAGATTGACTCATACAAAAAAAAAGTCAGGAAACTGCAGACAAGGAAATGCCAAGAACAATTAAAACAATAGCCACCAACATTCAAAACAAAGTAATCCAGTTGTAGAATCACTTGGTACTACATACCAATCAGACTGATGGAAACGTAATGGCAGTCTACAGATAAACGTATAGGTATTGACCTCAAACTACTGAATTACGCTATTTTTCTTCATTCATTCGAGAGATGGGGGTGTTGCTACTAGGCTAGGATTTATCACTCATCCCCAATTGCGCAAAGGACATTTAAAGTCAACCACACAATGTTGTGGGTCTGGAATTACATGAAGGCTAGACCAGGCAAGGGTGGCAGATTTCCTGCCTGAAAGGACAATGATTTTTTTTTTGTTAAATATATTTATTAGCAATTTTTTTTAACTTTACAAACGTATAAAATTATTAAAAATGCAATCAATAACAAATATCAGTATAATAAAAAGAAAAAACATAAGTTACAATACAACTACAGTCTACTAACTACTAACCTACCCTATAATACAAAACAAACCCTAACACTGTGCAAAGCAACACCAATAAAGAAGTAAATAACTAATAGATGAAAAAAAACAAAAAAGAACACAGCTATGCTCAGCGCAAAGCTCCCAAACAAAGCAATGGGAGCATTGCATATATACCCATAATAACTCAGGAGACCCCCCCCCCCCCCCCCCCCCCCACCCCCCACTCCAGGGCCCAGGGCTTGACAAACTTAACCATCCTGGTTAAACAAATGCCCTAGTTAAGATAACTGACAAATTTACATCCAAATAACTCAAGCAGGGCTGCCATGTCTTATAAAAATGGTCTGTTGTGTGGTGCACCATGTTTGTAAAAAAGTCCAAGGGAACGTGCTCCATAATTAACTTCTGCCATCCCAGCAAGCCCGGCAGGTTCTCAGACACCCAGTTCACCAGAATATTCTTCTGTGCATAATATGCAAGAATATTAAATAGTTTCTTCCCATGCCCATCTAAAGATGATGAATTCGGTAGACCTAAGAGGAGAGATATCAGGTCTATTTTGACTTCAGTCCTCAATACTCTCCCTACCGCTCCCGCCACGGCGCTCCATTAAACACAGAGCCTGTGGCATGTCCAGAAGCAATGTAAGAGTACCTACACTTATTTTACATTTGGCACACTTTTTTAAACTTTACCAGATGGTCTGGTGCCAGATGAACCCTGTCCAGAACTTTAACTGCGTAGCGCATGCCCTGTTACAGATTGAGATCTTTCAAGCATTCTCCCATATGTTCTCCCTTGTTTCAGAAAAGATCTCCACTCCTAGCTCTTGCTCCCAGACCTCACATAACTGGTTAATATCCTGCCACCCAGCAGGCGATAGAAGGCAGTAACCGAAAGGGTGCTTGTGGAACGTAGCAACAACCTCTCTGTATCAGGCTTATAGGGCTCAGTGAGAAGCGTAGTCTTCTTCTGGATAAAATCCCTAACCTGAAAAAAACAGAAAATCTCTCTGCTGGGCAACCCGTATTGGAGGCTCAGTTGCTCAAAAGATATCATAATCTCCCCCTTCGAGACACCGCCTCCTACTGTAGAACAATTCATGTTCCGTAGTTACACCGGCACCACTCCCCATCTCTTCCTCCGCTACATTAATGACTGCATTGGCGCCACATCGTGCTCCCGCGAGGAGTTTGAGCAATTCATCAACTTCACCAACACATTCCAGCCCAACCTTAAATTCACCTGGTCCAGCTCTGACACCCCCTCCCCTTTCTGGACCTCTCCATCTGCATTAATGACGACCGACTTGACACTGATTTTTGTTTTTACAAACCCACCGAATCCCACAGCTACCTGGATTACAACTCTTCCCATCCTACCTCCTGCAAAAATGACATCCCGAATTCCCAATTCCTCCACCTCCACCGCATCTGCTCCCAGGAGGACCAGTTCCACCACAGAACACACCAGATGGCCTCCTTCTTTACAGACTGCAATTTTCCTTCCCACGTGGTTAAAGTTGCCCTCCAACGCATCTTGTCCACATCCCGCCCCTCCGCCCTCAAACCCCACCCCTCCAACTATAACAAGGACAGAACCCCCCTGGTGGTCACCTTCCACCCTACCAACCTTTGCATAAACATGATTCGAAGACATTTCCGTCACCTCCAAACGGACTCCACCACCAGGGATATATTTACCTCCCCACCCATTTCCACTTTCCGCAAAGACCGTTCCCTCCGTGACTACCTGGTCAGGTCCGTGCCCCAACAACCCACCCTCCCTTCCTGGCACCCTCCCCTACCACCGCAGGAATTGCAAAACTTGCACCCACGCCTCCTCCCTCACTTCCGTGCAAGGCCCCAAAGGAGCCTCCCACATCCAAAGTTTTACCTGCACATGCACCAATATCATTTATTACATCCGTTGCTCCCGGTGCGGTCTCCTCTACATTGGGGAGACTGGACGCCTCCTAGCAGAGCACTTTAGGGAACATCTCCAGGACACCCGCACTAATCAACCCCACTGCCCTGTGACCCAGCATTTCAACTCCCCCTCCCACTCTGCCGAGGATATGCAGGTCCTGGGCCGCCACCACCGCTGCTCCCTCACCACTCGACGCCTGGAGGAAGAACGTCTCATCTTCCGCCTTGGCATCAGTGTGGATTTCACCAGTTTCCTCATTTCCCCTTCCCGCACCTCACCCCAGCTCAAACCTTCCAGCTCAGCACCGTCCTCATGATCTGTCTTACCTACCTATCTTCCTTCCCACCTATCCACTCCACCCTCCTCTCTGACCTATCACCTCCATCCCTACCCCCACTTACCTATTGTACTCTATGCTACTTTTTCCCCACCCCCACTCTCATTTATCGCTCCACTCTGCAGGCACCCTGCCTCTATTCCTGATGAAGGGCTTTTGCGCAAAACGTCGATTTTCCTGCTCCTCGGATGCTGCCTGACCTGCTGTGCTTTTCCAGCACCACTCTAATCTAGACTCTGGTTTCCAGCATCTGCAGTCTTAGTTTTTACCTGAAATTGGAAGAGCCTCCCATCTCTGGAGATCTCGCCTAATATTGTCGAGCAAGTGAGCAAAGTTAGTCTGAAATAACAGATCAGACTTGGGGGTAATAAAAATGCCCAGGTATTGGAAGCCTGCCTGTGACAACTTAAAAGGGAACTTAGGGCCACCTTCAACCTCTGGCACATCCTTAAGGTTCCCCAAAGGCATAGTCTCCGATTTTGCAAAGTTAATCTTATATCCTGAAATAGCCTCAAATGACTACCCCTACCAATCCTAAAATTCCCAGACTTCACCCCATTGGTGTTGACCGCAGCCAGATGGTGGCGATATAAAACCTCTACCCACCTAGCAAAGACCCCACCCAACTCAAACTGTTCTAAGACATTAAAAAAATACGATTATTCCACCTGGTCAAATGCTTTCTCTGCATCTAAGGAAATCACCAACCCCTGAATCGATAGTTGCTGACAAACTTGGACCATATTCAGCAACCTTCTAATATTATTAGAGGACCTATGGCCTCTTATAAATCCTGTCTGGTCCTCTAACAATATGGGGCAACATCTTTTCCAATCTCAGTGCCAGGATCTTAGACAGAATCTTGAAATCTGAATTTGAGAGAGAGATGGGTCTGTATGAGGCACAATCCCCAGGAACCTTCCCCTTCTTAAGAATTAAGGAAATATTAGCTTCTCTCAAAGATGATGATAGGCATTCATGCATATAGGAGTGATTGTACATTTCCAACATCGGCCCTGACAGAATCCCAATAAACTCCTTATAAAACTCACCCGGGAGACCATCAGGGCCAGGTGCTTTCCTACTCTGAAGTTGCTTAGTTGCCTCCTGTGTTTCCTGACTTGTCAAGGGGCCGTTAAGGAGAGAGGCGCCTGTTCCAAAGTTACCCCTGGGAGATCCAGGTTCTTAAAAAAGGCCTCCATTTTAACCCTCCTGTCCTCTCATCCTTCAGACCGATACAGTTCAGAGTAAAAACCCAGAGAAGCCTCATTAATCTTTTTGGCATCGTATGTAAGGATCCCAGCCCTGTCTTTGATTGCAATAATGGATTGGGGAGCATGCTTTTTCCTAGTCAGGTACGCTAAATACTTCCCTGGCCTATCCCCATTGTCTAGCAAAAGCAAGGTTATTTCTTTGCGTTTTGTGTCAGTATCGAATTCAAGGCAACCCGGAGGGCAATGATCCGCTGTAGCTTCGTCACTGAAGGCCGCGCAAAATGTGCCGCCTTGGCGGCTTTCAACCGTGTCTCAAGTAGACGCTGCTGTTCCTCTTTCTGTCGTTTCCGGCTAGTCAAATAGGAAATAGCTAATCCCCTAGTAAAGGCCTTAGCAATCTCCCATAGCATAGACAGACTATTAGCCGTGCCCGAGTTGATAGTCAAGAATTCCTAAAACTCCTTCAAAACGTATTCCACAAATTTGGAATCCTTAAGGAGAAAAGGGTCCAAACGCCAATGCCGCAAACCTAGCCCCTCACTTGGCCTTAACCTCCAAATATACCGCCGCGTGATCAGATACAGCTATATTCCCAATTTTACAATCCATAATCGAATCCAGAAGGGCCGAGGGAGCCTGAAAAAGATCAATCCTCGTGTGACATTTATGTGGGTTTGAAAAGTAGGGCGAAGTGAAGACATCTGCAAATATCCACCAGCCCCAACTCCTCACATAAGTCAACCACCTGCTTGGCCTGCAAAGAAATAGGTTGGGGGCCACAAGGCATCCTGTCCACAAGACAATTAAAATCCCCCCCTATAATAATGTACCGTGTTCCAACAGCACTCAGCTTAGAGAAAGAACTAATCAAAAGTTTCAGGGGATGTGTTGGAGGACGGTAGACATTTAAATTGCATTATATCTCCCCACGTATCAGGACTTTAAGCATCACACATCACAAATCGCCCCTGCTCATCTTTCACCTGTTCTAATAATGTGAACTGAAGATATTTCTGGATACGTACAGCCACTCCCCTACATTTAGTAGTAAAGGATGAAAAAAACCTGGTCATAACCCCCCTGTTGTAATTTCAGGTGTTCCCCATCATCAGGATGGGTTTCCTGCAACAAAGCGATATCAACCCTTTCCCTCCTAAGGCTAGAAAGCACTTTTTTCCTTTTAACAAGCGAATGACTTCCCTTGATGTTCCAGGTGCACCATTTAATAAGACATCTGGCTATTTTCCGTTTCGGAGACCCTTGCACCCCACGGAGAGAGAACCCTGCTTACAAAGCGCAGAGCACAAGTAAACAAAGACTCAGAGTCGAAGAATTATATATACAAAAACTACTCTATCACAACTATAAACAACTATTGCTACCAAAAAACTACTAACAAAACCAAATTTAAAATCTTGAATGGAAGACTCTTCCCCCCTGCCCAAAGGGGGCACTCACCCTACCCATTTCCTCCTTCACAGCTGCTTCAAACTCGGACTGTGCCCCAGCCTTCGGCCAGAAAATAAACAAGGAGATGATCCTTAAATCAACAGAAAAAATAAAAAATTCAGGATGAGCACACCACCCATCCCTGGCTTTATGTCATCCCTACTTGTGACTAAAAGAGAAACAGAACAAACAAAACTAAAGGGGGAAGACAACAAAGAGCATCCATAAAATTTCTCATCAGAAAATCTAGTTATTAAAAAAAAGGAACAACTTATTCCAAGTTTTTTTCCCCCTTTCCAAAAAACAAAATTATTAGGGAGAAAGAAAGGGAAAGGAAAACATGGGGAAAGGAGGAAAAGAGAACAAACATTAACTGCATTCTTCAGGCCAGTCCATCTATTTTTACAGTGTCTACAAAGTTTTTAGCTTTATCCACTGAGTCAAATATATAAACGGAGTCCTCGTGGCTGAAACAGAGCACTGCGAGGTATCTCATGGAGTACTGGATGCCTAGGTTCCTCAGCCTCTTTTTAACTTCATCGAAGGACTTCCTCTTTTGAATTAAAACTGCTGAGAAATCCTGGGAAAACATGATTTTTGACCCCTTGTCCAGCAGTACCTGTGGATCATTTCCCAGTAATCTAGAAGCTTCTATCACTTTTTGCTTGTCCTTCTATGAGTGGAAGTGCACTAGGACTGAGTGGGGATGCTGCACTGGCCCAGACCTGTGCGCTGTAACTCAACAAGTCCTTTCAAACTGCAGCCTTCTGGACTCGATGTGAAGGCCCAAAACCTTTGGCTCCTCACCTCAGGGAGCCCAATAATAATTCGGAGATTTATCCTCCGACCCCGATTTTCAAGGTCATCAATATAGTCTCGCAAGGCCCACACCTCTCGCTCCAGTATCTGGATCCGACTGGATGAGGACTCCATCGCAGGTTCCGAGGCCTTAGACCTCCTCCAGCCGCTCTCCAAGGCCCTGGGTCTGCTGCTCATGCTTCTGCAGCATGGACACGATATGTTGGACCTGGGCATGAATTTCCCCATGGATCTCCTCAATCGCAGCCCCAACTTTCAAGGCAAGTCTCTCCATCACCGCAGCCAATCCCTGAGAGTCTGTAAGGTCCCTGGGGGGTTCTGGAGAGGCTGCTGAGGAGAGTGTCCTCCCTGCTGCTGTTTGCTCAATCCTTTTCACTTGCATCCTTCCCACTCCCAAATACTAACAAATATGTATTTTGTAAGGTTTTAAACTAATTATTCCACCACATAAATTGGCCAAGGATGGCAAAAAACACCAGTATGCTTTGGCTGTTATGCAGAGCTGTCCACAGCAGTTCTACAGAATCGCCACCATCTTACCAGATCCCAGACGAGTTTTTAATTCATTTGTGGGATGTGGGATGTGGCAGAACAACATTAGCTGCCCCTAGTTGCCCTTGAGGTGTTGGCGGCAAGCTGCCTTTTTGAAACGCTACAGTCCACCTGCTGTGGGTTGACCATTAGAGAGAGAATTCCAGGACATTGACCCAGCGACAATGGGGGTGATACATTTCTAAGTCAGAATGATGCATGGCTTGAAGGGGAACATGAAGGTGGTGATGTTCCCATGTATCTGTGGCCCTTGTCCTTCTAGATGGAAGTGATTGTGGGTTTGGAAGGTGAGGTCTGAGGATCTTTGGTGAATTTCTGCAGCACATCATGTAGACAGTACAAACTACTGCAACTGACCATCAGTGATGAAGTGAGTGGAAGTAGTACCAATCAAGCATGCTGCTTTGTCTGGATGGTGTCAAGCTCAAGTGCTGTTGGTGCTGCATACATCCAGGCAAATGGAGACTATTGCATCACACTCCTGATTTGTGCCCTGTAGGTGGTGGGCAGGCTCTGGAGAATCAGGTGGTGAGTTACTCACCAGTCTTCCTAACTGCAGATCTGCTCTTGAAGCCACTGTAGTTGAGTTTTTGGTCATTGAAAGCCCCCAGAATGTTGATGGTACTATCATTGAATGCCAAGGGGCAGTGGTTAGATTGCCTCTTATTGGTGATTTGTGTGGCACAAACATTACTTGCCACTTGTCAGCCCAAGCTGATTGTCGAAGTCTTGTTGCATTTGAACATGGGCGGCTTCAGACACTACCCTGAGGAACTCTGCAGAGGTGTCCTTGAACGGAGGTGACTGACCTCCAGCAACCAAGTTTATCTTCCTATGCACCAGGTATGACTCCAACCAACAAAGAGTTTGCATCCATTGATTCCAGTTTTGTGGCTTCTTGATGCTACATTGTTGAATGCGGCCCTGATATCAAGGGTTATGACTCTCATCCCATCTCTGTAATTCTTTTGTCCTTATTTGAACCATGGCTGCAATGAGGTCAGGAGCTGATTGGCCCCGGTGGAGCCCAAACCTGCACTGTGATGCCCAGTTATTGATGAAGAGTAGCTGCTTTATTGTACTGTTGATAACATCTTCCATCACTTTACTGATGATCAAGAACAGTCTGATGGGTAATTGGTTGGATTGGATTTGTTCTGCTTTTTATGTACAGGACATACCTGGGCAATTTTCCACATTATCAGGTAGATGTCAGTGTTATAACTGTACTGGAAGAAGTTAGCTTAGTTCTGGAGAACAAATCTTCAGTACTATTGCCAGAATGTTGTCAAGGCCATAGCATCCAGTGTCTTCAACATGTGGAGTGAATCAAATTGGCTGAAGACTGGTATCTGTGATGCTGGGACCAATAGCACAGGCCACGATGGATCACTCACTCAATACTTCTGCTGCAAATGCTGCAGCCTTATCTTTGCACTCATGTGCTGGGCTCTTCCATCACTGAGGAAGAGGATATTTGTGGAACCTCCTCCTCCAGCGAGTTGTTTAACTGCCCACCACTTTCTTGACTGGATGAAGCAGGACTGCAGAGCTTAAATCTGATCTGTTGGTCGTAGAATTGCTTAGCTCTGTCTATCACATGCAAGTCGTCTTGTTTGATAGCTTCGCTAGCTGACACCTCACTTTCAGGTCTGCCCAGTGTAGCTCCTGACATGCCTTTCTACACTCGTCATTTAGAGTCATAGAGACGTACAGCATGGAAACAGACCCTTTGGTCCAACCTGTCCATGCCAAGGTTGTTCCCCTGGCTTGAAGATAGCGATTGAGTGGGGACATCCCAGACCACAGGGTTGCAGCTTGTGCTGGAGTAGAATTCTGCTGCTGTTGATGGCCCACAGTGCCTCATGAATGTCTAGTCCTGAGTTGCTAAATCTGTTCAAAGTCTGTTCCACTTAACACAATGAAAGATGGAGACTATTGTCAATGTGAAGGCAGGACCTCTTCCCCACAAGGACTGTGCAGTTTTTCCAATACTGTCATGGACAGATGCATCTACAGCAGGCAGAATGGTAAGGTCTTTTTGGTAAATATTGCTAAGTAGGTTTTTCCCTCACCACCTGCTGCAGACCCAGTCAAGCAACTATGTCTTTTAGGACCCAACCAACTTGATCAGTAATACTGCTACCGAGGCACTCTTGTGCATGAACACCGAAATCCCACCCCCACGCAGAGTTAGATGGATCTTACAACATACTTTTTATTACTAGTACAGTGACATTAACACCATGCTACTGCCTCCACTTAAGTGATCATGTCATCCACAGACCAAACAGGCCCTCAAAAGGCTCCTCTACACTGGGGAGACAGGACATCAACTTGCAGAATGTTCCAGAGAACATCTTTGGGACACAAGTACTAAACAACCCCACTACCCTGTGGCCGATCACTTCAACTCACCCTCCCACTCTGCCAAGGACATGCAAGTCCTGGGCTGCCTCCTCCGCCAAATCCTAGTCACCCAAAGACTGGAGGAAGAACACCACATCTTCCACCTTGAGACCCTCCAACCACACAGAGTCAACTTTGATTTCACCAGTGTCCTCATCTCCCCTACCCACATCTTATCCCAGATTCAACCCTCCAACTCAGCACCACCCTCCTTAACTGTCCTACCTATCCATCTTCCTTCCCACCTAGCTATTTCACCCTCCACTCAGACGTATCACTATTAACCCCCCACCTTCTTCCACCTATCATATTCCGAGCTATCTTTCCCCCACAGCCACCCCTCCCATTTATCTCTCAGCTCTCTTGCCCCCATCCCCCACATTCCTGATGAAGAGCTTCTGCTTGAAACATTAACTCTCCTGCTCCTCGTATGCTGCCTGACTAGCTGTGCTTTTCCAATTCCACACTTTTTGACTCTGATCTTCCATATCTGCAGTCCTCACTTTCTCCCCATCAAAAGGTGACACTGATTAAACAGAACAATTGAAAGTCAAGAAAAAAGTAACTTGTAAATAGTGACAAATAGAATTACAACAAGCCACTTCATAGGAACATCATCCATTAATTTTCAGCACTAGGCCAAGTAAGGATATATTAAGAAGCAGAATTGCATTATTTCAAAATACCTACATTGCCAGGAATGCCACTGTCTCTCGATTTTCTTCTTCTACATAGTTTAACAGTAAGTGAGGTTAACAAACAGAAAGCTTCTTTCAAAAGGGACCTACATTTGGCTAAGCACAGTCATTAAATAAGGGCAAATAAAGCTGTTAGAGATAAATAGGATTATGAATTAGAAACTAAATGTTAAAATCAACTGGCAAACATGATCCAAAAATATAAAAGATTTAGAATAACAAACAAATTAGGAGAATTAGAAGTATTAGTATACACCCCTGTAAAACAAACCTTTTCACATTTTTACACCACTGATGTGTAAATAGAACGCTCAGTGGCCCTTATCTTTATTGGATTATAGTAATGTTTTTCATTTCTGTGAAACAGATGATCTACCGCAAGTAACCAGGCTTCTTAAAAGCCAAAAGAACAGCGCATGATGTAAATGACAAACAAAAACACAACTTGTTTGAAAAAGCTCAGCAGGTCTGGCAGCATCTGTGAACAGACATCGGTGTTAACGTTTCGGGTCGAATTCTGAAGAAGGGTTACTCAACATGAAACGTTAACTTTGATTTCTCTAAATAGATGCTGCTGCAAGACTATTATGGGTTTTTCCAGCAATTTCTGTTTTTGTAACCAGTCTTGTGTTACTACATTCTGCCTAAATGGTGGAGTTATTCTGAAACGCGTTTCTTTGCTCATTTGTTAGAGATACTGTCTGACAATGAATTATAAATAATTCGAATAAACAAAATCTATCAAACTTCTTCAATTCTGGAACATAACACACATCAGAAAACTTGCAAATAGCACCGTAAGATTTTTTTATAATTTGGCCGCCATGAATTCAACACTTAAATAATCATAACGTATACCCATCCGTGTATACTTACTCTCTTGTCGTATTACAATAAATAAAGCATAAATTCTTCACTTCAAAGTAAATTGACTATTTTACTCCATATAAGCTGCCATATTGAAAGGAAGCTAAATGACCTCCAGACTTTGCGCGCCGGTGATTGACATCTGCGTGATCCAATCGGAAGCGCCAGCATGTGCTGGAGGGCGGGCCATTATGACGTTTGCGAAGGCAAGTCGCAGTCATCAATGCGCGTGCGGGCGTGCGCGAGGGAATACCGCTTCGGGCGCACGGAGCTAGGTGTCGTCCCACTCCCTGGACCGTTGAGCGTCTGCGCATGTGTAGCGCTGTGGCTCGAGGTCGTGACTTTCGTGCGATGTGGGTGCTCAGGCAGATGGCGGTTGTCATCCTGGTGGTTATTGGATAAAGGGGGCGACGGGCCGAGAATGAAAGAGAATGGGGAAGTTAAGCAGGTGGAATCGGACGCCGAATCGAGGATGCAGATCCCCGCTGCGGACAAGGAAACGGGACAGGGTTTCGGCAGGAGCCTGAAGCAGAAGTGCGCCGCGTACGTGCTTGCCCTGCGGCCCTGGAGCTTCAGCGCGTCGCTTACTCCAGTTGCCCTGGGTACGGCCCTGGCTTACAAGACCCTGGGCCAGCTCGACCTGACCATTTCCCTCCTGGCTGCCTTGGCCGTGCTGGCCGTACACGCGGCCGGTAACCTGGTGAACACTTATTACGACTTCAGCCGGGGCATCGATCATAAGAAGAGCGACGACCGGACCTTAGTGGACCGGATCCTAGAGCCACAGGATGTGGTGCGGTTCGGAGCCTGCCTGTACACTCTGGGCTGCCTCTGCGCCTGTTCACTCTATTTTTTGTGCAAACTCAAACTTGAACACTTAGCTCTGATCTTCTTCGGGGGCCTTTCCAGCTCCTTTCTTTACACTGGAGGTAAGTAAGGAGGAACTAAGCAGGATGCCCCTTATTTCAGTTTTGAGACCTTTAGCTGGAGTGATTCATAGTTGTGAAGGAGAGTCACTAGAATCGAAGAGTTAACTCTGTTTTCTCACCCCAAATGCTACCACACTTGTTGAGTTTCTCTGGCTATTTCTGTTTTTGTTTCAGATTTCCAGTATCCGCAGTTCTTTATTTTAATATTGTAGTTGTTTTGGCATTATTTCCCTCCACTACATTGATAACTGCATTGGCGCCACCTTGTGCACCCACGAGGAGGTTGAGCAGTTCATCAACTTCACCAACACATTCTACCCCGACCTTAAATTCACTTGGATTATCTCTGACACCTCCCTCTCCTTCGTGGACCTCTCCATCTCCATCAGTGACAACTGACTCAATACTGACGTTTATTTACAAACCCACCAACTCCCACAGCTACCTGGATTACACCTCTTCCCACCATACATCCTGCAAAAATGCTATCCTGTATTCCCAATTCCTCCACCTCTGCCGTATCTGCTCCCAGGAGGACCAATTCCACCATAGCACACATCAGAAGGCCTCCTTCTTTAAAATCGTAATTTCCCTTGCCACGTGGTTGAAGATGCACTTCAAAGCATCTCATCCACGTCCTGCACCTCCGCCCTCAAACCTCACCCCTCCAACCGCAACAAGGACAGAACCGCGTTGGTCCTCGCCTTCCATTCTACCAACCTCTGCATAAACGGCATCATCCACTGACATTTCCGCCACCTCCAAATGGACCCCACCACCAGGAATATATTTCCCTCCCCACCCCTTCCTGCAAAGACCGTTCCCTCCCTGACAACCTGGTCCGATCCACGCCTCCCAACAGCCCACCCTCCCCTCCTGGCACCTTTCCCTCCCACCTCAGAAATTGCAAAACCTGCACCCACACCTTCCCTCTCACCTCCATCCAAGGCCCCAAAGGAGCCTTCCACATCCATCAAAGTTCACCTGCACATCCACCAATGTCATTTATTGTATCCATTGCTCCCAATGCGGTCTCCTTTACATTGGGGAGACTGGACGCCTTCTCGCTGAGAGCTTTAGGGAACATCTCTGGGACACCCGCACCAATCAACCCCACCGCCCCATGGCCCAACATTTCAACTCCCTCCCACTCTGCTGAGAACATGCAGATCTTGCGCCTCCTCCACCGCCACTCTCTCACAACCCGACGCCTGGAGGAAGAACGCCTTATATTCTGCCTCAGAACATTTCAACCCCATGGCATCAATGTGGATTCCCAAGTTGTCTTTTCTTCCCCCCCCCCCCCCAGTTCTAACGTTCCAGCTCAGCACCATCCTCATGACCTGTCCTACCTGCCATCTTCCTTCCGCTCCACCCTCCTCTCTGACCTATCACCTTCATCCCCACCCCCATCCACCTGTTGTACTCTTGGCTGCCTTCTCCCCAGCCCCACCACCCTCACATTTAACTCTCCACCCCGGAGGCTCCCTGCCTTCATTCTTGATGAATGGCTTTTGCCCGAAACGTCGATTTTCCTGCTCCTCAGATGCTACCTGACCTGCTGTGCTGTTCCAGCACCAGTCAAATCTGGAGTCTGTTTTGTAATAGTCATACTGCACAAAAACAGATGCTTTCATCCAACTTGTCTGCATTGACCAGATATCCCGAACTGACCTAGTCCAATTTGCCAGCTCTTAACTCATATCCCTCTGTTTTAAAAAATTCTCAAGGTCAGGTTCGTAGGAGAGTAGTCTGACACAGAACAAACGACCAAGAGGCGAGTCTGCTAGAATATGGGCATTTTATTCCCCGCAGCGTCGCCACAACGGGTCTGGCTTATACTCACTCTACATGTTACCGGAACTGGGAGCCGTCAGTTCTCGTAGAGCGGTTGCCAACAACCCACGCTCGGCGGTTAAACGTAACCCCGGAGCAGACTCACCGAACTGGAGACTTTTCCAGCTGATATACTCTTTTCCAGATATAAACATTCATGTGAACAGCAGAGCAAGGCTAAAAAACACATTCCATTCTGGTTACATACAGATAAGAAGATTCACACGGGGAGGTGTGTAATAAGAT
This sequence comes from Chiloscyllium plagiosum, assembly GCF_037043375.1. Taxonomy (NCBI): domain Eukaryota; kingdom Metazoa; phylum Chordata; class Chondrichthyes; order Orectolobiformes; family Hemiscylliidae; genus Chiloscyllium; species Chiloscyllium plagiosum. The sequence goes on along the minus strand of NW_028270175.1, from coordinate 34,037,807 downwards.
TCACACGGGACTAAGCAACACCTCCATTCCGGTTAGATTCACACATGTATTGGGACATAATTTTTAACCGTTTCACCACATTCCACTGCTTGGAATTTTACACCACACCCTCTAAACCCTTCATATTCATATACACACCCAGATGCCTTTTAAATGTTGTAATTGTACCTCACTCTACTACTTCCTCAGGCAGCTCGTTCCATTCATGCACTACCCTTTGTGTGAAAAAGTTACCTCTCAGGTACTTAAAAATATTTCCCCTCTCACTTTAAACCTATCCCTCTAATTTTGGATCCCCTCCACCCTAGGAAAAAAGACTTTGGCTGTTTGCCCTATCCATCGATTTGTATTAACTCACTTATGCTGCTTGCTGTTAAAGAAAAATACATTTGAGTGTGTTATGACTGATTTCTGTTCATGCCGAGAGTTCTAAGAAGCAAACTCAAAACCAAATTTATTAACTTGATTTTTTTAAAACATGAATAATGGAAATCTGAAACTGTGGGCAAATCAGCATCAATGAGAAAGAAATGATTTTCATCAGAGCTGAATTATTTTTATTTCCAAAGAAACAGTAATAATGTGTTGCATCCTCCTTTTTGTTTCCATTTGCAACTTCCCTAGTATGGCTTTTTTTTTGTTACCTACTGCTGCAGAAGGAAATGAGATGCAGAATGACTCAAATATTTCTACCTTTTAAAGATAACAAATTTCTATCACTTAGTTTAACTGAGAATTGCCATATTTTTTCTGTAATTAATGATTGTGACTAAAAGCTGAATTCCACGTAATAAAATATTTTATCTATATTAAATTCTAAGAGAAGTTGTCTCATGTCCCATCATACACTGGGAGTAACATACCTGGTTCAAAGGAGGAGAGGCTTGAAAACTTCAAATTTCTGGCTGAGTAGTACTCTGGAAAGCAGGGTAAGAAAAAAAAAAGAGGTGGCAGTATTGATGAAACAAACTTTCACACTCTAGAAAGGCATGATGTAGATGGGTTTAGGATAGTCTGCTCATAGAATTGAAGAGTGGCTTACGACAATGTTGTAGGCCACTAGACCAACAAGTTTTCAAGAACTGGAAAGTAGTGAAAATATCAGGTTTCCTTTTATCTTTGAATATAGACCAGAATAATGACTCTAAATGGCAGAATGTAGAAGGTATTAGAACTCCCCCTTGTTTTGAACATTAATAATATCAAAACTCATTGCCCTATCAGTTTTTCCAACCAAATAAGACTTTGTAATCTCATAAACAATAAAGATAGCAACAGTCTTCTGGAGAATGAATATTGTTAAAATGTGCGCAAATCTCTGGCAGATTAAAATTTGATTAATGGACCTATGATCTTGGTAGGAAGAATGAGGAGATGTAATGTCACCTAAATAGTATGCAGGAAAAGAGGGATAAATCTTTGAAGTTGGCTTGTGAAGCTGAGAAGGCTATTAAAAGAGCACACGGATTCTTGACGTTAATAATGTGGCGGCGGGGGGGGTGAGGTAAAGCAAAGAATAGCAGTAAACCTTTGTAACATAATAGTTAGACCTCAGAGGAAGTATTATCCTGGTGATAAGAGGTGAAGTGTGAGAAAAGAACAGATGTGACCAGAGAATGGCTATAATGGTGGGCAGCATCAAAACTGGATAGAGGGAGAAATGGCATTTCAAAAGAGCAGAGAATGCCCAGGCCCCATTCTGGTCTATGGCTAATTATGGAGTGTTTGTGTTCCGTTTTGACCACCACACTTTGCCAAGGCCTAATCATTGTTACAGAAGTTATTAGCTAGTTGGAGGGATTTGGGTATTATGGAGGTAGTAGAGAAGCTGGACTCTTGGAATAGAGGGGTTGAGAAGATATTTAATAAAGTTATTTGAATCATAAATGGTTTTGAGAAAAAATAATGGAGAAACCGATCTTCTGGTAAAAGAATGAGTAACCATAGGACACAGGTTTTAAGATCATTGTAAAAGAATCAGAGGTGACCTCAGGATATGTTATTCAAAAGACAATTTGACAGATACTGACAAGGAGAAAATTTATACAGCTGTGAGAAGTGGGACTATTTGGAAAGCTTAATTTGAGATATGCCAGGCAGGCTGAATGAATGCCCGCTAAGGGTATTCTTAAGATTCCTTTTTTTTAAATTGGCAAGTATAAACAGCAAATATCAAGAATGTATTTTAGCTCTTCCCACATACTAAATCAGTCCATCCTTATCCCAGATTCGAATATTTAAATGCTTAATTTTGAAACTAACTTTCAGTTGAAGGTCGTGAAGGTGTATTCTGTCCCACCACTTGCAATGTGCATTTGCAACAGATTTGCAGTGTTTTACCACCATTCCAAAGCCCATAAATGTGCAGCCTTTACATGAAATAGTCAGAATGTTGTGCTGTAACTGAGTATATTTACACAAGTGTTAGTGCACAAATAGTTTGTGTTGTAATAATGCTAAAGTTGTACTGAAAATTCACCCTGAATTTTGACGTTAAACATTCAACTACAAAGAGACGAAACTGCTTGATTTTCCATTCCATTGTTTTCTGTTTTGTTCTTCCTACCAAGGCTATATTTTACCTCAGTTGTTTTTGTCTTTCTCCATTTCCATTGTTCCTGAAATTCACTCTGTACCAGCATATGTCTGTTTGAGTTCTGTACCTCCTATGTTCTCACACTTTTCCACATACTGAATCAGAAAATGTTCTTGTACACACTTAACAAACTAAACCCTTAACACTATGGCAGTCCTGTCTATGTTTGGAAAGTTAAAATCCCTGACCGTAACCATTCTACTATTATTCTTACGGAAAGCTGAGATCTCCTGATAAGTTTGTTTCTCAATTTCCCCATGACTATTAGGGGGTCTATAATACAATCCCAATAAGGTGATCATCTTTCTTATTTCTCAGTTCCACCCAAATGACTTCCCTGGATGTATTTCCAAGAATATGCTCCCTCAGTACAGCTGTAATGCTATCCCTTATCAAAAACGCCACTCCCCCATCTCTCTTGCCTCCCTTTCTATCCTTCCTGTAGCATTTCTATCCTGGAACATTAAGCTACAAGTCCTGCCCATCCCTGAGCCATGTTTCTGGTAAGCCCCATGTTGCTAACCATGCCCGGAGTTCATCTGCCTTCCCTGTTAGGCCCCTTGCATTGAAACAAATGCAGTTTAATTTATTAGTCCTGCCTTGTCCCGGCCTGCCCTGACTGTTTGACTTGCTTCTGTTCTCAACTGTACCAGTGTCAGATTGATCTCTTCCCTCACCAGATCTCTGGATACCACCACCATGTTACTAGTTTAAATCCTCCTGAGCAGCTCTAGCAAATCTCCCTACCAGTATATTAGCCCCCTTCCAATTTAGGTACAATTCGTCCTTGTACAGGTCACTTCTACCCCAAAAGAGATTCCAATGATCCAAAAATGTGATTCCTTCTTCCATACACCAGATCCTCCATCCTGTATTCATCTGTTGTATTCTCCTATTGCTACCCTCACTAGCACGTAGCACTGGGAGTAATTCAAATATTACTACTCTTGAGGACCTTTTTAAATTCTTGTCTAACTCTCTGTAATCTCCCTTCAGAATCTAACCTTTTCCCTTCCTATGTCATTGGTTCCAATGTGGACAATCACTTTCTGGCCCCTCTCCCCCTTGAGACCATTCCGCACCTTCTCTGAGACATCCTTGATCCTGGCACCAGGGAAACAACACACCATTCTGATTTTTCGCTACTGGCCACAGAAACGTCTGTTGATACATTGGACTAGAGAGTCCCCTAACACAATTGATCTCTTGGAACCCGACGTACCCCTTGTTGCATTCGAGCCAGTCTCAAGACCAGAAACTTGGCTGTTTGTGCTACGTTCCCCTGTGAATCGATCACCCCCTAAGTTTTCCAAAACAGCACACTTGTTTGAAGTGGGGGTAGCCACAGAAGACTCTTGCACTAGCTGCCTACTTCTCTTACCTTTCCTGGAGTTAACCCATCTATGTGACTGTATCTGAGACTTTTCCCCCCTTCCTACAACTGTCATCCATCACATACTATTGCTTTTGCAAATTCCTCATTGCTTCTTACTGTCTCTCCAACTGATCCATTCGATCTGATAGGATTTGCAACCAACAGCATTTATTGTAGATAGAATCTGCAGTAACCCTTAAACTCTCTTTAAACTCCCACATCTGAGAAGAAGCGAATATCACTTTACTAAAGGCCATTTGTGCTTCTTCACAATCTCTTTTCTCGCGCACACTCTCGCGCCGATGGGCTGAGAAGTGGCAGATGGAGTTTAATTCAGATAAATGCGAGGTGATGCATTTTGGGAAAGCAAATCTTAGCAGGACTTATACACTGAATGGTAAAGTCGTAGAGTGTTGCTGAACAAAGAGACCTTGGACTGTAGGTTCATAGCTCCTTGAAAGTGGAGTCGCAGATAAATAGGATAGTGAAGAAGGCATTTGGTATGCTTTCCTTTATTGGTCAGAGTATTGAGTACAGGAGTTGGGAGGTCATGTTGCGGCTGTACAGGACATTGGTTAGGCCATTGTTGGAATATTGCGTGCAATTCTGGTCTTCCTATCGGAAAGATATTGTGAAACTTGAAAGGGTTCAGAAAAGATTTACAAGGGTTGCCAGGGTTGGAGGATTTGAGCTATAGGGAGAGGCTGAACAGATTGGGGCTGTTTTCCCTGGAGCGTCGGAGGCTGAGAAGTGATGTTATAGAAGTTTATAAAATTATGAGGGGCATGGATAGGATAAATAAACAAAAGTCTTTTCCCTGGGGTGGGGGAATTCAGAACGAGAGGGCATAGGTTTAGGGTGTGAGGAGAAAGATATAAAAGAGACCTAAGGGGCAACGTTTTCTCACAGAGGGTTGAGAGTGTATGGAATGAACTGCCAGAGGAATTGGTGGAGGTTGGTACAATTGCAACATTTAAAAGGCATTTGGATGGGTATACGAATAGGAAGGGTTTGGAGGGATATGGGCCGGTGCTGGCAGATGGGACTAGATTGGGTTGGGATATCTGGATGAGTTGGACCAAGCAACTGTTTCCAGCAAAATCAGTAGGAACGGGGGGAGGAGGGGAGAATTCTCCACTGGATGGAGTCAAGACTATAATAAAGAAAGGTGGCTGCATGGTTAAAGGTCTATTACCTCAACCCCACAACAGTAAGATGTAAGAGTTTCTCAGGACAATATCCTAAGTCCAATCATTTCACTTGCTGCAGCAGTGACCTTTCTCCAGCACAAGGTCAGAAGTTTGCTGCTGATTGCACAACATTCAGCACCATTTGCAACTCTTCAGATACTAAAGATGTGTTTGCAAACAGTGAGATCTGGACTATATTCAGGCTTGGGCTGACCAATCAGAAGCATTGTTTTCATGTCACAAAGCAATGATCGTTTTGGACAAGAAATAAGAGGTTTCTCTTCGCATTCAATGGTACACTACTATTAATTGCCATACCATTAGCATCTTGGCGATAACCATTAACTAGTCAGCAGGTCAAGGGTTTGGAATTCTGTGGTAAGTATTTTTTTCTCCTGATGTCTATCATCAACAAGCTACGAATTAGGAAATACTCCTTTGTATTTTTGAGTGAAGCCGCAACAACCCTCACCATCCAATACAAAATAACCCAACTGGTCAGCAATCAGTCCAGTATGTTTATCCCCCATACCAGTCTAGTAACTGCAATGCTTACCATTTAAAAGATGCATTGCAGTTACTTAGCAAAACTCTATTAGCAGCAACACTCAAACATGTGACTTTTTGACCTAAGAGAAAGCAACAGGGGAAAGTTTCCTTCCAAATCACATACCATCATGACTTGCAACTATATCGCTGTTCCTTTGGTGTTAATGGATCTTACACCAAGTGATACTTATACCTTATGGATTCCAACAGTTAAAGGATGCAAACTATTAGCACAATTAAGGATGGGCAATAAATGTTGACATTGCCAGCAATGGCTCCATTCCATGAATGAATAAATAAAAGCTGTTGAGCAATTTATATAGTAGATCTGTATAATCTAAGCTGCTAAAATTGAATACACTCAATGTGTTTACAATGTTTTAGGACTTCTGGTAAAGACATTATCTGACCCAATCTTTATTTTGCAGGGGTACTTAGTGTCAATTAAGACATTTGGTTTGCATGTAATCGAATAACAGGCAGGCAGTTTGAGATTTTATTTTGGTTAAATGCTATCTAATGATTGTGTGCCGAAGTGTTACCAGCAAGTCTGGAGGGATAAATGTTTTCCTGTTTCCTCCAGAATATAGTGGAGTTTGAATTTCTAAAATGATGTGATTTCCCAAATCAATAAAAGTTGGCCATGTAAAGATATGAAGAAGCAATCCAGCTGGATCTCTTCAGCGAGCAACTAATAAGTTTGCTTTAATATTTTAAAACTTCATTTCATAAAAGATCGTATGCTATTAGATCAAAACAATCTCAAATCCCACAGCATATGCACACAATAGCATGCCAAGCAGAGAGAGCAACTTGCAGCATAAGGAAAATTAGAATTGGGAAAAATGTTAAAGTCCATAAGAAAAACCAATTATACTTTCTGCTGTTGGTCATGAAGTTCCAGTGGCGTTGTGGCCAAGCTGGTTGAGACACACTCTCTTTCAAACTGTAATCTGTCATTTCCAGCAGAATTGCTATAGCATTTCAAGTGCACTTTATTTTAAAATTCTATGTCTCTATATTCCAACTTGTAACAGCCATGGGATCTGAGTTTGATAAAACTGTTTCAAGAGAGCTGCTGTGTTATGATTACATCCTACAGGCTGAGTTGATGTTACTGTCTTCTGTAACAAACTGAAATAATTATAGTTCTTCACAGGTGGGATTTTGGTCAGTGTCACAATTCACTGGACAAGTGTGCTGCCCTGCTATTCTGAGAGTCATCGCAAAAGTTGAAGATTTTAAAATATGTTTACAAAGATTCCCCAATTTACCTGATTTTCAAACCCAGGATGACAGCACAGAACAGATTTCTATACTTAACAAACTGCCAGCATTGAACACAATTAATTAAAACTCTAACCTACTTGCAAATCATTGGTATTAAACAGTCCACAATTTGAAAAAAAAAACAAGAAAAATAAAAAGAGACAGTCTTTATAAGTCTTGGTTGACTATTGGCCCATGTTGGAGGTCATCCATATTAATAAAATAATTTTGATCCCTCTATTGTCATACCTTGAAAAAAGGGCATTCCTTAGTTTCTCTTTGCATAATGGGTTTTCTGCAGGTCTGTTGTTCCAGTTTCAGCTATGTTAATGCAAATCAATTCTTTTGCAAATACTTTTTAGGCATTTTATTTTAATTTCCTATGATGCTTAGCCAACAGACAAGGCTTTTGCATTTATTTTTAAAACAGTATCCTGACTCACTCAGGTTTTTTTTCTTATCAAGTCCCATCTAATTCAGTGAATGGAATTAGATTAATAATCCATATATTGTATTACAATTTAATGCATGTGGATATACTAAATGTATTCTAACTCTTGTCTCTTTTTGGACCTACAGGCATTGGATTTAAATACTTTGCTCTTGGTGATATTATCATTCTGATCACCTTTGGACCGTTAGCTGTGATGTTTGCCTATTCTGTGCAAGTTGGTTACTTGGCCATTTCGCCACTACTTTATGCAATTCCTTTAGCACTCAATACAGAAGCCATCTTGCACAGTAACAATACCAGAGACATGGAGTCTGATAAACAGGCTGGGATTGTCACCTTTGCCATCATTATTGGGCCAACGTTATCTTACATTGTGTATAACATGCTGATATTTGTACCCTATGTAATATTTTGTATATTAGCAACTCGATATACAATCAGCCTTGCATTGCCGCTTTTGACTGTACCTTTGGCCTTTTCACTTGAGCGACAGTTTCGAAGCCAGAATTATGCCAAAATTCCCCAGATGACTGCAAAACTAAATCTTTTTCTAGGATTGTTCTACGTTTTTGCCATTTTGTTAGCACCATCTGGAAGCTTACCAAACTAAAACGGCACAGACTCCTTTTTCTATAATTTCAGAAATCAAAATTGACGATGGTGAAGCTATTTTTATTTTAAAATAGAGAAGTTGGAACAGTACTTTTTTTTTCAATTAAGCCACTATTCCTTTTAAACAAAAAATTGTTAATTTTTTGCAGTTACTCCACCTTCCACTCCTTGGCAAAGGTGCAATTTGCACCTGAAAATTAAATGGTGCATGGTGTGTTTTTTTTTAAAACAATGATTTCAACATCAGGAAAACAATTTGCATACGTACTGTACAAGTAATCCATATTTTCAGTGTCATCATATGGTGAGAAACTATATCACAAGTAGATTTAAACTCATGCTACCTTAGATTTTGATTCATTATACCTAATCCTTTACATAGTTGATTCTCATATATAAAATCATGGACAATAGAAAATTGAATTTATCTGTTTTTTACGTCTTGAAAACTTTAAGCATTAACAGGTTAATAATGGAGGACTGACGTAGCTTGTAAATGGCTTGTGATATAATTTCATTTTGGCAACATCTGTAATGGACAAATTTGTATGATTTATACAATTGGTTTCTGGTAGTGCAAGAAAGTGAATTTGTAGCACACATACAGATGTACTGAGAATTGGTCCTAGGAAGTAATTTTAGATATGTGATGTCCATCTAATTTGAGAGAACATCTTTTTGTTTTGCTTTTGAGTTTGTTTGAACTTAATTGTAATTGCATTTCGGTACTTGTTTAATTCTGTCATAACATGCACTGTTTATTTGCAAGGATTGATATTTTGAAGTTATGTTTGAAATACATAAATTAATGGTAAAAAGGAGATTAAAAGGCAGGTAAACAGCTTGGCAAGATGTCAAAACGTAAACTGTTTTAGAGGATGGAGTATTTAGTATTTATCATTTTACTTTGTACAAGATTTCAAATGACTTTGCATTAAATTTTAAGGGAATAAATGGATTCTTGTTTACCCTTTACACTCCCCAGAGTTAGCTATTCAGTTCAATTAATGACCTCTTGGTCAGCTGTGCAGTTGGGCAATCAAAAATTGCTCCTTTTGCCATGCTAACGTTGGTCCATTTAGCGAGGTCAAGCAATTCTTTTGTTGTTATCTAAGTCAGAGTTTCTCCAAAGTGCAATTTGAGTTTGTGAGCTGTGACGCAGGTATGGCCACCTTGGAATTTTGCCTCTCCACACTCCCTTTCCTGTCTTCTCTCAGGTCATCTTTCCCACTTTTGCATTTCTCACTGAGCGGTAATGATTATTTTCAAGTCTCAATCATGTCACATTTGGAAAGTTTAGAACACTGAGTTAATTAGTGAATGAGATATAATGGCTTTCACAATCAATGTACTGCATTATGTTGGATCAACTCACTGCAGATGCTGAAATCTGTACTGAAAACAACAAATGCTGGAGATCACAGCGGTCAAACAGCATCCACAGAGAGAGAACAAGCTCTGTTGAAGAGTCATTTAGATTTGCAATGCTAGCTTGCTCTCCATCGATGTAACTCACTGTGATCTCTAGCACTTGTTTTCAGTACTGAATTTTGCTACTGGCTTAAAAGGCAGGAAAAAAGTGCCAGCAGTATAAAAACTTTCTCCTGTTCAAGCCTCCTTTACAATCATAACAACAACAAAATTGAAAAGCCTATTAATTTATATGAGAAAGCTTGGAATTTTGTTAGTTTGAGGAAGACATTTTAGAATTCTTCTGTTTTTTTTGCTTTGGACATAATTTATTTTAAACTTCATTCTCTCCATTTGGAAACTTGCTACTTCAGGACTGTCTCGTGTTGTTTGAACATCAGTGGAGTTTTTCCATGAGATTGTAGAAGCAGGCATCCTTTCCATCACTGGATGTTTTGTGCTCCAAATGATATATTTTCACGAAGAGATTGGAGAAAAAACTATTAGGGTCAAATAAAAAGAATGGTTTATTGCCCTTGAGTGTATTTTCTCTTCAATGTAAGGATTTTTTTTCATGAAGAAATATGTTTTATTCAAAGATATCCGTTTCCCATTTTTAGGAAATGTTAGTAATTGAACTTTAATTTCTGTTGCCTTAAGTAATTAATTATTGCACTGACCATTGATTTTTTTTCTTTTTGTTTTGTCTTCAAGTATTTATAGATTTTTCACGTGGATAAAGATTTGAAATGCAGAAAATGTCAGTGTCAAGATAGTTTTGTTAATTCAGTGTGCTGTGGGGAGTATGGAGCACACCATCGCCTGTGTCGATGAATATGCTCCCTAATTCATCACAAAAACAGAAATTGCTGAATAGCATCTGTGGAGAGAAACCATCAATGTTATGAATCCAGTGACCTTTTGTCAGACCTACTTTTTGTTTCGGATTTCCAGCATCTGCAGTTCATTATTTTTCTCCCCTATTTATAGTTGTTTCTTTTTAATTAAGTCTTACCTGAATTTTGTTTACGGTATTTTTTACATTTGTTTTGCTGCTCGATACATTAAAATTCTTGAAGTTCATTTCCTTTTGACTGAAGAGCACTTTCATCCCATAATAGTATTACTGAATAGTGCAATGAAGTAAAATTAACTATGATTAAGCTCAATCATTTAGAGACATATAATGAGTTAACAGAGCATTCAAAGGAATTTTGATTTTTATTTTATTGTGACTCCTATTGTCAAAACTTCCTGACCTAAAAAGAGAGATTTTAGGAGGGAGAGTTTTGGTCTTTCTTTCTCTTGTTGACATTTGCTTATTCAAGAATTAACCTGTGGATGTGTAAAACATGCTTTCCGCTAGTGTGTTGTTTACATGAAGCTAAATTTGGACAGATTTTCAAATCACACTGCCCGGATACATCTTTTAGCAATTCCAGCATCCCAAAAGTAGAGATTTGCAAGCGCATACAGTCTGGCAGAAACAATCTTCTATCCAGGCTGGTATGTTACCCTGACACAATTTGGTGTCAGAAAATTATTAGCCAGTTTGATCCAAACAAATAAAACTGACAAATGATAGGAACCTAAATTTATAATTTGTGTTTGGGACAGGTTACTGGACTGATGGCTGTTTTATTTTAAGTACTTTGAAACCTTTTTTGAAATGGATTTGACTTGGAGAGTCGTCCCCATTGAACGACTTGGAGAGTCATTCTCCAAAACCTAGAAAGAAAATTAACCTTTCCTAATATCTTTATGTATTCTGATCCTTTAAGATTGTCTGTCCATGACGAGGATTATTCTGGAAAATAAATGCCTATGATGCAGTGTATGACATATTAGCATAGCTGGAAGATTGTTTTTTTTTGTCAGCCAGCTAAAGGGTGTATAAAAATGGGTGTTTGTTTGACAAGCTGTGCTGAGTGTGGTCCTGTAAGGATCTATGCTGGGACCTCAATATTTTGCTTCAGTTACACATATTGGTGAGACCACATCTTGAGTACTGAGAAGTTTTGGCCTCTCTTGGTAAGGAAGGACCTAAATGCTTTGGAAGTGGTTTATAGAAGGTCTACCAGATTTGTATCTGGAATAAGACGGTTGTCTTCTGAGAAAAGATTGGATAGGCCAGACTTGTTATTACTGGAGCCTGGATAGTCTTGATAAGATTAATGTGGAAGAATATTTCATCTTGTGGGTAAGTCCATAATTAAAGGGCACTGTTTTAAAATTAGGCATTGCCTTTTCATAACAATTTAAGGGGAAAAAAGTTATTATTGCTTTGTAACCTGACAACTCTGCATCAAGCGGTAGAATCATTATATTTTTCAGAGTTCTAAGTTTTTTAGACAGTTGGGTAGATTATGGAACCTGGGGTTGTTCAGGGTAGGTGGGAATGTTGAATTTGCAATGCAAATAAATCAGCCATGATGTTAATTAATGGTGATGCAGATCAAAGGATCAAATTATCCACTCTGCTCTTGTTTTATATGTTCTTCTGCTTTGTACTATTGTTTTTCCTTAAGCATAAGTATTGTTTGAAACAAATTTCTAGTTCCTCATTAGCGTTTAATACACAACACTAATAGATATAATCACCGTGGGTGGCACAGTGGTTAGCACTGCTGCCTCTCAGCGCCAGAGACCTGGGTTCAATTCCCGTCTCAGGTGACTGTGTGGATTTTGCACATTCTCCCCGTGTCTGCATGGGTTTTCTCCGGGTGCTCCGGTTTCCTCCCACAGTCCAAAAATGTGCAGGTTAGGTGAATTGGCCATGCTAAATTGCCCGTAGTGTTAGGTGAAGGGGTAAATGTAGGGGAATGGGTCTGGGTGGGTTGCGCTTCGGCGGATCGGTGTGGACTTGTTGGGCCGAAGGGCCTGTTTGGGCCTGGAAGTAATCTAATCTAATCTCTAATTGCTCTCCATTATTCAGATACCTATAAATTAGTCTTGCTTCTGAGCTCAAAATGATCCTCATTGCATGCCAAACTTGGAAGGACAAAATCTACAAATGTACTGTTGAGTTTTTTTTCCCCACAGTTCCAATGGCTTTAGAATCAATTTTCCATTTGCAGTAAAATTCCAATGACAAGTCATCACACTGGCTTTACTTTTATGGTGTCAAACCATCATTTCTTAGATGGTTTTAAGCTGGAAGGGTTAATTGAGTAGTCTCTTCAGGGTCAGTGTTGCTAATGAATTTTAAGATATTCAATAAAGTCAGTATAATCCACGTTTTGATTCTTATGTATTTTTTCCCATGTTAGTTTCTTGGCCCAAGATAATGCAATCCAAAGTGGAAACATCCCACCTCTTTAAGTCTTAAGGTGATACTTATTTCTTTGAATAACTAGTCATGTGTTTTGAGAAAGATAGAGCACTTGTTGGGAATAAGTGACCTCTGGTTTAACCAAGAAGTTGATAGTTTCTAGATCACTTTTATCTTTGTTTTTAAAACCGTATATTATAACTGTTTAGGTTATCCTTTGAACCTTTGAATGCATTACTGCAGACGTTATACTTAAAGCTTAGTAATTTTTTGGCAGCAGTTATTCTTTCTCCACATCCACATTGCACTTCCTGACATTCTCATTTCTACAAAGCCTATCATATATCCTTTAGGTACAGTCCTGTCCAGTTGTCATACCTCATTGCTGTCTTGGTTTGGATTAGCCAGCATCACCTTCCAGTTCTTGATTTGTAGTCCTATAGACTATGGCATGTCAAGTACATAGCCAAGTAGTTTTTAAATACCATGTGTATTTCTGATTATGTTTTTTGGACTAGAGTGATAAATGGATTAATTTACATGATGCTTTTCATATTTGACCTTTCTTTGTTATGCATACCTGCATGTTAATTGCTGACAAATTTCAGTCCAGTGGAACATAACTGTAAAGGGTGGATCTAATAAAAGTCAAATAATGGTTTAATTATGTTTATTTCTTCAGCTGAATATGTATTAGTAGCACTGGTTGGGAGCAGAGTAGCTGTCATCCTCTGCTATTTATATTTTCTATATTTTGGGGTTGAGAGCAGTTCTTGTGGGATAATGGTTATGTTTTCTGCCTCTAGGCCAGAAAATGAGCATACAAGTCTGACTTGCCCTTGAGATGTACCATAACATGTCCAAACAGATTGGTTTTAAAAAAATTAAACTATGGTTGGTTTTACCAGACACATTTGTTCATATTTCAGTCAATTTAGAGAAACTTAGGTAGATGATATTATGCTATCTGATGTAATAAAATAAGAATAATACTAAAATTTAAATACAATATGCTGTTTTCTTAAAGTTCTGAAGGACAAAATGTTTTGTAGCAAGTGTTTTTGACATTAAATGGAAGTTTCAAGTAAAGTATTTATCTTGATACAGTTTACTAATTTAACATTGTGTACACATGGTTGTCAGTTCAAAACTTGAGTGCTGATCAGCAAGTTGCAGTAATAATTCAGCAAAGATGCCAAACCAAGAATAGTTATTGAATCTACCAATGCACGCACACCAATGCAAGGATCATTCCTGCAGTAGAGGTGCTGATTTTGATGTGCATTTTCAGGACTTTATATATTGCAAAAAAAAAGTAACCTCTGCATCTCTAAATATATTACAGCTTTTATTGCGAGAACTCCCAACAAGTTCAAATTATAAGTACAAATTTATTGCAGAAAATTGTTTATTTCTTGCTGTATTTGTCACTAATCAATGCATGTCTACATTATGAAAATTTGCAGAAGTATTAATTAAAATATAATGCATTTGAAATAAAATTTCCACTAATTCGCGTACGTTGTTTGAATCTGACCTGCTGTCCATATGTTGAAAATTCCCTGTTCTGTTGTGAAATCCAGTGCAACAGTTTTATTTATACATGTCTGATTAAATTTACTTGTCTTTCATTAAAAGCTCTGGGCGTTCTAAAGATGAGTTTCAGAGGACTACAGACCTCAGTTTAATTGGATAATGTGTCAAACTGATATTGTATTCTGGATTTTATCAATTTTTCCATTTACCTACACAATTTGACAGGATAAGTGTTTCTAATGTCAAATTATCCTATTTTTTTGCCAATCACTCATACGCGATTGGATGAATTTATCAGCCAAAATCTATTTGTTAGGCAAATATTATTTGATATACATTGCTTAGTTTATATTAGACAGGACCTGTCAAATGTACTTTAGGAACTGAACATCTAGAGTAATACGCTGACTCTTGTTTATAATAACCAGTTTTTGGAGAAAATATAGTAATATATTGTGTTCATAATTGTAAACTATAATTGCAATGATTCTTTAAATAATCATTTTAATAAATTGACTCTTAGGTTTACTACTTTCTAGTTTAAAAGGGTTGTTCTTTTCTACTCCCTAGCCATGATGAGCAACATTTGACTCGGTGACAGTTGTGTTAACATTATTCTTCCACCTGAGATTTTGGCTCAGTTCCAGCTCAGAAAAATAATGTCTGCTGCACTTGTCAGTGTGAAATTTGTCGATCATTCTGGATGTCAATCTAACATCTTTATTTAAAAAATGAGAGGGGCAAACAAAATCTGGTAACTATAGGCTGCTTCAGCCAAGTTTTCTTCACCACTTAATGCTTTTTTTGGTTTGATGGTGTTCTTGTGACTATACCTTTATTGTGCTTTAAGACATTTCCTTGATGGCAAGGGCAATAAGTTGTCATTGCTCTTTTTTTAATGTCACTGGACTTGGTGTCAGCTGACTTCAGTCCATTTTCAAATCGAATCCAAATCCTGCTTATCTGTCAACCAGTTCTTGAAAACCTTTTTTAGTTTTAACTAATCTTTTGTTATTCTAATCAACGTGTTCAGTGATTTTAACGTTCCAAGCATAGACTGGGAACTGCCATAGTGTTAAGGGCTTAGATGGAGAGGAATTTAAGTGTGTACAAGAAAATTTTCTGATTCACTCTGTGGATGTACCTACTAGAGAAGGTGCAAAAGATAACCTACTGTTGGGAAATAAGGCAGGGCAAGTGACTGAGGAGTCAATGGGGGAGCAGTTTGGGGCCAGTGACCATAATTCTATTAGTTTTAAAATAGTGATAGAAAAGAATAGACAGGATCTAAAAGTTAAAGTTCTAAATTGGAAGAAGGCCAATTTTGATGGTATTAGACAAGAACAAGTTGATTAAGGGGTGGATATTTGCAGGTAAAGGGACGGCTGGAAAATGGGAAACCTTCAGAAATGAGGATGAGAGTCCAGAGACAGGATATTCCTGTTAGGATAACAGGCAAGGCTAGTAGGAAAGCTAGATGACTAGAGAAATTAAGGTTTTGTTCAAGAAAAAGAAGGAAGCATATGTCAGGTATAGACAGCAAAGATTGAGTGAATCCTTAGACTTGCATGTCCTTGGCAAAATGGGAGGGGGAAATTAAAGTGTTTAGCCATAGGCCAAAGTGCAGGTGTCCCAGAGGTGTTCTCTGAAATGTTCTGCAAGTTGGCATCCTGTTTCCCCAATGTAAAGGAGAATCTATCCAGATATTTGAGATAAGGAGCTGCCCAGTGTTTGTGGTGCCACCAGGAAGGAAAGCTGCCACTAATAAAGACCAGTGAAAAGCCCAGGGTTTACAAGGGACCCATGCCAGAGGTGAATGAGGATGGGTTGTGAGAAAGGATCACCAGTATGGGAGTGGGTGGTTAATTAAAAATAAAGATATGGATCTGATTCATTGGCACCTTCCCCCATCCACCACTCCCCCTCCCCAACACCACCCTCCCATTGCTTCAGCTCCCACATGCTAGATACTGAGTGCTGTTGAACAAAGGTCACCGTCCTCTCATAAAAAAAGGCTCTCACGTGCCAAGTCGCTGTTGGGTTAGAAACCCATTAATTTCCCATGTAAGGGCCTGAATAAGAGTCCTGGTGGGAAGGCTGTCCTCCAGCCTAACAAACAGAGACTTCATTAGGTGGAGATGGAGAGGCACCCAACCCACACACTCCTGTCCAATCAATTATAACCATTGTCACCAAGCACCACTAGTGAGTTATTAAATTCTACTGAATTTACAGTCTAATTCTACAGTCTAAGATGCTAAAACATGAAAATTCTAATAAAGTGCAACTCAATACATAAAACTAAAGGGGTTATTTCCAAATGTCTCTTTTACATCAAATATAAAACTTAATGTCAGGGAGATCAATCACACACAAGCATGCAGACGTGGCAAATGGGAACCATCTTAATCATTTCAGCATGTTCAAGATAATTGAAGTTAAAAAATATGCATTTTTAATCTGAAATATTGCCAATTTTCCCTTTGAAGTGAGCCACCTGCTGTCCTCTAATCTGGGTTATAAAAACAATTCTACACCAATTTGTACATAACGGCATTCGATGCCTATAGCAGCAACACAGATTTGTTCATCTATTTATCATGCATAAGCAAAGTGCAATTAATCTATTGGTCACCACAGTTATTCAAAGAATATTCAGAGCAGCTTGAGTGCAGATGTTGTATGCTGTAATGGTAAAATAAATCAAGTGGAAGAATAATATTCCTTGAACAAAATCCATCCCTGTGGTTTAAAATGTAATTGCTTTATGAGGGATAGTTACATCTTATAAAAAATTTATGGAAGCAATCATAAAAGGCTATAACAAAAGTGGATATTGTATCCATTGCACTTGTATTGCTAGAGCAATCCAAATCTAATCTCATTCATCTGCTCCTCATAACTTTGCCCCATTTTGACCTGTAAGAAGTAGTTTGGGCCTGTCCCATTTTTTTGTAAAGCAGTACATGTTCCAAACCTTTCTGTCCTTGTACTTTAATGGAACCTTACATTGACGACCACTCATCACTATTCACAAGAGGAAGTAGGTTTTCCTTATTCAATCTCAAAACCCTTCATCATTTTAAACGCTTATAATAAATTCCCTTGCATTTTCTGTTCGAAATAGAACCAGAATCTCAGGTTTTTTCCTCACAGATATATTTTCAATTTCTGTTATTAGTCTGGTGAATTAGATTACTTAGTGTGGAAACAGGCCCTTCAGCCCAACAAGTCCACACCAACCCTCCAAAGAGCAACCCACCCAGACCCATTCCCCTACATTTACTCCTTCACCTTACACTATGGGCAATTTAGCATAGCCAATTCACCTAACCTGCACATTTTTGGACTGTGGGAGGAAACCCACAGGGAGAATGTGCAAACTCCACACAGACAGTTGCCTGAGGTGGGAATTGAACCCAGGTCTCTGGCACTGTGAGTCAGCAGTGCTAACCACTGTGCCATCATGCCACCCACGTTAAGCCCTGATCTGTTCCATTCCAATTCCAACATACAATTGACAGTTAAGTCAGTGGAGCTGTTATGCCCCACAGCCTTGACAAACAATATTTCTCAGACTTTGAAGAGTTGGTAGCATAAAATAGGCACTTGGGTGATATAGTAAAAAGCTGCGGCTATTCAAGTGAAAAACAAATATTATTTAATACTTGAGGAAAATCTGTGAAAACTAATGACTGGGAAATTATACTGATTGCCTGTAAGAATGTATTGAACAGCTGAGCATGCCCATGGTTATGATAGAAGGCAGCCTCTATGGTAATAATGATTACTGGATGTAAGTGTCATTAGCTAAAACAACATTTATTCCCATCTTTAATTGCTCTTGGGAAAGTAGTGATGAGCTACCTGCTTAAACCACTATTGTTCAACATTGCTGTGCAAACATAGCAGCAGTGGAATCTCCAGCATCTGCAGTACTCACTTTTGCCTTGCAGTGCAGGAATGATGATCTAGCTCCAAGTCAGGATGGTCTGTGACTTCCCAATGACAGTGCCACCACTCATCTGCTGACTTTGTCCTTGTGGGTGGGAGAGGTTACAGGTTTTTAAGCTGCTGCCAAAGAAAGGATGAAGGATTTATCGTTGAGGCAATAATTCCTTTCAATGTCACAGCAAAAAATGCCTTTCTTTAGGCAGTTCACTGGGATTTCATTTACAACAACTCCAATCCAATGAGAGCTGCTGTCAATGATAACATTACATGATGGGCTGCAAGTTTTCCACCAATGTTCTTTGAACCACCTCAGCTATGTAAGTCACATCACAAAAGTAACAGAGATCTTTTCCCCCACCTATCTTTCTTTGCCCCATACTGCCATTAAGAAGTTCATAACATCAACTATCAGTTTTCTATCTCTCCTTGCCCTACTTGTTACTCTGGGTTCTGTCAAAATTTGGGCTTAATCAATACAAATGCTTCTGCTACAACCCATGATTTGACTTGTAAATAATTAATGATTGATTCTAATGTGAACAGGTGAAGAAATATTGCACCTCAGAAGTATTTAATCTTTCTTTAAAATGATTGGAACCTGTGTTTGGCTGAATCCTGTCTGCTAAGGTTAATGGGGAAATCAAGCTCTAATCAAGTTTACTGTGCTGGTGGCTTCTACAATTTTGTAGCTTCCATTTCAGATTTTCATTCAATTTACAAAATCTTTGTGTAAGCACAGGGATCCTCCTATGCAGCTAGTGCCACAATCAGTAGCCTGTCTACATTGATGCTTATTTGAGGAAGGTCTAATGTTGTCCATTAATTCCTATCAACTCTGCTTTTGTGCAAGATTGATTACTTCAAAGCTGAGTAATTTGCAAGACAACGCAGTGAATGCTCGTGAAGAATTCTCATCTCCAAGAACACAGTTCAGAACCAACCTAATTGAATTTTGGTACAACATCTGCTTTCAAAATCTGTTTAGGATTAGTAAGTACTTTGACATAAAAAGTGCGAACAAAAGTAGATAAAAGAAAGCAATTGCACTTCAACAGACCATATTCAATCATTGTAATAGTTAGAGGTTTCATCAGCTTTCTGGGATCATAAATATTTAGCTCAAGTCAAAGTCATTTGTTAACAAACAAACATTTGTTTTCAGATGAATGAAATACTGACTAAAGCTGATAGCAACATCTGTGCACCTACAGACTATTTGGCAAACGGGAGATCAAAGCAAATATTGAATTGAGACAAAAACAAACTGGAATGTTGTATAGAAAGCGGATTCTTGCTTGTAAATGATTTAGGTTGAACTGAAATTACTGGATCAACCATATTCTGTATATATATTTGTTGATAATAAATTTTAGACTTGCTCCCGCATCCATGTTTTTAAATGCCACAGCCTCCGTAATGGGAAATATTCTGCTTCTGGCATTGACGAAATATGTCACTGAATTGCTAAATGCTACTAAACATTTCTGTTCTGTTTTGTTCTTGCATTCCTATAATCTTAGTGTGGTGTCTTTATTTTTTGCTTGGCATCCATAAATCACTCAACCTTGACTGGAATTGCTCTTAACATAAGAAATGAGATTACATAAAACTTGCTGCAATAAATGTTCTCTATGCTGAAATGTGTCAATCAATCACATTGCATATAATCATAGTGCAATGTACATCAATCTGTTTCTCCAGTCATACTTCGTCCAGGTGGTAACTCTTCATGCATGAACCTGGATTATTAACGTTGATTGGCTATTTCACCATGAGCTAAATTACATCCAAACCAAATTCTATCCTGTCCTGAAGGATAGCAACATGAAATCAAATGCACAATATGTTTGTTCTTGTGGGAAATAAAGGAGAAGAAATACTTAAACCTGCCACACCTTGAGTACTGTAACCAGATTTTAGGGAGATAACCATGGTATGATGCAAAGCACGGCCAACAGACTGAACATTAAGACAGGAGGATTGTTAGGAAAATCATGGGGCAATTTTAAGCCTTAAAAGATTAACAGATGAGTGTTTTTAAAAAATGAAAGTCGATAAATGTAAGAGAATATGTAAATTTGAAACATGAAATATATTGTGACTGCAGAAGAAGTGGGCACAGATTCAAATCCAGTAGCAATTTTTAAATTAAGATTAAGAAGTTCTTTAAATGACAAGTAAAGTACGATAATAGAGATTTAAAGCCTTGTATTCATTTAAGAATTAGATAGATGTTGTGCTCTGGACAGCAGGAGCTTCTTGGTGCTAAATGAATCATCAAATCTACCACTGCAACAACAGTATTTATGTAGAATCATAATTTAGCACAAATGGCGAGACACTGCATAAGAGTGCTATCAAGCATCAACTGATTTCTATATAAGATTTTATGGTAACTTACCTAAAACTTTGGGCACAAGTCAATCAATGCTTTCTAGGTGGAATTGTCTAGTTACTTGAAAAGGGAAAATTGTGCAGTGTTACGTGGAGAAGACTGAAGATTAGCACTAACGAAATGCTCATTTTGAGAGCTGATACAGACACTATGGGCTATATGACTTCCTCCTGCACTGTAACAGTTGTGTAATTGTTAAGTCCATTTTAAGCAATTTCCCAAAGGTGGGAAAGGTAGGAGAAGAGATTTAGAAGACTAGTTCCAGAATTTAGGATCTTGGCAGCTTATGTTAAGACCATTGTAGATTTATAGATTCATACAACGCAGGAGAGGTCTGCACTGACATAAACCCCCTCCACCCCACTGAAAGTGTGCTATTCCAATTTCCTGATTGTTATGATATCTCGAGTGCTCATGCAAATATTTTTTAAAAAATATTTCCTATGCCGTGCATTCCAGACTCCCACTAAAGAAGTTGAATCTTTTGTCAGGAGGAAGAAGAAGGCTTATGTTAGGATGAGACGTGAAGGCTCAGTTAGGGTGCTTGAGAGTTACAAGTTAGCCAAGAATGACTTAAAGAGAGGGTTAAGAAGAGCCAGGAGAGGACATGAGAAGTCGTAAGCAGATAGGATCAAGAAAAACCCTAAAGCTTTCTTTAGGTATATCAGGAATAAAAGACTGACTAGAGTAAGATCAAGGATAGTAGTGGGAAGTTGTGCCTGGAGTCTGAGGAGTTTGGGGAAGTGCTAAATGAATATTTTTTGTCAGTATTCACACTGGAAAATGACAATGTTGTCAAGGAGAATACTGAGATACAGGCTAGTAGACTAGACAGTATTGACGTTTGCAAGGAGGTGATGTTAGCAATTCTGGAAAGAAACAGATAAATCCCCTGGGCTGGATGGGATTTATCTGAGGATTCTCTGGGAAGCTAGGGAGGAGATTGCAGAGCCTTTGGCTTTGATCTTTATGTCGTCATTGTCTACAGGAATAGTGCCAAAGACTGGAGGATAACAAGTGTTGTCCCTTTGTTCAAGAAGGGGAGTAAACACGACCCTGGTAATTATAGACCAGTGAGCCTTACTTCGGTTGTGGGTAAAGTGCTGGAAAAGGTTATAAGAGATAGGATATATAATCATCTAGAGAGGAATAAGTTGATTAGGGATACTTGTGGGCAGTACAGTGGCTCAATGGTTAGCAAAGCTTTCTCACAGCGCCAGAGACCTGGGCTTGATTCCCGCCTCAGGTGACTGTCTGTGTGGAGTTTGCACATTCTCCCCATGTCTCTGTGGGTTTGCTCTGAGTGCTCAGGTTTCCTCCCACAATCCAAAGATGTGCAGGTCAGATGAATTGGCCATGCTAAATTGCTCGTAGTGTGAGGTGCATTAGTCAAGAGTAAATACAGGGTATGGGAATAGGTCTGGGTGGGTTACCCTTCAGAGGGTCAGTGTGGACTTGTTGGGCCAAAAGGTCCTGTTTTCATATAGTCGGGATCTAATCTAATCTAATGAGTTCTTTGAGATGGTGACCAAACAGGTGGATAAGGGTAAAGCAGTTGATGTGGTGTATATGGATTTCAGTAAGGCATTTGATAAGGTTCCCCATGGTAGGCTACTGCACAAAATATGGAGGCATGGGATTGAGGGTAATTTAGCACTTTGGATCAGAAATTGGCTTGTTGAAAGAACACAGAGCATGGTGTTTGACGGGAATTGCTTCGTTCCAGAATTCAGTTGCTAGTGGTGTACTGCAAGGGTCTGTTTTGGAGCCACTGCTGTTTGTCATTTTTATAAATGACTTAGATGAGAGCATAGAAGGATGGGTTAGTAAATTTGCGGATGACACTAAGGTCAGTGGAGTTGTGGATAGTGCTGAAGGATGTTGTAGGTATAAGCTGCAGAGCTGGGCTGAGAGGTGGCAAATGGAATTTAACGCGGAAAGGTGTGAGGTGATTCACTTTGGAAGGAGCACCAGGAATAAAGAGTATTGCACTAATGTAATATTCTTAGTAGTGTAGATGAGCAGAGAGATCTCAGTGTCAATGTACATGGATCCTTGAAAGTTGCCACTCAGGTTGATAGGGTTGTTAAGACGCATAAGGTGTACTAGCTTTTATTGGTAGAGAGATTGAGTTTTAGGACCATGAGATCATGCTGCAGCTGTACAAAACTCTGGTGTGGCTGCAATTGAAGTATCATGTACAGTTCTGGTCACCACATTATTGGAAGCATATGGAAAAGGTTCAAAGGAAATTTACTTGGATGTTGCCTGGTTTGGAGGGAGGGTCTAATGAGGAAACGCTGAGAGACTTGAAGCTGTTTTCATTAGAGAGAAGAAGTTTGAGAGGTGACTTAATTAAGACATACAGGATAATCAGAGGGTTGGATAAGGTGGACAGTGAGAGCTTTTTTCCTCTGATGGTGATGGCTAGCATGAAGGGGCATAGCTTTAAATTGAGGGATGATAGATATAGGACAGATGTCAGAGGTAGTTTCTTTACTCAGAGATTAGTAGGGGCATGGAACACGCTGCCTACAACAATAGTAGACTCACCAATTTTAAGGGCATTTTAATGGTCATTGGATAAACATATGGATGGTCTTGCACTTTGGAAAAAAGAATACAAGCATGGACTACTTTCTAAACGGTGATAAAATTCATAAAGCCAGAGTACAAAGGGATCTGGGAGTGCTAGTCGAGGATTCTCTAAAGGTAAACATGCAGGTTGAATCCGTGATTAAGAAAGCAAATGCAATGTTGTCATTTATCTCAAGAGGGATGGAATATAAAAGCAGTGATGTGCTACTGAGCCTTTATAAAGCTCTGCTTAGGCCCCATTTGGAGTACTGTGTCCAGTTTTGGGCCCCACACCTCAGGAGGGACATACTGGCACTGGAGCATGTCCAGCGGAGATTCACACGGATGATCCCTGGAATGGCAGGTCTAACATATGAGGAACGGCTGAGGATCCTGGGATTGTATTCATTGGAGTTTAGAAGGTTAAGGGGAGATCTAATAGAAACTTACAAGATATTACATGGCTTGGAAAGGGGGGAACGCTAAGAAATTGTTTCCGTTAGGCGAAGAGACTAGGACCCGTGGGCACAGCCTTAGAATTAGAGGGGGTAAATTCAGAACAGAAATGCGGAGACATTTCTTCAGCCAGCGAGTGGTGGGCCTGTGGAATTCATTGCCGTGGAGTGCAGTGGAGGCTGGGACGCTAAATGGCTTCAAGCCGAAATTGATAAATTCTTGATGTCACAAGGAATTAAGGGCTACAGGGAGAATGCTGGTAAGTGGAGTTGAAATGCCCATCAGCCATGATTAAATGGCGGAGTGGACTCGATGGGCCGAATAGCCTTACTTCCACTCCTATGTCTTATGGTCTTATGGATGAAAATGAAATAATGTAGGATGGATGGACTCCAAATTGGTTCCACAGGGAGGTGCAACATCAAGAGTCAAAGTGCCTGTACTGCACTGTAATGTTCTATTTCCTATGCACACCTCAATCATTCCCCCCTCAGTCTTCTCTGCTCTAAATGAAACAATCCAAGCCTATCTAGTCTTTCCTTACAGCTCAATTGCTCCATCCCAGGCAACATCTTGGTGAACCTCCTTTGTAATCCTTCCATTGCTATCACATACCTTTGGAATGAGGTGACCAGACCCGTACATAGTATTCCAGCTGTGGCCTGACCAACACTCTGTACAACTCCAACATTACCTCCTTAGGCTCCTATACTCTATGCCACTATGCCATCAATAGTGAAACAATTAAAACCGGGGAAGCTGAAGAGGCCAGAATTAAATAAGTGCTGATATCCCGATGAGTTGTGGGACTGAAAGATTTTACGGTAATTGAGAGGGGCCAGGCCATGAAAGAATTTGAAAGCAAGAATTAAATGACCTAGGCATTGCTTAACTGGGAGTCCATTAAGTCAAGAAGCAAAAGAATGATAATGGGATTTGGTGAATATAGTTTAATATACAGGACGGAGGGATTTCAATCACCTCAATTTTCAGAGCACAGGATATGTGGAGTTGTGTGAGCATTGGAATAGTTATGCCTAGAAAGTGCATAATCTTGATTGAGAAATTACAACAGATGATCTGAAGCAAAAAGAGAGTTAGGTGATGTTACACAGGTGGAAATAGATGATTTAGTGGTGGCAGGGATAAGTGATTAGCAGCTGGTCTTGAGGTCAAAAAAGATTGCAAGACAATTGTTCAGCCTTTAGAGAGGGATAAAGTCAGGAGCTAAAATTCAGTTTCTGGATTAGTGGTGCTGGAAGAGCACAGCAGTTCAGGCAGCATCCAAAGAGCTTCGAAATCGATGTTTCGGGGAAAGCCCTTCATCAGGAATAAAGGCAGAGAGCCTGAAGCATGGAGAGATAAGCTAGAGGAGCGTGGGGGTGGGGAGAAAGTAGTATAGAGTACAATGGGTGAGTGGGGGAGGGGATGAAGGTGATAGGTCAGGGAGGAGAGAGTGGAGTGGATAGGTGGAAAAGGAGATAGGCAGGTAGGACAAGTCCGGACAAGTCATGGGGACAGTGCTGAGATGGAAGTTTGGAACTAGGGTGAGGTGGGGGAAGGGGAAATGAGGAAACTGTTGAAATCCACATTGATGCCCTGGGGTTGAAGTGTTAAAATTCAGTGTTGAGGCAAGGACCAAAGACATCAGAGGAAAATTTGGCTGTGAAATGCCACCATGCAGACTTGCTTTGATATCATAAGGAACATTGTGTAATCGCAGCACTGTCAGCCTTGGAAAAAATGATGCTACTTAAATGATCTTATTCCATCAATTGATTACTTCCAGTATACAGTTGGAAGAAATGTCTGCTTCACAAATATTGGATGAGAGACAGTGGTGGGTCAAGGGAAATTACAGTGAAGGACAGCATGTGGTCACGTACACATTGAAACTGGCTATATATTTGTTCATGATGTCACCAACGGACAGCATGTAATGGAAAATTAGGAGGGGTTCAAGAGTTTTACTTTTCTAGTATGTGCCAATAAAGTAATAATATGCCAAATTCACGGTGAAAGCCTTAAAGTTGAAGTATAGTGGTTTAGGCAGTGATGTTACAGAGGGAAAATGGAGTTCTTTGCCAGTTGAGTTTAAAAGCAGGGAGGTTATGTTGCAGCTGTACAGGGTGCTAGTGAGGCCACACCTGGAGTACTGTGTGCAGTTTTGGTCTCCTTACTTGAGAAAGGATGTGGAGGTGCAGATGAGGTTCACTAGATTGATTCCGGAATTGAGGGGATTGACTTATGAAGAGAGACTGAGTAGACTGGAATTACATTAATGGGAATTTGAAGAATGATTGGGGATATTATAGTGACATATAAAATTATGAAGGAGAGGGATAAGATAGAATTAGAGAGGATGTTTCCACTGGCAGGTGAAACCAGGGCAAGAGAGCATAGCCTCAAAATTAGGGAGAGCAGATTTAGGACAGAATTAAGAAGGAACTTCTTCACCCAGAGAGTTGAGAATCTGTGGAATTCCATGCCCAGTGAAGTAGTTGAGGCTTCCTCAATGAATGTTTTTAAAACTAAGATAGATTTTTTTTAACGTAAAGGAATTAAGGGTTATGGGGAGAGGGCTGGTAAGTGGAGCTGAAGCCACAAAAAGATCAGCCTTGATCTTACTGAAAGGCAGAGCAGGCTCGAAGGACCAGATGGCCTACTTCTGCTCCTAGTTCTTATGTTCCTATGTTCTTATGAATGATAAGTCTAGAGTGAAGCTGAAGAAATATTATTTTTGCTTGTCTAAATTTCCTCACTTTGTTTTCTGAAAACACTGACCAATATTGTGGTATAGTTCCAGTGAAAATTGTCCAGAAAGGAAGTCAAACATTCCAGTTCATGCAGTCATTCCTGCAGTTGAATGTACAGACCATGAACTTGTCATGTGACCTGGAATAGGAACCATGGCTAACATTTCTTTCTTCCTAACCCAAAGTGCTGAATCAATTGTAATATCTCATTGTCATTTTAACTGAATTAATTCACTTGGCTCAAAGGGAAAATTGGAACCTAGGACTCTTCTATTTAGTATGGCTCAGGATTACGGAAAGCTATAGATTATTAGTGGACCCATGGGACCGGCTCAGAGACTTAGAGCAGAATTAAATGCCTTATCCTTTGACATTTTTGATTGTGAGAAAGGGCAGTGTATAGGTTCCAAAATCCAGTGAATTGTAAACCCAGGAAAGGAGGATAAACTACCAGAATGTGAACAAACATTGAGGCAGTCTGTGACACTGTGGTGTTTTAGGGAATTCCAAAGCTTTCTAATTGAACCAGAAGCATGGGAATCCCTTGTAAAACTTTAATGAGATTTGATGACACACAATCTCACTAACGACTGATGGGAATGAGGAGAAATCCATGGGATTTGACTTGACCATGTTTGGTCTTTGGTATACTCGGTGGGATGTTAAAATATAACCTATATATAATTATAGATTGTATTATTTTTCCAACTTTACGTAACAACATTTATTGCTATTTGTCCAAAACCACATAATCTTGTGACTTTAGTCTTTCAATAAGTACCTGGGATCTCAACTATTTTTAACACGTAGTCAAAATGTAATGGTGGTGATGAGCTGATTGCGTGAACTGTTGAAGTCCATGGGGTCGGCTACTCCCATATTGCTGTTAGGAAGAGAGTTTTTGTTGTATTAAAAAGGGATCTGGATGTCCTTGTACATTTATCACAAAATGTTAGCATGTAATCTAAGTAATTGGTACGGCGAATAAAATGTTGACCTGTATCCTGAGAGGGATTGAGCATAGAAATAAAGAAACCTTGCTTCAACTGGACAGGGCACTGGTGAGACTGCACCTAGAGAATTACATACAGGTCTTGACTCCTTGTTTAAATATGGATGTACTTGTACTGGAAGCAGTTCAGAATATGTACACTAGTTTGATTTTTGGGATGAAGGAATTTATGTTATGAAAAGTGATTGAGCAGGTTGGGCCACTCTAGAGTTTAGAAGAATGTCAGGCAATTTTATTGAAACATATAAAATTCTGAGGGGAATTAACAGGATAGATTTTCTATTAATGGGAAACCCACACCTGAGGAGCACAACTTCAAAATAAGTGATCTTCCAATAAGATAGCAATGAGCGATAATTTCTTCTCTCAGAGAGTTGTTCTTTGTTGGAATTCTCTTCCTCAGACAGGGAAGCAGGGTCTAAACATACTCAAGGCTGAGTTAGATGGATTTGTAATTAACAAAGATGTCAAAGTTATTGGGGCAGCCAGGAAAATGAATGCAAGGATCAAATCAGTCATGATCATATTGAATGATGGAGAAGATTTGACAGTCTGAATGGCCTCACTCCTGCTCCTACTTTTTATAACCTTGTGATCAATCAGTGATTTGGTTTTAAATATTGGATTGAAATGAAATGGAATTCTTACACCTGTGGGTGCCTCCCTGCCTTACGTTCTTCTCGGATTTCACCAGTTTCCTCATTTCCCCTCCCCCCACCCTGTCTCAGTCAAATCCATCAAATTCAGCACCGCCTTCCTAACCTGAGATCTTCTTCCCGACCTCTCCGCCCCCACCCCAGTCTGACCTATCACCCTCACCTTGACCTCTTTCCACCTATCACATTTCCGACGCCCCTCCCCCAAGTCCCTCCTCCCTATCTTTTATCTTAGCCTGCTGGACAAACTTTCCCCATTCCTGAAGAAGGGCTTATGCCTGAAACGTCGATTCTCCTGTTCCCTGGATGCTGTCTGACCTGCTGCGCTTTTCCAGCAACACATTTCCAGTTACGTTCTTCTACACCCCCCCCCCCCAACCCATTCCCCCCTCCATTATAAAGGGCAGGTTAGACTCCTAAATCTTAATGATGTGGAGGTGCCAATGTTGGACTGGTGAACAAGGTTAAAAACCACACAGCACCAGATTATATTCTAACAGGTTTATTTGGAAGCATTAGCTTTCAGAGTGCTGCTCCTTCATCAGGTAGCTTCATCCCAGCTACGTAATGAAGGAGCAGCACTCTGAAAGCTAGTGCTTCCAAATAAACCTGTTGGATTATGACCTGGTGCTGTGTGATTTTTATCTTTAATCTTATTTGAACCTATCTAACACACTGTACACTGAAGATAAGAATTGTAAGGAAAGGAATTATCCCAGCTACTCTTTCTGAGGAAGTAGCTGAAGTATCTCATGTCTGAGACTTGAGTTAGGATATGACCTTAAATGGAACACAACTGATGCATGGCAATTTATGCTACTATCAGTACAGTATAAACTGGCATAAAAATACAAAAATACAACATTGTCAATTTGAAATTCTAAGTTAGTAGGAATCATTAGGAACGTAGTGCCTCACTGCTATGTTTTTGCAGGATACTAAGCATACTTCAGAATACAGACTGTATTTAATTTTTCCAGTCAGAGTCTTCCAGCCAGATGTATTAAATGTTTGATTTTTATTGTGATTCAAATGTGCTGTTTAACAACGCTCCAGATACAAAAATGCCTCAAAGACACTTTTGTATTTAATCTCCAGCAGATGTAACAAGTACCAGATCATCAAAGCTTTGAGATCGCAGGGTGTCTAAAATGTAGGCTGGTTGCCCAAACATTCTGGCCCATGTGGTCTGCCATCTCAGTTCTTTTTCCATTATACTGGTTCATTTTGTTCAAATTGCATGAGCTGGCAGATTTGGAAAGGGCTTTGTGCTTGAAATCTAAATCATAACATAAAAATCTGCTAGCTACAGGAAGTTGAGATCTGACCAAATTAACATAACTTGTTATATGGGGTTGAGACTGTGGTGCTGGAAAAGGACAGCAGATCAGCTAGCATCCGAGGAGCAGGAGAATCGACGTTTCGGGCATAAGACCTTCAGCAGGAATCATCTCTTGCTAATCAGATGCTGCCTGACCTGCAGTGCTTTTCCATCACCACACTCTCGACTCTGATCTCCAGCATCTGCAGTTCTCACTTTCTCAATAACTTATTATACGTGGTGCATTTGTGCAAAGCTAAGTGACTCACAGAAGCAAATAGCTTAGGAAGGGCCTGCCCAGCATCAGAGGTCTAGAATCAGAATTCCAGTTGTAGTGAATCTCAACAAGGGAACTTGGTCCCTTTGCTTTTCACTAACATTAACAGGCAAGATTTACTCAGCTACAACTTGCAAAAATATATCAGTGAGACACTGCGTGCAATAATAAGGAGCCCCTTGCGGTTCCAAATACTTCCTATTAACTTAGAATTTCAAATTGGCAATGTTGTACCTTAATGCCTGTTCATTTTATTGTGCTTCTATTGTGATACATAGCACTACGTGATAGAGGAAAGAAACTCATTCACACATACTAACTTCCAATGTGTAAATTAAGAATGTTAGCATTGTCCCAATCAACCAATACTAAGGACAGGAACTCTGGCAAACCACCATCCGAGAAGGAACAGCAATTTTTAAAGCCAACAGATGTACAGAATTAGAAGGAAAGAGAAGAAAACAGAAAGCGAAGCAGCAATAACCAAAGCCTGATCTACCATCTGGAACTACTTGTCCTGAGTGCGGAAGAACTTTCAAA
Source organism: Chiloscyllium plagiosum (assembly GCF_037043375.1). Lineage (NCBI taxonomy): Eukaryota > Metazoa > Chordata > Chondrichthyes > Orectolobiformes > Hemiscylliidae > Chiloscyllium > Chiloscyllium plagiosum. Next base: position 34,007,601 of record NW_028270175.1, on the reverse strand, counting down.
GCCAACATTGGACTCATTAACCAGCTGAGAGCCCATATATATTTGCTGAGATATTTGTATCATCGATAGTCACAGGTGAGATGCCGGAAGACTGCAGGTTGGCTAATGTGGTGCCACTGTTTAAGAAGGGTGGTATAGACCAGTGAGCCTGATGTTGTGGTGAGCAAGTTGTTAAAGGGAATCCTGTTGTTCATAAAGAAACAAGCTACCTCTGCCCTAACAAATATTTAATGACTAGGCCTCCACTGCTGTGTGGGGAAGTGAGTTCCAATTAAATACTTCATCCAACTCGTGACAAGCTACTAAACAGAACTCATACTTACATCACACAACCCCCATCAACACATCCTGCAGAGTATTTACAGCGCTCAAATGTGATCCACCTCTTCCCAACATTTATTTGGAAAGGCAAGGAAGGATTAGGGATAGTTAACATGGCTTTGTGCGTGGGAAATCATGTCTCACAAAATTGATTGAGTTTTTTGAAGAAGTAACGAAGAGGATTGTTGAGGGCAGAGCGGTAGATATGATCTATATGGACTTCAGTAAGGTGTTCGACAAGGTTCCCCATGGGAGACTGGTTAGCAAGGTTAGATCTCACGGAATACAGGGAGAACTAGCCATTTGGATACAGAACTGGCTCAAAGGTAGAAGACAGAGGGTGACGGTGGAGAGTTGTTTTTCAGACTGGAGGCCTGTGACCAGTGGAGTGCCTTAAGGATCCATGCTGGGTCCACTACTTATTGTAATTTATATAAATGATTTGGATGTGACCATAAGAGGTATAGGTAGTAAGTTTGCAGATGATACCAAAATTGGAGATGTAGTGGACAGCAAAGAAGGTTACCTCAGATTACAATGGGATCTTGATCAGATGGGCCAATGGGCTGAGAAATGGCAGATGGAGTTTAATTTAGATAAATGCGAGGTGCTGTATTTTAGGAAAACAAATCTTAGCACCTCACCTGTGACTATCGATGATACAAATATCTCAGCAAGAGGCCCAGCAATCACTTCTCGAGGTTCCCACAGAGTTCTCGGGTACACCTGATCAGGTCATGGGGATTTATCCATCTTTATGCGTTCCAAGACATCCAGCGCTTCCTCCTCTATAATATGGACATTTTGCAATGGTAAGGTTCTAGGGAATGTTGCTAAACAAAGAGACCTTGGAGTGCAGGCTCATATTTTCTTGAAAATAAAGTCGCAGGTAGATACGATAGTGAAGAAGGCGTATATATGCTTTCCTTTATTGGTCAGAGTATTGAGTACAGGAGTGGGGAGGTCATGTTGCAGCTGTTGAGGACATTGGTTAGGCCACTGTTGGAATATTGCGTGCAATTCTGGTCTCCTTCCTATTGGAAGGATGTTGTGAAACCTGATAAGGTTCAGAAAAGATTTACAAGGATGTTGCCATGGTTGGAGGATTTGAGCAATTGGGAGAGTTTGAATAGTCTGGGGCTGTTTTCCCTGGAGCGTCAGAGGCTGAGGGGTGACCTTGTAGAGGTTTATAAGATCATGAGGGGCATGGATAGGATAAATAGACAAAGTCTTTTCCCTGGTGTTGGAGAGTCCAGAACTAGAGGGCATAGGTTTAGGGTGAGAGGGTAAAGATATAAAAGAGACCTAAGGGGCAACTTTTTCACGCAGAGGGTGGCACATATATGGAATGAGCTGCCAGAGGAAGTGGTGGAGGCTGGTACAATTGCAACATTTATAAGGCATTTGGATGGGTATATGAATAGGAAGCGTTTGGAGGGATATGAGACGGGTGCTGGCAGGTTGGACTAGATTGGTTTGGGATATCTGGTCGGCATGGATGGGTTGGATCAAGCTGCTGTTTCCGTGCTGGACATCTCTATGACTGTACAAATAGATCAACGGAATGAAGACCATCATCCTCGGCCTTGAGGGATAGCCACAACGACAACGACCATATTTTACCAGGCTGGGATCATGATGTGAATCTGGTAGTACAGGAAAGACAGTTAAGACAGTGGAGATGAGTTAAAAAATACTTCTGTGATCATCAAACATTTTCCTTCAGCTTATCTGGAATGTATTTGTACCTTCCAGTTCATACTTACATTCAATTTCACATTAAAACAATTCAAACAAGGATACACCATTACAATATTGTAATTCAGAGTAATTCAAGCCTCCAATATTATAAATTGTAGTCATTCAAACATTATTAAGATGTAAAATTAGACAGACCATTCACTTTTGCCTCCACAAAATAATAGTACATGCGAAACAGGACCAACGTAATTTTTGAGTGTTATCCAAGTCCTTGCTGCAATTTGAATTCACATCAGATCTTGCATTAATGGAGAGGATCGACCAAGGCACAGAAAACTGCTTGGGAAATTGTTAGGAGCTGCTCCACCGTTACTGTTATCATTTCATCAGTGTGTGGTAAAGTAAGATAGAGTCTAAGGAATTTTACAGTTCATGAAGCCGGAGTGATCCAAGATGTTTTTTTAAAAAATGTATTTAAAAAGCCTTTTTTCATTTTCCTTAATCTCTCAATGCATCTTGTATCCAGTGAATTAATTTTACAGGAATGATTACATTTATGTAAATTAAAGCAGCAGACATTTTGCACATAGCATGGTCCTAAAAGAGAAATTAGATGTTTGGTGGTTATAGTTAGATCGAGTCATAGAGATGTACAGCATGGAAACAGACCCTTCGGGCTGTTAGAAATGGGGAAATGTGTTGTTTTTGCAGCTATAGAAAAAGCATTCAGAAAAAGGATACAGCAAGAGAACTATTAACTCTGCAGGTATTTAGGGAAGAGTATCTCTACTTTTCAGTGTATAATTGTGGTTAATTAACAACTAACTTTGGTGTGTAATTATTATAGCAAATAAGTTCTTTTTAAAAATTATGTTTTCAGCAAAAAGCTGAGATAACCGAAATGCTTGGGCTATACAAAATGATACAAGTTAATGAAATGTCCGAGGTTGGAATGTACCAGCAGAATTGATACCAGATCTTGATGTACTGTCGACAAAATAATGTGTGTGTCACCACTTACAGAGAGGAAAGTTGCCAACCTGGGGAAGGGGGAAGTAATAAGGGTGGAGCGCAGCTGGGCAGTGGTATGACACAGTAAGAGAGATTGGGTCATTAGGAGTCTGGAGAGATGACCTCAATCAGCTCAAAGGGTATAACTGTACACTAACCTGAGTTCTAATTTGCTCATTTGCTTATGCAATTGAAGCCCTTACTTGCAAGTTCGTAATAAATTGTCTTGTTTCCAGATTTGTTGCTCTTGTCTAAATTTTATTAAGTTTGTTTCTTACAGATTTGGGGGCTCGTTCCGGGATCCCAAGCTCCGGTCACTTGGCATTCTTGGAGAAACGGAGAAGGTGCACCTCGCTGATTTCGGCGATCTCTAATTTCCCCTTGTTGCCGCAGCGGCTTTGGGCGAGCGTGATCTGGACTGAGAGACCATGGAAACAAGACGGGCAGATGCGGCAGGTTCGGTCGGGTGACTCTTGTGTGCACAAGACCCGGGTAAGAAAGGTCTTAAAAGATTTATCTGGGCGACCGGGGTAGGCAGCGGTAGTTGCTGCCAGTCGGATATATCCAGGGATCCGGGGAACCGGGGTGCTGGGCGACTGGATTAGGCGAATCCAGTCAGCCAGGGTAGGTAGCCATTGATACTGTTGCCAGGTGGATATATCCGGGTGGCCAGCAGCGGCAGTTGCTGCCAGTCGGATATATCCGGGTATCCGAGGAACCGGGATTCTGGGCGACCGGGTTAGGCAAACCCGATCAACCAGGGTAGGTAGCAGTTGTCACTGTTGCCAGGTGGATATATCCGGGGAATTGCTGTGGGACAGGGCGCACTAACACGTGGCAGGAAGTTCGGTCGGGTAAGCGACCGGGATAGGCAACGGTAGTGGTTGCCAGGTATTGCCGCGGGATAAGGGCGAGGAGATTCGACCAGGTAACTCTTGTGCGCAGACCAAGGTTAGAAAAGGGACCTTTAAGTATTGCCTTGGTGGTCGGGGACGTACGAGAAGTACGGGATGTACGAGAAGTACGGGAAATTGGCAACTTTTAAAATAAAGTGTTTAATTGGCTAAGATTAATCTGATGAGTAAGGTGTCTACCTGATTCGATCACCCAGCCTTAGACCGGTTGTTAAGAGTGGAAATCCCCCACGCGAAGGTCAGGACCCTGAAGTGGGTGTGGAAGAAGGTGACACCGGACCTCAGTAAGGTTAATTAAATTACATAAAGAAACGGCCGAGTATTGAAATGGGGAATAAAAATAGTGATTTAAGTTTAGAAGGAGACATTGGAGGGACGTCTGAGGACCACATCCCAATGGACAGTCCTTTAGGAAAAATGTTAAGTAATTGGAAGTACAATCCTCGGACCCGAGGAAAGGATAAAAAAAAAATGATAAAATGTCAATGAGAAACAGCCTTACAGTCAGGAGGAATCAGATTATGCTTCATGTCAGAAGGGCTACTGAGGGTATACCTCGTAACTAATTATAGCCAGACATCCAGAAAAATATTCAAAAGCCAGAGGAGTCGTTGCAGGAAGCTCAAAGTGTCTGTGAGATACAGTGTCTGTGTGTGAGAGTGTGTGAGACAGAGAGAAAAAAAAAGCTGTACAGCTAACAGAAAATTTAACCCTTTGTGATTCGGTTTGAATGCACATTTGTTTGTTGGAGATTGAATGTTTGTGCTTTGTTCCCTGGAGCTTGAGATCCGGGATTGTTTTGAATCTGATTTCTATTATGGAAATTTTAACATGATTTCTTTTAAGGTTAAGGATTTTACAGATTATGAAATAAAATGTTAACTCCTGCTCTTTTTACAGGTCATGACTGCCTTACTATCAGTTTCTAACTAATCTCTTTTATCCTTACATAAAAGCGATTTATGGAGGACAGTTGAAGTTTTAACTTGAATAGACAAATCCTTTTAAGGCAGCTCTGGTTATTTCACGACCTATAGCATTGTAATTGAGCAATGACTGGTCAGGACTACTTGGGAGGACTAGTTTTGGATTTGAATCGGGGGACTGGAACTGGGTGATTGTGGTGGATTTCAGAGTTGGGAACTGTGTGCATTTTGCATTTTGAATATTAAACACTGAGTAAATTTATAATATATAAATTTATTTACAAGTAAGATTCCAAAATGTATAGTTAGGAACAGGCTTTAACAAAAAGCAAGCAGAAATTGATAAATTGTATTTGAGATTACAGGGAGCAAGAAATATTGCAATATTTCTTTTAAAAAAAAAATCAAGGTCTAAACAAAACATTGGGTGATGAGGAATGGCCATGAGGTGGCCCTAAAGCTGTTCAGTTGGTTAAATGGGCTCAGCAATTGATCTGGCAACGTAACATGAGAAGCAGAAACAGAAGGCAAAAATAATGATAACCACGGTTGATGAGGCAATAAAGAAAAGGACAAAACTAAAAGGAGAAGGAAACCGGAATGGTGGCGGGCAGCATCTTGAAAATAAAGGGAGGAGAAGGGATCGGGGAGGAGATGTGAAAGGGTCTGGTAGACAGGAACAAGGATCAAAGTGGAAATCCCCACAGGCGGGATGTTATTACTGTGGAAAGACAGGTCACTTTAAGAGAGAGTGTCCAGATCTGAAAAAGGAAGTAAAGGCAGTGCCGTTTTTATGAACCTTGATGAAAAATAGGGGTGTCAGGAGTTCCTGCCCCCAGGGACCCACCAGGAACCCTTGATAAATTTAAAGGTGGGACCTTACAAAGAGGACGTAGTTTTCCTAGTCGATACGGAGGCAGCAAGGCCATCCTTAAATTTTAAGCCCAAGGGAGTGGGAAAAAAAAAAGGTTAATTGGATTATGGCAACAGTTTTGTGATGAGAGGCATATGTTTTGTGATGAGAAGAATCAGTTTTGCATTCATGACGAGATATTGCCACCAAATTGGGGATTGAATTAACTACAAAAGGTGCTATGGAATCTGTTGAGGTTTTGAAAATGCATGTGCTCGAGCAAAACAATTACAGAAACAGAATGAGAAGTCACAAGTGACTGGTAAACAAACAGAACTGCGCGATTACAGTTTTTAAAATGTTTTAATCACTTGTGTTTCCATCCTGAATTTTATAATATATATAATTAATAATTAATATTTATAATAATTCAATTGTGTTAGCCTGAATCAATATTAATTGGCAGGATTCCTTCATACATTCTCAGTGACATGTCATATTGATTCATGGTTAATTTAAAACATGACTGCATTAATTCATTGTTAATTAAAGAATGGAAAGCTACATTCCTGGCCAGAGTGTGTGCAGGCAGTGGTAGCAACAGCCTTATTGGTAGAGGAGAGTCGGAAACTTACTTTTAGGGGAGTCTTAGTAGTCAGCACCCCACATCAGGTACGGTCAGGAGAAGAAAGGGGCATGATTAGAAGAGCTGCTCTGAGGGAATGGAAAAGAGACATCCGGTGGGTGAGGGAGTGATACCAGCCAAAAACAAATTCCCCAGTGTGGACCCATGTTGGAAGGGTATGGATGAACACGATAAAGGAAAAATGAGGGACTTTCGAGAAATGGTCATTTTGGGTATTAAAGAGGCGGCACCTAGATCTCAGAATTTTGTGAAAGCCTTTGAAGTGAGACAGGCAGTTTCATTGATGACTTTTGATGAAGAATAGGGGAGTCAGGGGTTCCTTCTTCCTGAGACCCACCGGGAACCCTTGATAAATCTAAAGGTGGGACCTGAAGGAGCGGAAACAGTGTTTTTAGTGGATACGGGAGCAGCACGATCATCCCTAAGCTTTAGACCTAGCGGTGTTAAATTAACTAACAAAGGTCTCAAGGTTTCTGGAGTAAAAGGCAAAGAATTTCTTAAATCAGAATGCAGGACAATGGCTCACAGATTCTAGGATCTTGAAATATGAGACAATCTTAATAGAACAAGATGACCTTGTGTTAGTCACAGACAGTTGCTTAAATCCAGCTGCATTTCTGTGGCGGAGAGAGGGGGGTGGCCCCGGCAATCCAGAACATGACTGCCTTGATATTACTGAATATCAGACTAAAGCGCAAATGAACTTAAGAAATGCACCGTTGCATGCGAGAGCTCGGTTGTTTATCGACGGGTCCTCCCGGATGATTGAGGGTAAAAAGCACAAGGAATATACTGTAGTAGACGGGATAGAGGGAAGCATTATCGAAGCTGAAAGACTGGTCAGAGTTCAATGATAAGTTTTTGAAGAACTATATTGTGGCGCTCGGCTCTTCTTTGTCTATTTTTAGGAGTAAAGGCCTGTTGGTACAGACACTGCCACTCGAGTTTGTGGTACATCAAATACAACCGGGTGATTGGGTCCTGATCAAGACCTGGAAAGATACCAAACTGCACCCGAGCTGGGAGGGACCATTCCTAACCCTCCTAACTAGTGAAACAGCTATTCGGACTGCTGAGAAAGGGTGGAGTCATCACACTCGCGTTAAAGGTCCTGTGAATGCACCATTGGCGGAGTGGCATGCTCATCCTACAGACAACCCTCTGAACGTTAAGCTGAGAAAGAAAGAATGAACTGAGACAAAAGACTCTTTTAACATTTGCTGATATATATATATATTGTTATTGATTGTAAAGGCTGTGTGGATTCACCTCTCCCTGGTGCCTAAAAGATTAATTCGGGCATAAGTCCTTCTTCAGGAAGGTCTTTCCAGGCTTATGCCCGAAACATCGATTCTCCTGTTCCTTGGATGCTGCCTGACCTGCTGCGCTTTTCCAGCAACACATTTTCAGCTCTGATCTCCAGCATCTGCAGTCCTCACTTTCTCCCCGCCTAAAAGATTAAGAGAGATAGGCAGGTCGGTAGACAGGGGTTAGAGATGGGCGGGTACTAGTATAGTATTGTAATGTTAGTAGTACTAACTATTCAAGGAGATGGGAAAAATCACTTTACTACACTATGCCAAAATTATGCTGAACAAGAGGGACTTGCCGACTGTCGGGTCTGTGCAGAGGTCCCACACCATGACGAACCTGGGATCCCCACCTCGGTAATACCGCTTACCAAAAAGGAAGTGTACGATGTACAACAATTTGACTCGGGCTCAAATGATACAAAGTGGAAATCTGACAGGGGTAAATATAACTTTGCGGGATGGTTCCCTAGACGAGCCCCGAAAAACCCAGGGAATTATCGGTGGCCTTATAATTTCCCCACCGAAAGGAGTAGTGAATACCACCTGTTTTTGTAATCAGAATGACGCCGCACCCTTCCAATTAGGAAAACCAGCCAAGCCACTGCCGTGACCGTTCCCCGAATATTGAACGGAACATATTGGCTACACGGCCGGAAGGGCTATCCATTTATTCCCGGGGAAAAATACGTTCGAATGACCGAACGCATGTTTTAGATTAGATTAGATTAGATTACTTACAGTGTGGAAACAGGCCCTTCGGCCCAACAAGTCCACACCGACCCGCCGAAGCGTAACCCACCCATACCCCTACATTTACCCCTTTACCTAACACTACGGGCAATTTAGCATGGCCAATTCACCTGACTTGCACATCTTTGGACTGTGGGAGGAAACCGGAGCCCCCGGAGGAAACCCACGCAGACACGGGGAGAACGTGCAAACTCCACACAGTCAGTCGCCTGAGTCGGTTTTGATGTTGATGAATCGCTGCTTCAAAGTCAGAAAGGCTGGAGTGGCTGCTGTTACCTCGCTGATATAGTCCCTCACCTCCGATTAGAAAAACATGAACACAACCTGAGGAAGGGAGGGGGAATAAGACGTAAGGCCCGAGAGGTCTCTGACCGTCTGTTATGGACACTATTCCCAAACTACAGCACTGCAAGAGATACATAAACTGGCGGCTGCCCTTGAGAAATTAATTAATAATACCGCCGACGTAATGGGAGAAACTCAGTCCCAAATATTGGCCATAGTCACCGAAATGATTGCTGCAAGACTAACAGCCTTACAGAATCGAATGGCTCTAGACAATATCTTGGCCGAAAAAGAGGGAACCTGTGCACTGATTGGTAAGGAATGCTGGACCTTCATCCAAGACGCCTCTTCCCTAGTTGAAGATAAGGCAGAAATAGTAAAGAAAAAGATAAAGAACATAAAAGAGATTGAGGATAAACTTCGAAAAGATGAGAAATGGGGATTGACCGGTTGGGGAAAATGGTTAGCTAAATGGTTAGCTAATTTAGGCATTTATGTATTACTGATAATAGTAGGTTTAATAATAGGATTTAACATGTTAAAGTGGATAATGAGTAAGTTGATAATGTCCTTAGGAGGACAACAATCAATGATGGTCATGACAAAAGTAAGCGCACAAGAAAGAGAGAGTAATAGAGTACTCCGAGAGTTTGAAAAAAAAAACAGAGTTAGGAGAGCAGAAATGGCAAGATTGTGAACCTCTACACCTCAGGGTGAAAAGAGGGCAGAAAATAAAAATTGCACAAACAGCAAATGGTAAAAGAAAAGAAATGGGGGAATTGTTAGAAATGGGGAAAAGTGTTGTTTTTGCCGATAGAGAAAAAGCATCCAGAAAAGGGGTACAGCAAGAGAACTATTAACTCTGCAGGTATTTAGGGAAGAGTATCTCTACTTTTCAGTGTATAATTGTGGTTAATTAAATACTAACTTTGGTGTGTAATTATTATAGCAAATAAATTCTTTTTAAAAATTATGTTTTCAGCAAAAAGCTGAGATAACCAAAATGCTTGGGCTATACAAAATGATGCAAGTTAATGAAATGTCCGAGGATGGAATGTACCAGCAGAATTGATACCAGATCTTGATGTACTGTCGACAAAATAATGTGTGTGTCAGCACTTACAGAGAGGAAGATTGCCAACCTGGGGAAGGGGGAAGTAATAAGGGTGGAGCGCAGCTGGGCAGTGGTATGACACAGTAAGAGAGATTGGGTCATTAGGAGTCTGGAGAAATGACCTCACTCAGCTCAAAGGGTATAACTGTACACTAACCTGAGCTCTAATTTGCTCATTTGCTTATGCAATTGAAGCCCTTACTTGCAAGTTCGTATTCAATTGTCTTGTTTCTAGATTTGTTGGTCTTGTCTAAATTTTATTAAGTTTGTTTCTTACAGGGCCAACCTGTCCATGCAGACCAGATATCCCAACCCAATCTAGTCCCACCTGCCAGCACCTGGCCCATTTCCCTCCAAACCCTTCCTATTCATATACCCATCCAAATGCCTCTTAAATGTTGCAATTGTACCAGCCTCCACCACTTCCTCTGGCAGCTCATTCCATACACGTACCACACTCTTTGTGAAAAGTTGCCCCGTAAGTCTCTTTTATATCTTTACCCTCTCACCCTGAACCTATGTCCCCGACCACAGGGAAAAGACTTTGCCTATTTACCCTTTCCATGCCCCTCATCATTTTGTCAAACTCTATAAGGTCACCCCTCAGCCTTCGACGCTCCAGGGAAAAGAGCCCCAGCCTGTTCAGCCTCTCCATTAGCTCAAATCCTCCAACCATGGCAACATCCTTGTAAATCTTTCCTGAACCCTTTCAAGTTTCACAACATCTTTCCGATAGGAAGGAGACCAGAATTGCACACAATATTCCAACAGTGGCCTAACCAATGTCCTGTACAGCCGCAACATTACCTCCCAACTCCTGTACTCAATACTCTGACCAATAAAGGAAAGCATACCAAACGCCTTCTTCATTGTCCTATTTACCTGCGACTCCACTTTCAAGGAGCTATGAACCTGCACTCCAAGGTCTCTTTGTTCAGCAATACTCCCTAGGACCTTACCATTAAGTGTATAAGTCCTGCTAAGATTTGCTTTCCCAAAATGCAGCACCCCGCATTTATCCGAATTAAACTCCATCTGCCACTTCTCAGCCCATTGGCCCATCTGGTTAAGATCCTGTTGTAATCTGAGGTAACCCTCTTCACTCTCCACTACACCACCAATTTTGGTGTCATCTGCAAACTTACTAACTGTACCTCTTTTGCTCACATCCAAATCATTTATGTAAATGACAAAAAGTAGAGGACCCAGCACTGATCCTTGTGGCAATCCACTGGTCACGCAGCTCCAGTCTGAAAAACAACCCTCTACCACCACCCTCTGTCTTCTACCTTTGAGCCAGTTCTGTCTCCAAATGGCTAGTTCTCCCTGTGTTCTGTGAGATCTAACCTTGCTAATCAGTCTCCCATGGGAACCTTGTCGAACGCCTTACTGAAGTCCATATAGATCACATCTACTGCTCTGCCCTCATCAATCCTCTTTCTTACTTCTTCAAAAAACTCAATCAAGTTTGTGAGACATGATTTCCCATGCACAAAGCCATGTTGACTATCCCTAATCAGTCCTTGCCTTTCCAAATACATGTCCATCCTGTCCCTCAGGATTCCCTCCAACGACTTGCCCACCACTGACGTCCGGCTCACTGGTCTATCATTCCCTGGCTTGTCCTTACCACCCTTCTTAAACAGTGGCACCACTTTTGCCAACCTCCAGTCTGTGATAAAGGTTGACATTTGAATGGTCACTGGAAAAATTCCATCCTCTTCTTCAAATCATACCCATGTTGCGGGGTGGGGCAGTGGCTGTAACATTGTAAAAACATACAGAAAAGACTTTAGTTTTCATGAATGAGTCTAGACATTGAGTGTTACCATAGAATCTAATGCAACCAAGCCAGGTTCCATTCTCAGTCAATTTTCACTTTCAGTGTGAGATTGTTGATAGTCTCTCAGGCCTGGGAATTTTCTAGACCTATGGACATTAAGGACAATTGTGATGCATGTAGCATTGCACGAATTGAGAACAACTGACTAACAACTAAGTAATTAACTAACTAACTAACTAGCAAATTAACTACCTAATCAGAGACTGTCTCATTTAACAACGAACCTTCAAAACCTCCCTACTCCATATCACAACTACTTATCAGGAATTTACAATGAGTGAAGAAATGTGATCGAATTGGGAATTGGTAATTTAATACAATAATAGGTAATGCAAAAGACCGGCTATGCGTTTTAGACTCCAAGGAGAAAGTGTGGACTGCAGATGCTGGAGATCAGAGTCAAGAGTATGGTGCTGGAAAAGCACAGCAGGTCAGGCAACATCCGGTGAGCAGGAGAATAAACGTTTTGGGCATAAGACATTCCTAATGAAGGGCTTATGCCTGAAACTTCGATTCTCCTGCCTCTTCTGCCTCAGGCAGGATGCTGCCTGACCTGCTGTGCTTTTCCAGCACCACACTCTCGATTTTAAACTCCAAGTCAACAAATAGCATTCAGCATTATTGGAAAGGCATCATGGAAATATTGTGGGGAGGTGAGCTTTAAACTGTCACTGTGTTGCAATTCATTTCAGGCATGTAAAAAGAATAGATGCAATAGTAATATTTTCATTTTAGAATTATTATTCATTTAAAGAGGTACTGACGCCATCAAGAGTTGCTTGGTAAAAATTTCCTTACTCGTGAAGGGTGATGAGCCAGAATAGACATTTATCATTATGTAACACTACAAGGGAGTGGCACAAGGCATTTCACACGATTTACACCATAATCCTGTGCTTTTATTACCAAATAAGAAATGTTTGTAAACATATTTTCTTAGTAACTTACTAGATCACAGGAAACAAGTTGTATTTAAACAATACCTTATAAGAATTTCCCAAATGCTTCATATTTGTTGTATTATTTTTAAATGTCCTGTGGAAAAATGCAGCATTCATCTTCAACATAGAAAAAAAGTTGAATGGAAGATCTGAAATAACTTCACAGAAGCCAGTATCCCCTCACCAAGTCACCGTTGTTCAATGAAGCATGCAGGAACAGGATTAGACATACCGAAAAATGAGGTGTCAAACTGGTGAAGCTACAGCACAGGACCTTTGGCATGTCAACTGGCATAAGTAGCATGAAATCACAGCCAATAAATCAGACCTAAGCTCTGTTTATATGCCACATCCAATCATGAATGGTGGTGGAAAATTAAATAATTAGGGATGTTTCACAGATATCACTATCCTCCATGATGGGGAGACCAGCACATCAGTGCAAAAGGCAAGGCTGAAGAATTTGGAGCTTCCTTGAGCAAGAAGTGCTGAGTGGATGATCCATTTTGGTTTCCTCCTGAGGTCTCCACCATCACTGGTTCCATTCAATTTACACCAGGTGAGATCAAGAAAAGGCTGAAGGCATTGGATCCTGCAAACACTAAGGGCTCCAATAACATTTCAATGATGGTAATGAAGAACTGTGCTCCAGAACCAGCTCCTGTATAGTCACAAACTGGCAACTACACTAACAAGGTGAACAGTTATCCAGGTATGTCCTGTCCCTAAAAGATAAGACAAATTCAAGCCAACAAGTTACACCCACCCCTCCCCCACCCCATACACTCTCAATCATCAGCATTATGATGGAAGGAGTTTGTTTATCAGTAACTGCTCAGTTTGGGTATCATTAGGTCTACTCAGCTCCTGACTTCATTGCAACATTCCTCCAAACATGGCCTGAAGTTCTGAATTCCAGGGGTGAGGTGATATTGACTACTGGACATTAAAGAATCATTTGATTCAGTATGATATCATGGAGCTCTAGCAAAACTGGAATCAATGGGAATTGGGGAAAACATTCCATTCATTGGAGCAATGCCCAACAAAAAGAAAAATAATTGTAGTTGTTGGAGATCAATCATTCACTCCCTGGACTGAATTCCTTAGGGTAATGCCTTAGATATAACCATCATCAGCTGCTTCATTAATGACCTTCCCTTGATCATGAGGTCAAAAATGGAAGTTTTACTGATAATTGCACAATGTTCAGCGCTATTCGTGACCCATCAGGTACTGAACAGTATTATGGCCAAATGCAGCAAGACCTGAACAATATTCAAACTTGGGCTAATAAGTAACAAGTAATATTCATGCCACAGAAACACCAGCAACTACCAACTCCAACAGGACAAAATCCATCCATTGCCCTTCGATTGTGAATGGAATCAGCATTGCTGAGTCTCCCATTATCAATTACAATTGACCAGAATCTGAATTGGTCCAGCCATATAAATATTGTAGTTACAAAAGCAAGCCAGAGATGAGGAACAATGCAGTGAGTAACTTAACCCCTGACTTCCCAAAGCCTGCCCACCATCTACTGTACAACAAATGAGTCAGGAGTATGATGTACTGCACCCACTTGTCTGGAAGGACACAATTCCAATAAAATGCAAGAAACTCTCAACACAACTGGATAAAGTGGTTGTTTGTCTGGCTCCACATCCAACACCTTTCACATTCACTTCATTCACCATCAGCAAACAGTGGTATCACTGTGTAATCACGTACAAGATGCACTGTAGTAACACACCTAGGCTTCTTCGACAACACCTTCCAAACCTATGACCTCTACCACATGGAAAGACAATGGAGCACTACTACTTGCCCGGTTCCTCTCCAAAGCAAACATCATCTGACTCGGAACTATATTAGCGTTCCTTCACTTTTGCTGTCATTCCTAACAACATTGTGGATGTACATATGCCTCAAGAAATGTAATGATTTAAGAAGTCAGCTCACCACCAACCTCTCCAGGGCAATTAGGAATGGGCAATAAAAGCTGCTGTGACGAGCAAAGTTCCTATCCCATTATTGAATAAATAATGATTGATATGGGTAAGAAAACCCTTGGTCGTCCATTCTAATTCATCCATACAATAATACCTTTCAGATAATTCCCAATACATCAGCGATATTTTTAAAGAGTTTTCACTTTCACTACCACACCATGTGATATCAATTCTAAGTTTGTGTTTTGCTAATTTTAATATGTGACTCCTGCCTTTATGTTATCAGTTAGTTTGAATTGTTGCCCAGATTTACTTTTTCTACACGCTTTGCTTTCTTATATGATTACACTTCATTGGCTACAAAACAAAACATACTTTAAGTTCATGAAAGGCTTCACTGAATATAAGATAAAGTCCTTTCCTTTCCTCCCAGGTCACTTGTAAGCCTGAAATATTAATATTGCTGGTGCTGTTTGACTAGGTTACCTGAAGATGGCAATATTACACTGAAAGGATGAGAGAACTCTTCGAATATTGTACTGTAAGCAAATGTTTTCAGTCATACCACTGACATTTGTGAGCTATTTTTCAGTGTTTTACTTAATAACTAAATTATGAAAAATTTTCTTGATTTAGGCAGAAAGTAATCATTTATTTTGAAGTTTAATTTCACTAAAGATAGGAAGCAGAACTTTCTGGTTTCTCTCATTTTTTAACTATTCTCTCGGCAACATGAATTGAATGTATACAAAAGGAACATGAACACATGGCCAGCATGAGTAGGAAAAGCACTTTTTGGGATCACAGTTTAGGAGTTGATTACATTCCCAATACTATTTCCATCCTATTGTCACTACTTCCACCTATTCCCTGTAGGACCTCCTGTGCCTGATCTGAACCCTTGATGTCCAAGTTCCATAAACACTGAACTGAGGTTCTCATTCTTCATCCAAGTGATGGCTTTTGAGTTCTTTTCTAAAGAAGTAGGGCAGACGCAAAGGCTTTTCATTGACACTCTGCTGTCAATAATAAGAACAGAAAGTACTATAGAAACTCAACGGATCTGACAGAATGTGTGGAGAAAGAAGCAAAATTAATATTTTGAATCCATTATGACTCTTCAGAACTGATTGCCAAAAGAAAGGTCATTTTGGACTAGAAACATTAACTTTGCTTTTCTCTCTCTACAGATGCTGGATTTAATTTTTATTTCAGATCTCCAGTGTCCACGGTATTTTGCTTCTCTCTGCTTACAATACTGGGTCAAAGGTTGCCAGTGGAAATTACAGAGGTAGGATTTGCGATGGTTTGGTGAAATTTGAAGACCACAATAAGTATTTTAAATTTAGTTCATGGGGATCAGGCAAAACTGCAGACTCACATTAATGAGCGTATGCAGTAACATTGGAATCATGAGGGTTTTCAAGCGATTTTTGTAAAATCTTACCCAAACCATTATAGGTTAAGAACATAAACAGTGAATAGTACAAATACAGTAAAAACACTAATTATCTCTTGAAGTGTTATTGGTATATCTGTCAAGCCTCTATTCACCCTTGTAAATTGAAATTTGCTGGGTGAACTTCAGAAGTGCACAACTCCACATAAATAGTTGGAAGTAATTTTGATGAGTCATTATGAACTTCTGTTTTGTACTACTTTATGAAAGCATAAAACCATATGGTAGTGAGACCTATTTAAATCTGCACCTATATCAAATATCTAAAACTCCAAAACACATGTAAACTGTAGCATCATATTATTGCTATGTAATGTCTATTCAATCATAATTTCTGGACATATAGATGTCTGTTGGTACAATCCAGTTTTCTCAACTGGATTGTTGTAGCTTGTAACAAAAACTGAAATTAATGGAAAAGCTCAGCAGACCTGGCAACATCTGTGAAGAGACATCAGACTTAATATTTCAGGCCCAGTTATACTTGTTCAGAACTGATGGTAACAAGGAAAAGGATGCTTTGACTCAGTTAGACTCGAAACGTCAGCTCTTTCCTCTCCTTACAGATGCTGCCAGACCTGGTAAGATTTTCCAGCATTTTCTCTTTTGTTTCAGATTCCAGCATCCGCAGTAATTTGCTTTTATTAAGGAAAAGATGCTCTGTATTTGGAAAATGAAGTGGAAACAGGGAGGAGTAAATGATAGGTAGAGATAGAGCCTAAAGAAAAAAAGTCAGTCTAGGGGAATGAATAGCTGCAAAAGGGGACAATTAATGACTGACAATAGGTAGCGTATGGTAGTAGCCCATGTGATACCAAGGCCTGGTGTGTGGGAGTTTGAGAAAGCATGGGGAGAGATCCTCCAGCCCTAACATTGTTGAACTCGATATTGAAGCCAGAAGGCTGCAGGTTCTCAAGCAAGAAAATGAGGTGCCGTTCTTCCAGCTTGTGCTGAGCTTCATTGTAGCAAGCCAGAGACAGTGAGGTTGGACAGGCTACAGGGTGATATGTTGAAGTGGCAGGCAGCTGGAAGCTCAGGGTCTTATTTGCAGACAGAACGTAGGTGCTATGCAAAGCGGTTGCCCAGTTTACACTTTGTTTCCCCAGTGTAGAGGAAACCACATTGTGAGCAGTAAATTGTTTAGACTAGATTGTGAGAAGTGCAGATAAAACATTGCTTCACCTGGAAGGTGTGTTTAGGCCCTTGGATATTAAGATGGGAGGAGGTAAATGGGCAGATGTTGCAGGGGAAGGTGCCTTGGGGCGATGGGGGGCATTGGGAGTGAAGGAGGAGTTGACCAGGGTGTCCTGGGGGGAACTGTCCTTGTGGAAGACAGACAAGGGAAGGAGGGGAATATGTGTCTGGTGATGACAGAAATAGTGGCAAATAATCCTCTGGATGTGGATGCTAGTGGGATGGTAAGTGAGGACAAGGACTATCACTGTCGTGGGAGGGAAGGGAGGGTGTGGGATCCAAAATGTGGGAGATGGATTGGACCCAGCTGAGGGCTCTGACAATTTTGGGGGAATCTTTGGTTGAGAGAGAATGTGGACATTTTGGAGGCATTATTGTCGAAATTGACACCATCAGAACAGATGTGACAGAGATGGGTCAAAATCTTGGAACTCTCCCATCACCCCCACTTCCCAATGTCACTGTGGAGTGTATGTATACCACATAAAGATTTTTTTATTTTTTCAATCACAGGATGTGGGTATCACTGGCTGGGCTGGCATTTACTGTCCATCCTTATTTGTCCTTGAGAAGGCAGTGGCAAGCTGCTTTTGGAACCATTATAGGGATTTCAGGATTTTGACCTAGCAAAACTGTAGGAACACTGACATATTTCCAAATCTGGAAGGTGACTGGCTTGAAGGGGAATTTGCAGGTGATGGTGTTCCCATGTGTTTTCCCCCTTTGTCTTCCTAAATAGTAATGAATGAATGTTTAGAAGCTGTTGCCTAAGGAACCTTTGTGAATTTCTGCAGTGCATATTGCAGGTAGGACACATAGCTGCCATTGAGCGATGGTGATGGAGGACTGAGTGTTTGTGGATGTGATGTTATTCAGGTGGGCTGCTTTATTCTGGATGGTGTTAAGCTTCTTGAGCTTTGTTGGAGATACACTCATCCATGCAAGTGGGGAGTAATCCATCACACTCCTGACGTGTGCCTTGTAGACTTTGGGAGTCAGGAAGTGAGTTACTTTCTGCAGAATTCCTAACCTCTGACCGAGTCTCATGGTTACAGTACTTATATGGTTAGTCCAGTTCAATTTCCGGTCAATGACGACACTCAGGATCTACATTGTTGGGGATCCAGTGATGGTGGTGCCAATCAATGTCAAGGAGTGATGGTCAAATTCTCTCTTGTTGGAGATAGTCATTGCCTGGCACTTGTGTGGATACTGTCCAGGTCTTACTGAATTTGAGCATAGAGTGCTTCAGTATCTGAGGACTTGCGAATGGTGCTGAACGTTGTGCGATCATTGGTGAAAACCCCACTTCTGATTCATGGTGGAGATAAGATTCAAGACGATTCAGGAAGGTAACATCTTCTCCTGGGCAATAGGGCTGGACAATGAATGCTGGTCTAGCTAGCAATGCCCACATCCTATGAATAAATGAAAAAAAATGGTTTGTTTCCATGGTATATCATCAGATAACACTCAGTAACTGGACATATGCCTAAGAAACATCCTCTTGTAGGTCATTGTCGGCTTCTTTTCCCTGCGGAACTGCATCTCAGCATGAGTGAGCTTTGAAGAGAAAACTGGCAAAGAGCCATTACTTAACCCAGTGCAGAGAGTACTTCTTTCACTTCATTTAACATGCAACATATTTTCAGAATGTACATTCCAGTTCCAGAGGAGATGCTGTCATTAATGCCAATAAAAAAAAAAACCTCAAATGCTGGAAATCTAAAATAAGGACAGAAATTATTATAAACACCAAAGCTGATTATGTGATTTCCAGCATTATCTATCATTATTTACACAGGCAGTTACATCAACATAGTGCAAGTTGGCCAGCCTTATGGACATTGATATGGGCTGGAGGTTTGTAAGCAAAAGGCTCCTGTAATCTCATCTTAATTCTGCAGGTAATTCAGTTTCTGTACAAAGCTGAACGCAGATATTTTGTGACAGTGCATTGTGATAAATGCACAGTGCAATTCTGGTGAAGCACATTCCCCATTAGATTTAATACAAATTTCAAGTCAAAGCATATCAAGAATCAATATAAGTTGCATCAAATATAATTTTTCAAAAGGCAAACATTTCAGGCTAGTAATCTGTCCAACTCAGCACATAGCTGACAGGTCATTATGCAGAGACAGATAACATGCTGAAACCTATTTATTACATGGTAGGTTAGGATCTCCTGGCAGGAATATTTACAAGAGGGTTCAGACCAGCTGGTCACAAGGGTTGACAAACTGTTCACTGTTGTCTCAGACTTGGTAGAGGATTTTTCACCAACAGAAACAGGCTGGTTCCATTTGATGGTGATCCCAGAATCTCAAAACCAAGAGACATGCCACTTTTTTTAAAGAAAAAGACTGACAGTGTGGTAGAAACCTCTCAGAGATGCTATGGTATGATAGCAGCTGCTAGGTTTCTGCAAAGAACATATGGAGTTAAAGTCAGTTCTACCTTCCTAACAGCATACTTAAAGTGGTGAAAACAAAAAATGCTGGAGATCACAGTAGATCGGGTAGCATCAATGGATGCTGTGATTTCCAGCATTCTTTTATTTACTGTCCAGATTTTTCACCATCTGCAGTAATTTACACATACTTAAAGTGGTCTACTACAAATATTTCTGAATGGGAAAACATTGGTGCAACTATAAGAGCTCCACATTCTTAAAAAAAAATTCAGCTGGCTAAAGTGGGATAGAGGTCCCATTTTGCAATAGTAGAAATAAGATGCTGATGAGTTAACAAATACAGAAAATTTAGAATACAAATTTCTCAACACTGCAATATGCATTATGCCTAGCTGAGATGAATGACATTTATGCCCATTCTATTGTACACAGATCCAGGTTCCAAAAGTCTGATTTGCAGAAACCATGCTTTTACAAAACAATTATCACAAAAGCATAATGACGCAAGCAGTATGGGACAACATAGTACCACTGAAGTAAGCGGTTCAGTTCAGCTGTTTCATGTTGATTTTATGCTCACCTCAAGACTTTGACATCTTACTTCATCCCACCCTTTCTGAAAGGCTCCATCTATGTCCCTGCTTGTATCTATGACCGTACCTATCATTTCTCAGTTTTTTTTCCAAATTTCCTTTTCTGAAATGTGGGGTTCATTTCCACAACTTGCTCTATAGGGCTTAGATACTTCACCTTGTTATGCAAGCTCAGACAGAATAATAGCAGATCTAATCCTGCCTAACGCCTTGTTTTCATGCACTTGCTTTACAGAAATAACACTGCATTGCAACTGGGAGCAAGAATCGCAGCGGGTTCCTACCCCTAAAGACCTTCTAATCTGCGTAGCAAAATACCACAAATGCACATTTAACCACAAAACAGTGCTTTATTTTTAATGTATTCATTGCTCATAAAGTATTTTGGGACATCCTAATGGCATCTTCCTTCTTAAATCATCAACAAAATTCTGTATATATTAATTCCAAAAAAAAATCTAATTGTTTCTCTTGCTCAAATCCATGCATTTAAATAGTATTTGTTCACTTAATTCTCACTCATAATCCGGGCTGGTTCCTCTCCCTTCATCAATGATTGAGAAATGATCTTTAGGTTAACTTTTAATATCCCAGACTCTACGTCAGACTGTTCCAGTTTGGGGAGAACAGCTCTGAATTAAGCATTTACACCTAGCAGAATGATGTATTGACATCTATCAGTGATGTCACTGTCTCATAATATGTTATGGGTATAACATGCTCCTAGCATCAGGCTAGCCTTCCTACTAGCTGCAGAGATATTCGCAACACAACCTTTCAGACCCTTATTCGGTCTTTGAATCCTTTCCTCATTCTCAGGGGGAAGGGTCTGAAAATTTGAAAACCACACTCTTTGACAAGAATGATCTTCCATCTGACTCTATGCCTCTTGTGCCAGCATTCCCTCTATGGATTGTTGCTATGGATGAGATTCAGTCCATTCCCTTCAAATATTGGTGTGAAAATTACTGTTGTAGTTCACCTGTCCAACAGGAACTTCATGTTGCAAGCAACTCAAATGGAAATCTTCTAATTTTAGCATATTAGATTTCAACAACCTAACTAACATCATGTCAGTGATTGACTACTTTCCAAATGCTATCTTCCTTCCTTGTATTAACTCGATATCACTTTATTGATTTTCTAAATTTTCTTCAAGATTAAAACAGACTTTGTGTAGTGGTAGGTCGCAGCCATCCTGTTGAATAAAGGAAGAAAAAAAAATCAGAGCTATAAACAAGTCAGTCAAACATCAATAGTAAAGAAAGTGCTTGATTCAAGATTTAGTAACTTGTTAAGGACACTTGGAAAACTGAATTAACCAGCCATTTATAGAATACTATAACTCATACAGTGATACAAAGATCTGTGCATGGGCCTCAGCTATTTACAATCAATATCAATGACTCAGATGAGTAGACCAAGTTTAACATTTAACAAAGTGTGCTGACAATACCAATTTAGGTGAGAACGTTCAAGGTTACAAAAAGATATAGGCCCGACTAGTGATTAGACTAAAATTTGCAAATAGAGTATTATAGAAGGAAATGAGACTTGCACATCCATAGAAAGAATGGAAAAGCATATATTTTTTTATAAAGTGAGAGAATAATGAATGCTAGTGTTTAGAGAGATTGGGGAATGCTTTGTACATGAATCACAGAAAGGTGACAAACAGATGGAGCAAATAATGAAGAA
This sequence comes from Chiloscyllium plagiosum, assembly GCF_037043375.1. Classification (NCBI taxonomy): domain Eukaryota; kingdom Metazoa; phylum Chordata; class Chondrichthyes; order Orectolobiformes; family Hemiscylliidae; genus Chiloscyllium; species Chiloscyllium plagiosum. The sequence continues at coordinate 33,985,668 of NW_028270175.1, read as the reverse complement.
GGCACATTAAGTGCAGCATTTAGGAGGGCAGAGGTAGTATTGCCTTGCTGCAATAATATCAAGGTGTTGGTTAGGCCACACCTGGACTACTATGTACAGCTTTTTTTTCTCTGAACCTAAGGAAGCATCATCATAGTCTGTCCCTCAATCCTCAAAAGGGGATGATGTCTGCTCAGAGTTTGGGGGTGGCAGCTCCAGTGATTGGAAGCGGCGGACTCTTCAAGATAGCAGCATTGGCAAGGTGGCATCTCAGAGGTGGGTGGCCAGAGCAGGACTTTTGGTGTAGCAGTAGCCTGACCTAGTAATGAAGCCAGGGACTCTAGTTGCTGTAGGCCCAGAGCTGACTCTCCTGGTGTTGGCGAGGAGGCAGCTACAACAGTGGCAGTGTGGCATGCCTGGAGCAGGGACCAATGGCATCATCAAGGCGGCAGCAGAGCCAAAGACTCCTGGTTGTGGGGCAAGTGTGGCTCAGCTCAGGACTCTGCCTCAGTAAGGTGAGCCCAGTGGTGAAGAGATGGCACCTAAAGATTGGTGGCTCCTACATTGGTGGGTCTGGCACAGGCAGCAGCAAGGCGTTTTGGGTGAAGTGGGGTGCAGGTGGCAGCACAGGTCTCACTAGTGAGCCGGCTCAGGTGACTGTCTGTGTGGAGTTTGCACATTCTCCCCGTGTCTGTGTGGGTTTACTCCGAGTGTTCCGCTTTCCTCTCACAATCCAAAAGATGTGCAGGTTAGGTGAATTGGTTATGCTAAATTGCTCATAGTGTCCAGGAATGTGTAGTTTAGGTGCATTAATCAGGGATAAGTGTAGAGTATTAGGGTAGGGGAATGGGTCTGGGTGGGATACTCCTTTGGGGGTCAGTGTGGACTTGTTGGGCCAAATGGCCTGTTTCCACACTTTAGGGATTCTATTCTATTTTGTTTTATTCTATTTTTTTCATAATGAAGATACTGGAAATAAGATATACTGTCTTTCGGTTATATCTTTTTATTTTAAACTAATCAAAGTAGCATCGGATTGTGGCGACAATTGGAAGCTTTTCATTGTATTATTCACTGTAAAATACAAGAGACAATAAATCATTTATTCATTCATTCAAGTTCTTTGCACGCATATTCATGTAACTGAACAGGTCAATTCTTGATCTACTGATCTTAAGGCACATGGGGCAGAATATTCCGTAAAGTAATGGGATTCCTGTTTTTCTTTCTCTGTCATTTTATTAAGATGTTGTGATTCAAAGCATCATGCAGTCTGATGTACAGTTGTTACTCCTCTTAGTTATTACTGCCAATGCTCCCTCACTTCAGGGAAAGCTGAAGAATGCCTTTGAAGTGTTTTCTTTGTCTTCCCCTGGAACCTTGGCCATTTGAGAGTTGAATAAATAGGACCTGACAAGTGAAATGTTTTTCAGTAATCCAGACACTGTTGATTTTTCAACAGTTTTGTCTGACAGCTTCAAATTAGCTTCAAGAAGCATTTGTTTGACAATTCTCCCATGCAGAAGATGAAATGGATGCGTGTTTGATAGAATTTGCTCAAAACTCTTAATTGTCAATGATACAGTCCAGATCCCACTGCGGTGCAGGAGTATGGTGAGAACAATTGCTTTAGCGGATGAAACAATGAATTTTCACTAGACTGACTCCTGGAATATGACAATGGTTGAATGAGTAGTATCTCTATAAGAGCTGGTATTTTAAAAGTGTAAGAGATGAGAAAGTAGAGTTAATGGAGAACGGGCTTGTCCAACAGATGGCCTGTGGGCTAGAACATGGCTGGCCAAGGTGTCCTATATGATCCATGACCCGTATTACAAATACAGTTTAGTAAATTTGGAAGATGATGCAAGGAGCTGCTCTTCCAATTAGAGACATTGTCTACTCATACTGAGTCAATCACCAGCAAATGTTGAAGAGAATCGAACTCCGATTGAGGGAGCAGTGAGATGTGTGAATAGCCCTTATTTTCTTCACCCTGAACCCTGGACAGAAGGAGAAATACTGAGCCTGCTGGGCTGGACTGGCCTGGGCTAATGAAACACTTGCTTGGTTGGTGAATGTACCCAGGAAGGAAGCAGCGGGTGGACACTGGGTGGCAAGCAAGGCTGAAACATCAAGTGGGTTTCAGGTTGTGGCAGAGAGCAAATCGTTGGAAAACCAGACTCCTTCATAAGAAAGTGCCTCCCCAACTTGTAGGAATGCAATTCAAGATGGCAGCCTGGTTCTCCCAAGCCCACACAGCATCCTATATGTATGAGGCAGTGTTTGTAGACTCTGTTGCAGAAAGAGATAGAGAGAGTAGGAGGTAGTCAGGGTTGAAGGGAGAGTGAATGTATGAATGGGAGGTAGTGAGGGAATGTGTGTCGGATGGAGAGACCCCCAGACCTATCAATAAAACAGGCTTGAGAAGAATTCAGGCTGAAAAGCAACCCTCTTCCTAGTTACACTTTCACATGAATTCTGCTTTGCCCAGCTCAGATTGCACACCAGTGGAATGTTAATTAAACTTGACTCCTTAAGTCAGAATTGGTTCACAAAGCCTTCTTTCTCTGGTGATCAAGGACTTGCAGCCTAGTCTGTCTCTCTAGTTTTGCTTCTTTTTCTTTCTTCTGTTTTTTTATATCTGGATGTATTATCACACATAACCGAACAGTATTTCTCCTACCACCAATCAACCTGTGGCTGGTTTTGCTTCTTACTGAGGTGATAAAAAAAGGTTAGTTCAATCTGCTGTTTGGACATTCTCAATTGCCACTTTTATTCATTACCTACTTATTTAAATCATCAATTTATTGCTTTGGATTTTAAAAAAAAATGATTATTACTGTGTCAAATATTATTTTTCCAAAATTTACTCACTGGCACCTTGATTAAGAGAAAAATTGATATGTTCTATTCTATTTGAATTTTAAAAAAAAAATTCATTTATTCACAGAATGAGGGTGTCACAGGCTAGCCTGCATTTATTGCCCATCCCTAAGAGTCAACCATATTGTTGTGTGTCTGGAATCACATGTAGGCCAGACCAGGTAAGGAAGGCAGTTTCCTTGCCAGATGGTTTTTTTCCACTAATCAACAATGGATTCATGATCATCATTAAACTCTTAATTCTATATATTTTTGAATTAAAATTCCAACATCTGCTGTTTTGGAATTCAAAGCCAGGTACCCAGCACATTACCTGGGTCGCTAGATTAACAGTCCAGCGATAATACCACTAGGCCATTCCCTCACCACAGTGGTGGAGTAGTTCAAGGGGTTTTATGAACTCCTCCTGCTCCTATTTTTTCATTCTTATCAAAGAATTAGCCTATCCCTGCATTCACAAAAACAATTTGAGAGGGTTCTATTTTGACAAAACTGTATATTGATAGATTATTTTCCTTTTTTGCTGGTAGAGTCCAGATTACTTCCTAAGCAAATACAATTGGAATGTCATTCTGAATTTCCTAAGGTGGCTCTTGTATTAGAACACAAAAACCAACTGATGCAGAAACCAGCCTCTATTATCTCCAAGTCTGGGCTGCAAGTTGTTTCTGGAGAAATGCTTCAGGATATGGAATCAACATGACATTAAATCTTAACTCAAATAACTGGGGCATTGCAGCTACTGTCCCCCACTCACTGAGGCAGAGTGTTAAATGGGCTCATTTGCATTTTTGTAACTGCTAATGTGTTAATTCTTCAAAGTCTGATAGATTAGCTTATTGCCTCATTATTCAGTGTCTCAGCAGTGTGCCTGTTATACTGGAAGAACTTTGAACAGTTTAAATCATCCAATTATAAGTCTGAGATGGAAGAACCCCTGCTAGATGGAGAAATGCTTATGTCGAGCTAGACACTCTCAGCCATGGCAGCAGTAGGTCAGGACAATCAGCCTCACTACATTTGATCTGGGATGGAAATTCAGATGGTGATCCCACTTCTGATTGCTGTTTCAATATCTTTGACTGTCTTATTTTAGGTGACAGTGAATCTTGCCAGTGGGGTTTTATTTGCTTGGGAATGATGAGTTTCCAGTTTCACAGATTTGTGTTAACAAATGTTTAACAATGGCATGTGTTCCAGGGGAATTCAATTGAGGATTCATTCCAACGTATTTCATGTTACGATCAGCAGAGTTAAAAGTTGCATTATCATTGTTACGACAGAATATGTAGATCATTTAGCCCAAACGTTGACAACATGGGCTGTGGAGCCATTTGCAACAGCTTTCTGTCATCTGACCTGTAGCTCCCAAGTGACAGCAGCTTTCAAATATTGACTGAATAAGATTTCAGACAACTCTTCCTCAATATGCTCGCGATGCAGAAAGACATGGTAAAAAATTAGCAATTTTAAAAATTCTTGTCCGTTAAATTGTCCACTATCTCACCAATGTCCCGTACAGCCACAGCATGAAGTCCAACTCCTATACTCAATATTCTGACCAGTGAAGGCAAATTTGCCAAACACCATCTTTCCCACCGTGTCTACTTCAGAAAAAGCAAATCGAGAAGTTACTTGAATGAGGGAAGTTTACACTCCTGCCTGAAAATTAAAACAACCGCACACAATTCAGAAAGACATAGAACGACTCAGAAGGTAATCCAGGATAGAAATCACATTAAATATTTTAATTTAATTTAAGGAAGGAATTGATGTTAATGATATGACTTCTTTCATTGTTTCAAAATTTTATGAACATGGTACTTGTGAGGAAGCAACATTCAATTAGCAAAGTTAAAAATCACACAACACCAGCTTATAGTCCAACAGGTTTAATTGGAAGCACACTAGCTTTTGGAGCGACGCTCCTTCATCAGACTATCACCTGATGAAGGAGCGTTGCTCCGAAAGCTAGTGTGCTTCCAATTAAACCTGTTGGACTATAACCTGGTGTTGTGTGATTTTTAACTTTGTACACCCCAGTCCAACACCGGCATCTTCAATTAGCAACTTCTCCTAGTTAAAATCTCTATAAAGTATTTATGGTGGCGCAGTGTTTAGCACTCATGTCTCACAGTGCTAGGAACTCTGGTTTGATTCCAGCCTTGGGTGACTGTGCATGTTCTCCATGTGTCTATGTGGGTTTCTGCTGAATGCTCTGGTTTCCTCCCACAGTCCAATGATGTGCCGGTTTAGTGGATCGGCCATGCTAAATTATCCTGTGTTGTACAGGCTGGGTGGGTTAGCAATGATAAATGGAGGGTAGGATGCTCTTTGGAGAGTTGGTGCAGACTTGAGGGGGTGGATGATAGGGATTCTGTTGTCAGCTATCTCTTTTCATTTATGTTAATACATGTAACTTCATGAAATTTAATTAAAGTGTGTTGCATAAAAATCAATGGCCCTGGCCTGTTTTTGTTATTGTTTATAGCACTTTGGCTCTTAAAATACACCGTTTTGACTAAATTTTAAAATAAAATTGCTCTACTTAACATTATGGTTGCAGAGCCTTGATTTAACCTCTCAGCTCTTCTTCTCCATTAAGTTATATCATGTTGAATCTGAATCTCAAAAATATTTTCCCCACCCCACTGCTTTTCTCCATATCCTTAACCACCAACATCTATTGATCTTAGTCTTGAAAGAGTATTACCAAGTTGAAAGAGTGTATGCTCACTTTAAGATAGTAAGTGTTTTCTGGAATTTAAAGTAAACTTAAAGTACAGCCACAGATGCCAGAACAGAACAGCTAAGCGATGGGCCGTTCCAAAACAGATACATGTAGCAAATGGCTGTTAAATGGTTGCCTGAGTTTTGGCTGCTGTTTTGACAACAAGTCAGATGAATTGGCCATGCTAAATTGCTCATAGTGTTAGGTGCATTAGTCAGAGGGAAATGGGTTTGGGTGGGTTACTGGTCAGTGTGGACTAGTTGGGCCAAAGGGCCTGTTTCCACACTGCAGGGAATCTAATCTAATTCAAATGTAACCAATTAATTTAAATTATGCCCAGGATACTAAAACACAATTGAGTTTGAATTTATTGTATTAACAACATCGGACCAATGAGAGGGAACAATGTTGGGAGAATAAAAAATGGGGGCATCTTGAAAATTGATCAGAACAACTGCAGTAGAACTGGAGATTGTAGGCCATCCAAAGAAATAAACATCTTGTTCTCAAAAAAAGCTTAGAAGGCACTCTCCACCAAAAGGTACTTTTTCCTGTAAAAACAGTGAGAAGGTGACCCAGGGAGAAGACAACAGAATTGGAAGGACAGAAGGAAGTAACAGATTCAGAAGACTGGAAGGAAGAAAGCATAAGAGACTGTGTGGTCTTGAGATTAATGTAATGTTTAATAATTGTATTATTGGAGCAACATTTTTATAGAGTTGGGTTCAGAAAGATATTAGTTAAGAAAAAGGAAGCTTAGATTCTGTTTACTGTTTACAGTTAAAGTTAGGAAAATAAATTGTTATTTTTCTTTAAGTAGTGGAAATTAGGAGTTGCACCCCACACCACAGGAAGGACATACTGGCACTGGAGCATGTCCAGCAGAGATTCACACGGATGATGCCTGGAATGGTAGGCCTAACATACAATGAACGGCTGAGGATCCTGGGATTGTATTCATTAGAGTTTAGAAGGTTGAGAGGAGATCTATTTGAAACTTACAGGATAATGCATGGCTTAGAAAGGATGGATGCTGGGAAACTAGGTCAGGCAGGGATACTAGGACCTGTGGGCACAGCCTTAGAATTAGAGGGGGTCGATTTAGAACGGAAATGCGGAGACATTTCTTCATCCAGAGAGTGGTGGGCCTGTGGAATTCATTGCCATGGAGTGCAGTGGAGGCCGGGACGTTATATGTCTTCAAGGCAGAGATTGATAAATTCTTAATCTTGCAAGGAATTGAGGGTAAGGGGAGAGTGCGGGTAAGTGGTGTTGAAATACCCATCAGCCATGATTGAATGGTGGAGTGGACTAGATGGGCCAAATGGCCTTAATTCCACTCCTATTTCTTATGGTCTTAAGGTCTTCTCTTTCACTCACTCACACTTTTCGCAGATCACAAGGTGAGGTGAGCTTTTCTGGGTGTTTTGGTTTTAATTAGCAGAGGGGTTCGACAAGAGCATCAAAGTCCCCAGCATTTATAGTTTTTTGTGAGACACTGTTCCAAGCTTCAACTTCGTCTGTATTGAAAAAGTGCTTCCAGAATGGCCAGCTGTCATTTTTTTAGAATGCTCTCTTGTTTGTTCTTTCCTGACCAGAGGAAATAATTTCTCTGAGCCTATCCTCTCAAATCTTCTTAACGTTTTAAACAAACTGTGACTACCAAGTGAAAACTCAGTAACAGAAATATCACAAAGTACAGAAAGCTATCCCTGACTCAGTGTTTACCTGTGAGCTAATAATTGAATGCTTCACTGATTAGAATTGGAACTGGGAGTGTTTGATAATTTTATTTCATGATTGAAACAGAACTTGTTTACATATTCCAATACTGCCATCCATCATGTACATAAGCACAAAAACGTGGAACAAAAGTAAAATTGTCTCACTGGCTTGATTTTCTCTCAGTAATTTCATTTTTAGTACTTCCAATCACTAACCCAGTAATAGATGGGCATCATGACTGTAGTCATATTGTACTTGTTCAGTACAGGTTGTTCCTGAGCTGGAGTTTCCCATAATAATGTTTTAGGGCCTAACATTCCTGCTGACAGGTGTTCACGGAATCTATGCATTCTTCAATTCAGAAACATTATTCAGAAACACCACAGAATATCCAATTATTACAGTTTTAATATCATTGGAGGTTATTCTCTAGGGTTTGTAAATTAACAGATTGATTCATGTTTGGTTTTCATTTAAGATCTTTAAAACGTTACAAGTTTTTCTCAAAATGACCTACCAGTAGGGCTTGATCTTCCTCTTTGTAAATGTTGAATCTTATAGAAATGTACCTTGGAACTTAGTAACCTGGGTCACTCTTTGTCATGACAGAAACTTCAGTGTTCTTGATATCAAACACTAACATCAATGTCAATTGACTGTCAGTCTAATAATTTTCTCATTTGCATTATTTATATTCATTGACATAACTGTAGCTTACAAAGTGATGCATTGAAATGCTGATGAATATCTGGCACTTTTAAATTGATGCATTCCCTATCAGCTTTCTGATGGGAAAATTGAGTAAGAAAGACTTCTGTGTTTCACCGTACCGACTTTGACCCTTAATTCCATAGCCATTCCCTAATTGGGGATTTTTCAACCCCTTTCAAACTAGAGAAAGACTAAGGCAGTACAGTTCAAATAGATGTAACCTTTGTTATGGTTACACATAACCTTGCAAATAAATATAAAACCGCATCCTGCATTAATGAACCACACCCACTAAGTAAACTATCGGTGACTCAACCCACCTTATATTAATCAGCCTTATTAGACATGTTATGACACACCTTCAGAGCAGGTGGGACTTGAACCTGGAGCTTCCACTATATCACCACAATACCACTGCACCACTGGACTCTTCTATGTAGGTTTATTTCCTGGCCATGATTGTGCTTTGAAATTATTGCTGAGTTTGCATTCAACAAAATAACGAACCCTAAGCAATCAAGGAGTTCTTTTAGTGGGCTCATTTTCCTCCTGCCATAGCTTTGGTTCAAAAACTGTATTGTCTTTTGTGAGTTAGACACATGCCTCGTGCTAATGTTTCAAGTGAATCATTCTTAATTAGGGCAAAGAATACAGATGCTGCGTTTATATAACATCTTTCACGAACTTTGGATGCACTTTACAGCCAACTAAATACTACTACAGAGGAACCAAAGGACAAGGGCACGGAGTATTTCGTTCGGTTAAATGAATTCCAATAATCGAATAAGAGATAATATAGTTTAGCTGAGCATTGTGACATTGTGATCTTGCCGGATAATCCAATATTCGGGTAATTGAATGCTGGATAATTGAGGTTCCTCTGTACTTTAGTGAGTAGTCACCATTATAATATGAGGAATATGGCAGCCATTTGGTGTGCAGACTGTGTGAAACATTGGCCAACTGCAGCAACATGGTGGCTCAGTGGTTAGCACCACTGCCTCATGGTGCTAGGGACCTGGATTCAATCCTACCTCAGGCGTCTGCCTGTGAGGAGTTTGCATGTTTTCCCTATTTGTGCTGGTTGCTCTGGTTTCCTCCCAAAGTTCAAGGATGTGCAGGCTAGGTGGATTAGCTGTGCCAGAAATAGCCCTTTAGTGTCCAGGGATCTGCAATCCAATTGGGTTAGTCACAGTAAATGGGAGATTATGGGGATGGTGAGTCTGGGTGGGATTCTTTTTGCAGACTTGATGAGCCAAATGGCCTCTCTCTGTGCTGTAGGGATTCAATTCAAATAATTGTTTTGGAGTGATTGGTTGAGACAAAATTGGCCAGATTTCCCCTAATCTTCTTTATGTGGTGCCACAGAATGTTTTATGTCCAACTGAGTCAGAAGAAGGTTGAGAGTGTGGTGCTGGAAAAGCACTGCAGGTCAGGCAGCATCTGGGGAGCAGGAGAATTGACATTTCGGGCATAAGCCCATCATCAGGAATTCATCGTTGTTCCTGAAGAAGGGCTTATGCCCAAAACGTCAATTCTCCTGCTCCTCGGACGCTGCCTGACCTGCTGTGCCTTTCCAGCACCACACTCTTGACTCTAATCTCCAGCATCTGCAGTCCTCACTTCCTCCTGAGTCAGAAGAGGGGCCACAGTTTATTTTTATCCAAGTAGCACCCGTTCTGACAGTGCAGCACTCCCTCAGTAATATAGAGAAATTGCCAGCCTATAACTAGCACACACATTGGTAATGGAATAAAGAAAGAAGTTATGGACAAAAGGGGCAGATGAATAGACAGTTTAGCAACAGCTTGAGGAGGTTACAGAAATTGGGAGGGTGAGGTCACAGAAAAATTTCAAAGCTGTAATGTGAATTTAAACCTTGAGACATTGCGTATAGGTACAAGGATCGGGATGATGTGAGACTGGGTGCAGCTTAGAATAATGGTTGTGGAATTTGGATGAATTTCAGTTTACAGAGATTGAAGCATGAGTTCAAGGTCAAGAGAACATTGGGTTGATCAAAAACAAAGCACAAATCTCAAATAAAACCGAAGACACTGGAACCACTCCATAAGTTGGGCAGCACCTATCGAGAAAGGTACAGAATTATTGTTGCAGGTTACTGATAATAAAAATCCATCGACTTGAAATGTAAACTCTGCTTCCCTCCCAGAAAATGTTGTCAGATTTGCTGTGTATTTCCAGCATTTTCTAATATACTATTGGAGTAGGAACGTAGTGATAATAAAATAAGGTTAGGGTTTTAATTATAAAGATACAGGAACAGGTGATCAATGTACCGTAGGTGGAAGCTGGCTGTTTTAATTATGAAGAGGACGTTGTTGCAGACACTCAGACTGGGAATGAAAAAGTTCACAAATAGTTTAGTCTGAGGCAGTGGCAAGGGCATGGAATGAAGAGAAACATTTTGTGCCAATCAGTAAAAACAATGACTTTGATCTTCCTAATACCAATTGTAAAATATTATAGCTCATCTAAAACCAGATAAGTAATCTTAAAAAGTAAATTTTCAGAAATATTAAGTTCTGGAAATCTCTCACGGGCCCATGATTCAAATATAACTGGTATCACTTTTATGTGTCAGAACTGCTCAAATGGGTTTCTGCATCCTTCTACCTGTTCTCAGAAGAAAACTGCTCCAATACCTATGGCTAAGACGTTCCCAGCAATAACAGTTGGGAATGATGGATTGTAATGGGCCAGGACACCTGCGGAAGTCTGCCTGTTACTCATTTTCTGAAAAAGCATCCCAACATCATCCTTAAAACTTTTCAAGTTAGTGTCTCAGGGGTTATTTGTTGATTGCCGAGTAGGGTAAAAATTTGTTAAGTAAATCATGTACTGACCATAGCATAGAAATCTCTTTTACTGCCCTAGTTTTTTTAGGATCTGGCTTTATGCCATCCTTGTCAGTGACGTGTCCCACAATTTCTCCAAAGCGTGAGCCGTGCTGCTCACAGTCTTTTTAAGATCATGATCATGAACTTCTGTCATTTATGCTTTATGCACTATATTATCCATAGGACATAGAATCAGAAAGCAAGGAAATAGACCCATTGGTCCAATTTGTCTGTATTGGCCAGACATTCTGATCTGATCTAGGCCCATTTGTCAGCATTAGACCCATATTGCTCTAAACTCTTCCTATTTATACTCCCATTCAGATGCTTTTTATATGTTGTAATTGTACTCGCCTCCTGCACTTCCTCTGGCAACTCATTACAGACACATAGTACCCTCTGAAAATGTTTCCCCTCAGGTCCTTTTTAAATCTTTCACCTCTCACTTTAAACAAATGCTGTCTGGTTTTAGACTCCCCACCCTGGAAAAAAAGACCTTGGCTATTCATCCTATCCATTCTCCTCATGATTTTATAAACCTCTATAAGGTCACCCCTCAGCCTCTGACGCTCCAGGGAAAAAATGTCCCAGCTTATTCATCCTCTCCCTATAATTCAAGCCCTCCAGTCCTGGCAACATCATTGTACATCTTTTGCGAAGTCTCTCAAGTTTAACAACATCCTTCTCATAGAAGGGCAACCCGAATTGTATGCAGTATTCCAAAAGTGGCCTAACTAATGTCCTGTACAGCTGCAACACGATGCTTCATCTCATATACTCAATGTACTGACTAATGAAGATAAGTGTGCCAAATGCCACCTTCACTACCCTATCTATCTATGATTCTACTTGCAAAGAATTAAGCACCTGCACCCACAGGTCTCTTTGTTTGGCAACTCTCTGCAGGGCCCTACCATTAACTGCATAAGTTCTGCCCTGGTTCACTTTACCACAGTTCCAAATGCATGTAACTCCTATCCCTCAAACTCCCCTCCAACAACTTGCCCATCACTGATGTCATTGGTCTATAGTTCCCGGGTTTTTCCTTACAGCCTTTTTTAAATAATGGCACCGCATTAGCCAACCTCCAGTGTTCTGGCACCTCACCTGTGGTGTAACATCCTTCAACTTTTGAAGATCTTTGGAGTTGAAGACAATCTGTTGGACCAAAACCTTGCAAACAGGAAGATGAACGTGATAAAAAGCCTGGACATTTCACTTAATGGAATTTGCCAGAAGCTCTTGTTAGAAAAGACTTTGCTTTGGGAAAAGTTTGGATAAGCTTTTGCTTGCAATAGGCATGGGAAGATTTCTGTAGCCGCTGCCTTATTGAATTGTGTGAGATCAACACACATTCTAATCAAACTTGTTGGGTTTCAGTATGGTGATCATGCCTGAATGTCAGACTGATAATCTCCTGTGCGATAATCAATGTCATCACCAGTATTTGATTCTTTACTTGCACCATTAGTGGATGAAGAATCTTCCGAGACATGTGCAAGATGCTGTATTCCAGATATAATTTGGTTGGTTGCAGTACCTGACTTTAAGCAAAACATACTTTATTCCCACCCGACTGTTAAAATATAAATAAAAGAAAGAAGAATTGGTATAAGTTTAACTCTATTGGGAAACTTAACAGAATAATAGATTATTTAACTACTAAACAGCAACTGTTCCAATATGGTAAAATTTCAATCCACGATGGCACAGTGGTTAGCACTGCTGCCTCATGGCGCCAGGCTCCCAGGTTCGATTCCAGCCTCAGGAGACTGTGTGGAGTCTACACATTCTCCCCGTGTCTGCGTGGGTTTCCTCCGGGTGCTCCGGTTTCCTCCCATAGTCCAAAGATGTGCAGGTTAGGTGAATTGGCCATGTTAAGTTGCCCATAGTGTTAGGTATGTTAGAGGGAAATGGATTTGGGTGGGTTACTCTTTGGCGAGTTGGTGTGGACTGGTTGGGCCGAAGAGCCCGTTTCCACACTGTAGGGAATCTAACCTTTAACAAAGGCAAATTCAATAGAATAGATTGACATTCGATTCTGGCAGCAGAGAGAACTCCAGCTTTTTTGTGGCTGAGAGATAGAGATGAAACAGTTTCCAGAGCCAACTTCAAACCCCCAACAGTTACTGAAAGCTAAACAAAATCCCTGGTTCTGTGGGAGCCTAACTCTATCCATTCAGGCTGCTTCTATTGTTCCAACTTTAAAAAAATAACCCGAGCCTCACATGCTATTTACTTGATTGGCTTTGAATTGACCGCTCTGTATCTGTCTCAAAACCTCTCTTCAAAAAAAAACCAAGACAAAATACATTTCTTAAAGCCACAGTATCTTTACAGTTGTGGTACTATATTCTGTTTTAGGTTTTCCTAATCCTATGAGTAGTTTTTGGCAAAGAAGGTTCAAAGTGGAACACACCTTCCTGATGAACAATGAGCCTTAACTCGTTGACAAAGATTCGATGATTTTGTTGAGTTAGGCTCATGTTCCCTTGTCGAAGTGTGTGGAGTTGGAAAAGCACAGCCGGTCAGGCAGCATCTGAGGTGCAGGAGAATTGACGTTTTGAGTATAAGCCTTTCATCAGAAATAAGGCTTGTGGCCCAAGGGGGCTGGGCGATAAATGGGAAGGGGGTGGGGCTGGGGGGGGGGGGGGGGGGGGAAGGTAGCTGGAAATGCGATAGTTAGATGAAGATAGAGGTGAAGGTGTTAGGTTGGAGTGGATGGTGGAATGTATAGATGGGAAGTAAGATGGACAGGTAGGACAGTTCAGGAGGGTGGTGCAAGTTGGAAGATTAGATCTGGCAGCCTTCACCTTATCCTAGATCCAACCCTCCAACTCCACAGCGCCCTCTTGAACTGTCCTACCTGTCCATCTTCCTTTCCACCTATCTGCTCTACCCTCCTCTCTGACCTATCACCTTCACCCCCACCTTCATCTTCCTATATCGTTTCCAGCACCACCCCACTCCCGATTATCTCTTAGCCCCCTTGGGCCACAAGCCTCATTCCTGATGAAGGGTTTATGCTCGAAACGTCAATTCTCCTCCACCTTGGATGCTGCCTCACAGGCTGTGTTTTTCCATCTCAACAATCTTCAACCCTGATCTCCAGCATCTGCAGTAATCACTTTCTTCTAGTTGATGTTCGCTTGTATTGATTTCGAATTTCAGTTTCTAACACCATCTGGACAGGTCTTTCCAATGTAAGACCTTCTTCTGATTGTTCAATATCTGAGATGCCTCAAAGATTCCGATGGCAATTTTGACTCAAATTAGTTTTAGTTGTAAACCACCATAATCACAAACTTCTGAAAATGTACCAAAATCATTAATAGGTTCTTCTAGAAGCTGTATTTTTTCATGCAATATTGCTTTCTGCATAAAATAACTATATTTAATATGAAGTAATTGTCAATTGCTGTTCCAATATTGTGAAAAATATCTATTATATTCTGTTGCCTTAAGATATGATTTGCTAATGGACCGATAAAGTAAATTAATGTGTTTACTTGTTCTTTTCTGGGCTTCTTTTGTACTCCTGAAATAATTCTGTTAGCATAGTGTATATTGTTCTACAGAAACCTGAGATGCCTCAGGGAGATTTGTTCTTTCTTATTGTGATTAATCTAAGTTGTTGAAACTAAATGGGAAAGGATGCCCACATTAAGTCTTTGGTAGAAAATAGATTCAATCTTGATTAGCAGTATGATTTATTCCACTTAATGTCTATGTTATACCTGAGTATATGATGGTCTCTTGTGAGACACCAGGGCCAACTCATTATTGTTACTTACTTGGACTTTGCACCAAAACAATAATTTAGAGACTGGAACAGAAACTGGTTAGCTCCAAGTGGGAACAGACATTGATGTTCTTTCAATCTTTCAGGTATCAACTGCCTTATAACAGGTTGAGCCAATGTAACAAGAACAGTAACGCTTTCATAATCATTGCCTTATTCAGTAACCCATGTAAATATAACTTTCTCTCTGCTCTTGCTGAAGGGGTTTGAAGCTACCTCATGAACAGTTTCCATTAAAAGTTCAAAATGATGATGCATCAATGTGATACAGAGAAATATTCATATTGCACCATGCTCAGACTGTTGTCTCTGACTGGTGAACACTGGAGCAAATTTGAAGGAAAAGATCCTGGAAATTCATTTTGCAGCTGTTTATGGCTTACAACAATTCCCCATTTAGAAGTGTAGAGAAGAGTAAGAATACCAAAGGTGATAGCACCTGAGTGAAACTGCAACAACATTTTTTTAATATGAGATCTAAACAATAATGTCTGCAAAGACAAATTAAACATGATTGATTACATGGTCTTTTATTGCTCAGCCATTGACTCATTCTCAGTTCTATTTCCTGCTGAGAGGTTGCGGTGGTTTGGGAGGGGGGTGGGGGGGAGGGGATGTTTGGGGAGGGGGTAGGAGGGGGAGGGGTGTAAGCTGTGGGGGTAGGGAGGCAGTGGTGGCTTTTGTTTTCTAAACATCAGCAGGAAGCACACTTAATCGAATAGTGAGCTCTTGGAAAATACTTGTAGATAACAAAGTGATTAGATGAAGATAACCACAAAATTTTGTATCTTGGCTACAGAAGAATTTAATGATCTTTATATATCAGCTTGAAACAGGTCTATAACTGTGTGCATGCAATGTTTGAGTATGCGGGTGTGAGTAAATCTGCGTGGCTGCAATGTCGATAAGGGAAACACATATGATTGCAATATCAATTCGACACCAAGCTGTTGTGTTATGATTCACAATAACGGTCAGTATACTTTTTTAAAGTATATTTTCATTGAAAAATAGATTTTAAAAAATATTACAACAAATACAAACAACACAATTGCAAACAGTACAAAAAAACAACACAAGTTTAGAAAAACCCAACTCACCCTCATATATAAATGTATAAACATATATAGAAAATTATAGGATAAAAAAAAGCTAGCTATTTAACTAAGTAAATAAATAATAACCAACAGCAAGCTAATAAATAGTAATTACTCAGCTCAGCCAAACAAGACACTCATATGTTTACAGTTCCTCCTCCCCGGATATTGGACTCGTAAAACACAAACATTACGGTTGTATAAAAGCCCTTGTTAGTGTGACAGATAAATCATTGTCCCAGTATTCCAAGAAGGACTGCCATGTTTTATAAAATTTCTCAGTTTTGTGGTGTACCGTATTTGTGAGAAAATCCAGGGGAATATGCTCCATAACAACCTTCCGCCAACCCGACAGGCCTGGGGGGTTTTTGGATATCCAACCTAGCAAGATATTCTTTCTTGCGCAGAAAGTGAGGATATTGAAAAGTTTTTTTCTTATGCGTGTCTGCAGGGAACACACTGGGCAGGCCCAGAAGAAGAGAGGTGTGGTCCTTCTCCACCCTTACACCCAAAATCCTCTCCATTGCACCCGCCAAAGTAGTCCAATATGTTTGCAGCCTACCACAGGACCAGAGACAACGGTAAAAATGCTTGCACTTGGGACATGTTGAAGATACCACTGGTTTAAATTTTGACAAACAGTCCGGAGACAAGTAGACCCTGTGAGAATCTTATGGGTCCCGTTACAACTTGATATCTTTCTTGCACTTTCCCAAATAGCTTCCCATGCCTCTGAGGAACTCATCTAAGGGGACACCCCCCAATTGGTGATATAAAGTCCTGATAGAAAGTGTGTTCTCAGCACTGAGCATCCCCCTCTCTATGTCGGATTTGTAGTGATCAGTCAAAAGTGTAGTCTTTTTTTTAATTATAATCCCTAACTTAAAAAAAAACCGAAAGAGGTCCCTATTAGATAGCTCGTATTTCCGTACTAACTGATTGAAAGACATCATATGTCTCCCTCAAATAAATTGCCCATGCAAGACACACCCCTAGCCGCCCAACGTTTAAATCCTGAATCTATAATCCCCGGTTGAAAACGCCGCATATCCACTAAAGGTGTAAAAGAAGATGTTTTGCCAATGTTGCCTTCCCTCTGCTGAAGTGCTCTCCGTGCTTTAACAGTATTGATGACTATTGAGTTACAGCAATATTCCCTTACTGTCCTCATTTTTACCAAAAACAGCAAACTGGTAAGGGGGCACCTTGCCTGGGAGGCTTCGATATCTAACCATATTGAAAGAGGATGCCCACAAGCTCAATCACTCACTCAGGATAAAAGTGAGCTTAGTTGGTTGTTTTTAATGTCTGGGAGGTCCACTCCCCCCAACTCTGTGAGGCAGTTGCAGTTTAGCTAATTTAATGAGGGGCCGCTTACGATGCCAAATAAAGGAGCTGAACCAGCCATTAGCTTCCTGAACATTTGCTTATTAAAAATCAGGGGGACCATCTGTATAGGTTAGAGCAAATGGGGGAGAATATTCATCTCAATAAGTGCTATCCGACCCAACCATGAGACCGGAAGTGCCTCCCATCTTTGAAGGTCTTGTTTAATTTTGTCAAATAAAGGATTGGTGCTCGGTTCTCTACTTTTTGTCATTTACATAAATGATTTGGATGTGAGCATCAGAGGTACAGTTAGTAAGTTTGCAGATGACACCAAAATTGGAGGTGTAGTGGACAGCAAAGAAGGTTACCTCAAATTACAACAGGATCTGGACCAGATGGGCCAATGGGCTGAGAAGTGGCAGATGGAGTTTAATTCAGATAAATGCGAGGTGATGCATTTTGGGAAAGCAAATCTTAGCAGGACTTATACACTTAATGGTAAGATCCGAGGGAGTGTTGCTGAACAAAGAGACCTTGGAGTGCAGGTTCATAGCTCCTTGAAAGTGGAGTCATAGGTAGATAGGATAGTGAAGAAGGCGTTTGGTATGCTTTCCTTTATTGGTCAGAGTATTGAGTACAAGAGTGGGAAGGTCATGTTGCGGCTGTACAGGACATTGGTTAGGCCACTGTTGGAATATTGTGTGCAATTCTGGTCTCCTTCCTATCGGATGGATGTTGTGAAACTTGAAAGGATTCAGAAAAAGTTTACAAGGATGTTGCCAGGGTTGGAGGAGTTGAGTTATGGGGAGAGGCTGAACAGGCTGGGGCTGCTTTCCCTGGAGCGTTGGAGGCTGACGGGTGACTTTATAGAGGTTTACAAAATTATGAGGGGCATGGATAGGATAAATAGACAAAGTCTTTTCCCTGGCGTGGGGGAGTCCAGAACGAGAGGGCATAGGTTTAGGGTGAGAGGAGAAAGCTATAAAAGGGACCCAAGGGGCAACTTTTTCATGCAGAGGGTGGTACATGTATGGAATGAGCTGCCAGAGGAAGTGGTGGAGGCTGGTACAATTGCAACATTTAAAAGGCATTTAGATGGGTATATGAATAGGAAGGGTTTGGAGGGATATGGGCCGGGTGCTGGCAAGTGGGACTAGATTGGGTTGGGATATCTGGTCAGCACGGACGGGTTGGACTGAAGGGTCTGTTTGCATGCTGTACATCTCTATGACTCTATGACTCTAATTGAACAAAATTAGCTTTGAACAGCCGATCCAGAACTGGAGTAATGAATATGTCCAAATACACAAGACTCCCCTGTGACCACCTAAATGGGAATTGATATTCGCCCTCAAGAGCTAACTCCTTTGTAAGACCATTCAAAGGCATAGCCTCTGCTTTCACAAAATTAATCTTGTACCCTGAAAAAGCACCAAATGGGCAGATGCATTGTATCAGGTGAGGCACTGAAACTGCTGGATTTGACAAAAAAATTAGGGCATCATCTGCATACAACAAAATCTTATGTAATTTTGACCCCACTTCTGGAGCTGATAGGTTGGGATCCCCACGAATGGCCTCCGCCAATGGTTCAATCACCAACGTAAAAAGCAGTGGTAAAAGGGGATAGCCCTGCCGGCTGCCCCTAAAAATGTTTAATTTGCTTGATCGTGCCCCATTGGTGATAACCACCACGAAGGGCCACTGTTTACCCATCTTATAAAGACTTTGCCCAAACCAAACCACTCCAGAGTATAGAAAAGGTACTGCCACTCAACTCGGTCAGATGCTTTCTTTGTATCTAGACAAATCACCAGTCCTTGTATCAACAGTCCCTGACTGTTGTTGGCATGCTTAAATTACATTAAGCAGCCTCCTAACATTATTGGAGGAAATTGCTGCCATTTTTGAAGCCCATCTAATCCTCTTTAACAATAGAAGGT
Source organism: Chiloscyllium plagiosum (assembly GCF_037043375.1). Taxonomy (NCBI): domain Eukaryota; kingdom Metazoa; phylum Chordata; class Chondrichthyes; order Orectolobiformes; family Hemiscylliidae; genus Chiloscyllium; species Chiloscyllium plagiosum. The sequence goes on along the minus strand of NW_028270175.1, from coordinate 33,966,601 downwards.
AACACAGTCTCTAGCCTTAACATGAGAGTCTTAGAAAGGATTTTAAAGTCCACCTTTAAGAGTGAAATGGGCCTGTACAAAGCACAGTCCTCCGGGACCTTCCCTTTTTTAAGAATAAGTGAAACATTGGCCTCTCTCAGAGATGGCCGGAGACAATCATGGCTGCATGAGTCATTAAACATATTGAGCATTGGGCCTGACAGTATGTTTATAAATTCTTTATAGAATTCACTGGGAAGTCCACCAGGACTGGGCACCTTTCCACTCTGAGACTGCCTTATTCTTGCTCTGATAATGGAGCATTGAGAAAGGACTCTTGTTCGGGGGTCACACCTGGGAGCTTCAGATCCTTAAAAAAAATTCTACTTTGGCCCACCCCTCCTCACAACCTTCAGACTGGGATAATTCAGAGTAAAATCTCTAGAACGCCACATTCATCTTTTTAGAGTCACATGTTAGGTTCCAAGCTCTTTCCTTAATCATCGTAATGGCTTGTGGCTCCTTTTCCTACAAAGATTTGCTAAGTACTTTCCTAGCCTGTCACCAACCTTTCCTTTGCAAAAGCAAGCTCCTTCTTTGTCATCTGTGTGAGCATGGAATTCAATGCAGACCGCAGCGCCGTAATCCTCTGTAGTTTGACCAACGGGGGTCTGTCAAAGTAAGCGTTCTTGGCTGCTTTCAGCCGTGCTTCGAGGAAACATTGCTGCTCACCCTTCTGCCGCTTCCTACTGATGGAGTAGGAAATAACTAACCCCTAACATAGACTTTGGCAGTTTCCCAAAGGAAGGATGAACTACCAACTGAGCCTAAGTTAATGCCTAGGAATGCCCAAAATTCCCTAGAGAAATACTCTACAAACTCATTATCCTTGAGGATAAAGGGATCTATTCACCAGTGCCTCTAACTCACTGTAGTGTCCTTAATCTTAACCAACAGGGACACTGGAGCATGATCAGAGATGGTAATATTATCAATTGTACAAGATGCCACCAAGTCTAAGGTTGCCACGGGGTCAGAAAAAAATCAATCCTGGTGTGACACCTATGCAGATTGAAGAAAAACGTAAAATCCCTGCCCGTAGGGTGGAGACACCTCCAGAGGTCCACCAACCCTGACTTCACACACAGAACCACTAATTGTTTAGTTTTAACAGAGGACATTGAGGGCCCTTTGGGCAATCTCCCCCTATAATGATACGCCAGGACTCGAGACTGATCAGTTTAGAAAATGCATCTACCAAACATTTTAGGGAATGAGCCGAAGGGCAATAAACATTTAAAACACCATATTCTTCCCCATTTATCAATGCTTTAAGAATTACAAACCTCCCGTGTGTGTCTTTAACACACTCCAGTAACTTAAATGGGAGATTCTTCCGAACCAATATAGCCACTCCCCTACTTCTGGTATTAAATGATGAAAAATAAACTCAGTCAAAGGCATTTTGCTGTAATTTCAAATGCTCCCTGTCATCCAAGTGTGTCTCCTGTAACAAAGGAATATCCACCTTCTCCCCTCTAAGACTCAAGAGTACCTTCTTCCTCTTAATTTGTGAGTGATTTCCCTTGATATTCCATGTACACTATTTAATCAAGTCATTAGCCATAACCTTCTGCAGTAACATTTAAATTCCAGAGAGGAGGAACTTGAACCACAAATTGCTGAGCCTTAGTGTCACATGATCCACCGAACATAAAAACTACATAAACTAAGACCACTACATTTAACAAACCTACAAAACTATTAAAAATTAAAAACAATAAAAACTAAAAAAACCCCAACATATAAAGTGCCAACGGTGCTGAATAGAGGAACTCACCCCTGCCTGAAGGGAGCAACTACCATCCCATAACTAGGCATCTAACCACTCCCCCCCACACACTTTCACTTCTCCCAGCTACAGCTGCACTGCGAACACAAACAAAGAAAGTAAACGCACCATAGAATACCACTATGAAATTTTTAAAAAGTTTTTAAAGAAATAAAAGGATAAATTCCCCACCTATCCTTTGGTATAACTTAACTTAGAAATTGAAAATACACATCTCAACCACTGCCAAACATAGTTTAAACCAAATTATTATCAATAGAAAAGAAATTGAAAAAGAAAGCTCCAACTGGACTTCCTCTGTTTCTTTTACAAAATGACAAAGACGTACCCAAACAACATTAATACTGATATATACTAAATTGTTCAGATTGAGTTATTTTGTCTCTTGTCTTCTCCGACGTGTCAAAGAGATGTATGGATCCATCTAAGGTGGTCTGAAACGCTGCCGGATATCTCAGAGAGTACTGAATCTCAAGTTCCCTCAGTCTTCTTTTGACACCATGATAAGATTTTCTTTTCTGGATCACCACCACTGAGAAATCCTGGAAGAATATGATCTTAGAGTCCTCGTAAATTAGGGCCTTCAGATCCTTCCCTGGGATGCTGGAAGCTTCCATGGTTCTCTCCTTATCCCTATAGTGATGGAACCATACCAGGAGAGGATGAGGACGTTGACTCATACCAGATATCTGCGCCGTGATCCGGTGAGCCCTCTCGATCTTCAGTCCTCTCATGCCAGCCTCCAAGTCAAGGAATTTCAGCAGCCAGTCCTCAATAAATTCCACAGGCCGCTCTCCTTCCTTACCCTCAGGCAGACCGATGATCCATATGTTTTTTCTCCTGCCCCTGTTCTCAAGATCATCCAATTGGTTGCGTAAATTAGGACCTGCACCTCCAGGGCTTGGATCCTTTCCTTGGATGAACTGGCATTAGCTTCCACCACTGTGACCTTGTGCTCAACTTCATTCCTCCTCTCTTCCAGGTCTCCCAGCTGCTGATCATGCTTCTGTAGCATGAAAGAGATTGGAGCCAGCTTCTCTTCTATTTATTTCCCCAAAATCTCACGAACTTTTGTAAGCTCATTCACCAGGGCCTGGAAAGTAATCGAGTCCAAGGATCCTGCAGGCTGGGCTGCAGACTTGGTCTCAGATGCTCCTCCTCCCTTTTTTGGCACCTCTGGATGGCAGGAAATGCAGGTAAGTTAACTTTTTAAAGTTTCTTGGGACTCCCTGGTCTTTCTGGAGTCCCAGGATATCACGATGCTCCGGGTTGGGTGGGTTGAAAGTTCATCCCACTTATGCTGCGATGCGGAGCTCTGCAATGCGATCTTCCTAGATCGCCGCCATCTTGAATCCCCGCCAGGATAGTTTTACGAGACATGCTCATGATGTTGACACAGTTGCATAGCATGTCTCAGACTTTATCTTATTTAGTATCAACTAATAGATGTTACACTAATGAAAGCACACTGTTCCTTTTAACCAAATAGTTTAAAATTTGTCCAGACACTGATGTGTCTGTGAATGTAATATTTAGAGTCATTGAGATATACAGTACGGAAGCAGATCCTTCGGCTCAACTCAACCATGCCTATCAGATATCCCAAACCAATCTAGTCCCACCTGCCAGCACCTGGCCCATATCCCTCCAAACCCTTCCTGTTGTTGAACAGATATCCTAAATTAATCGAGTCCCATTTGCCAGCATTTAGTCCATATCCCTTTGTATCCTTATACACACCCAAATGCCTTTCAAATGTTGTAATTGTACCAGCCTCCTCCACTTCCTCTGACAGCTCCTTCTATACACACACAACCCTCTGTGTGAAAATGTTGCCGCTTATGTCCCTTTTAAATCTTTCCCCTCTCACCTTACACCTATGCCCTGGGGAAAAGATCTTGGCTGTTCACCTAATGCATGCCCTTCATAATTTTATAAACCTCTATAAGATCACCACTCAGCCTCTGAGGCTCCTCAGAAAATAGCCCCAGCCTATTCAGCCTCTCCTTAAATCTCAAATCCTCCAACCCTGGCAACATCCTTGCAAATCTGTTCTGAATCCTTTCAAGTTCCACAATGTCTTTTCTATGGCTGGGAGACCAGAATTGAATGCAGTACTCCAAAAGTGGCCTAACCAATGTCATGTACAGCTGCAATATGACCTCCCAACTCCTATATTCAATGCACTGATCAATAAAGGCAAGCATACCAAATGCCTTCTTCACTATCCTGTCTACCTGGGACTCCACTTTCAAGGAACTATAAACCTGTACTCCAAAGTCTTTTTGTTCGACAACACTCCTCAGGATCTTACCGTTAAGTTTGTGTATATTAGTTGTCTGAGCTGAAAATGTGTTGCTGGAACAGCGCAGCAGGTCAGGCAGCATCCAGGGAACAGGAGAATCGACGTTTCGGGCATAAGCCCTTCTTCAGGAAGAGCTGTTCCCTGGATGCTGCCTGACCTGCTGCGCTGTTCCAGCAACACATTTTCAGCTCTGATCTCTAGCATCTGCAGACCTCACTTTCTCCTCCTATATTAGTTGTCTGTCATGGATGTCTGTGGTACTGTTCAATAACGCAGTCTCCATACCTGCATTTTTATGTTCCAAGTGATAATATAATCATTGCTGCTGGAGGCAAAATGCACAGCATGAATAGCTTAACAGGGCAGAATCAAGATAACGACCTGATATAGCAGCAGCTTATCTTGGTTGGCAATTAACCTACTGTAGGGAAGACACACAGGAAAACTACATCTCGAAAGGTGGACTTTATTGCTTTTGACAGAACATACAGGGAGTTGCTTTCACTGTGAGGTCATTATCACAGCACTTTTACTGTTAGCTCTGTACTTGTATGGTCAAGGGAACATAAGATCTCTGGAAGAAGAGAACCAGAAAATTGATGGATTGCCACTTTGCAATATCTACTTTTTACTATTGAGGAAAATAAGAAATAAGATAATTGTGTTATGGACTAGGCCAGAACACTCAGAACATTCTTAAGCAGGCAACCCAGACCACAACTTTGCAATTTGTTTCGGTAAGTATACAGTGAAGATTACCCAGAGTGAGATGGCTGGGTTGACTACAAGGTTTTAAAACAGACAAAAAATTATTCACAAGATTACACAATGAAACACAATGAACAGAATAACGAACCCCTACAGAATGCAGTATATCCAAACTAGATTTAATTATGCTCTTCTGAATATATACAACAGTCCTGATAAACAAACCACCTTCAACCCAGTTCAAATGGAATACATGCTTACAAGTTGGAGTTAGAAGGGCAGAAAGAGAGAGTTTCCACACAGCTCACCGTTGAACTCCCAACTCGTTCTGGACTGAACTTAACAGCTCATCTAGAGAGTTGACTACTCCCCTTTCATTATACAGGTCACTTCTAAAGCATGACCACTTTGACCTGATCTCATCTGTTTACATATAAACAAAAAGGCCTCTCAATACCCTTTAATCTCTGTAGCAAACCAATCTGATCGGCACCGATAGTGGTTTATTACCCCTCTGAAAACATCAAGGACGTAGTATCCTCAAGAAAAGTAACAGCTTTTAGAAAAAAGGGACCAGTTTTGTGACAATTGGATCGACTTAGTCTCAGCATAGACTGAACATTTGCACACAGCTTCGAACACTCAACATAATGCTTGCTTTGTCTCCATTATTTGAGTCTTCCTGATTTTCAAAGAGGTAATCAATCCTGCATTAAATATACAATGGTGTCCATTCTCTGTGGCAAGATGTTGCCTGCTCCAACAAACCTCTGTCATACATAAATATGTCAAAATCTCTCTCCCCATTTAGTATTCCTTTTAAAATGAAGACTGTTTGTGACTAAATCCCCATGAGAAGAAATGGTCTTTTCCAAAGTCTTCTATTATAATTTGACACATTTGTAAAATACTTAATTAATTTTATTTGCTGCAGTGAAAATAACCAAAATATCCTATTTCTACTCAAATCTATAATGTTTCTTCTCAAGTGAATCAATACCACATACTCTGTATTTCCTTCCCAAAATGGATAGGATGCCATAACAAAAACTTAATTAATATTTTATACAAACTAATCATTACTTCTTTATGTTTGGATTCAATACTCTCATTTATAATGTCCATGTTTTATTGACACACTTAATGGTTTATTCGTCAGTACTGGCATCTTTCAAGGGCTTATGTGTTAGAACAATTAGGTTGCTGTTTATTCTTCAGCTTCACAGTCTTTCCATTAAGTGTAACTTCTTGTCTCTTTTTCCCAAAATGTATTATCTCACACTCAGCCGCATTAAATTTTTATCATACATTTGTCTGCCAATTCCATTATCTTGTATCTTCCCAAAGTCTTTTATTGTTTTCCACACTTTCAATTGAAGCTATTGCTGGAATAGTGGTATAGAAACAGTAAAATTCTGTTTAATCACTAAGCCAGGGAAAGAAATACATTTATATATCATTATATTGTTTATGTATTTTCACTTTAGTGGCATGCAGCTCCACCTTATTTAAGGACCAATGAAATTTCAGTGTAAAAAAGCATATTGCACACTAAGTGTAAGTTTCGTACCTCCTCCCATATGTTAATTACATGTTGACATGGGTTCTTGGGTTAAACATCACTGCCTGTATGAAATGATTTGAATGTTGCCCTATGTGTTAACTTACACATTATATGCCACAAAGATTGGATTTTTGTTGAGACAGATGTCCTGAAGTTTAATAACACCATTAACTGTTTAAATTGCTGTAATATCACAGGCTTGCACATAATCTAGGTTATGTGCTCTTTGATTATAGTGGCTCGGTGGTTAGCACTGCTGCCTCACAGCACTAGGGACCTTGGTTCCATTCCACCCTTGGGCAACTGTGTGAAGTTTGCATATTTTCCCTGTTTCTACGTGGGCTTCCTGTGCATGCTCTGGTTTCCTTTCCCTGTCCAAAAATGTGCAGGTTGGGTGGATAAGTCATGCTAAATTGCCCACAATGTCCAGGGATGTCCAGGCATGGGAAATGCAGAGTTACTGGGATTTGGTATGGGGTAGGTCCAGATGGCATGCTCTTCAGAGGGTCAGTGTAGACTTGATGGGCTGAATGGCCTGCTTCCACACTGTAGAGATTCTATGATTCTATAAATAAGAAGCTGACTGAACATACTACATTACTACACGTCATAGAAAGTGACTGAAGATCAGGTGTGTAACTTTACACCAAATGTGACGCATTTTAACGTCATGTAACTTTCTTAATGTTACACTGCTGGGGTGTTCTGGAATCCATGCATGTTATTGTTGATAGTAGGATTGTGTGTCAGCTGCTGGCTGTACACTGCCTTTTTTCATTAAATCAGTTTCAATTGATGTAGGAAGAAGCTCAGAGCCATGCATTAATCTACTTTCTCAGCATGGCATAGGTGGAGTTAAAAAAAACCATTCTTCAGGTCAAAATCACGCAATCAAATGCTGAATCCAAATAAAGCCTTTAGTGAAACTGAACATTAATTAGAACAAAAACATAATGTAGAGTTATTTATGTTATTCGTACTAGATTTCTTAAGAGCGTTATAAATACAAAGAAATGGTTGTTTTCTCTTGACCTATTGATAAAAGAGCAAGATTGCAGCTGAAAAACAATTAGCAGCTTCGCCAGCAGTGTAATTTATTACACTAATTGGTTATGAACCAATGAAAAATCAATTGCAAAGCCAGTGAAATAGCACCAGTTGGTCACTGGTGTGTAATATCATCTCTAAACAGGTTGATGAGAAAAATAGATTCGATAAAAAAATCTAAAAATAATTAAAATAAGAATTTAAATGATTCCAAAGATGAATTAATTTTGGTTTTCAGAGACATTGCATGAAAGGTATGAATTAGGAAAGAAGAATGATCTCGCATAGGGCATTTCACATTTAATTAAGTATTTTTTAAGTACAATCACTGTTCTGATATCGGAACTATGACAATCAATTTGCACACGTACAGCAAGGTCCCACAAACAGTGGTCAATCAAATGAGTCACTTAAGGTTTTGCATGAAGATAGATGTTGCCAAAACATTTCTGGTATTTGTATGAATAGTGACGGAGGAATTGGTATGACTACTTGAATGGTTAAAATAATGAAAGCATGTGGGAATACTAAATTTAAACCATTGGCAGAAAACACTGATCGATGAGTACACAATACTCTTGGCAAAGATCAGTAAAGCCTCTGATGACGTGAAGCCACCTACATGAACCTTGTAATCAAGTATATTTGAATTATTTGTAAACATTGATTGCACTCCTGCTATTGGAGACACCATATAATAATGCGACTGCTGGACAAGATGCCACTACCTGGCTTTCAGTAGTGACCTTTGAGGTGTTGAATCTTCATTGATGCTTCTTCTGCTGGCCATCATGACAACAATGTGTTTAAATTGCACCATGCAGATTCAGACAACAAATGTATTCTGTCACCTTATAATGAGCTGGTGTTGAGCTGCAAGATGGCTCTTGCACTGACAAATTGAATAGGACAGACACCTAACTTGCCAGTTAAGGTAATTTTGAAGAACTTCTGCAATTGCAAAGGGCCATTCATGAGCTTCGGAAGGTTTTGGTCAATTCCTGGATTTGCCAGAGACTGCTGCTGTTTTCTCTTGGGAATGTTATTATGGGGGAAGCAGACAAGAAGGGGACCTGATTATATAAAAGCTTCAGCAAATATGGAGGACTGCATTTGTAGTGTCTCTGGGCCTGGAGCAGAACATGCAGATTGAAGAGAGGCTATAGAGGGGGTAAGCTCTGTGTGATACACTGTGTTATTCTGGAATCATATTTCTCCATTCTTGTTCAATATAAGAGTCTGTCTGGCAGACCAGCCAATGGGTCTCACAACCTGGTGTGCATGATTATCAGCTGTATCCTCTGCTGCAGAACTCGTCTGTCGCCTCATGCTCCAGTGAGCTGAATTATATTGTAATCTTGAGCTGGCCACAGCCCACTTATTCCCCACATCTCATCACAACTCTGTAGCTGGAGATATGTGGAGAAGGTGGGTGTGAGGCTTGCATGATTGGTAGATGAGTAAGAGTGAGGTTGTGAATCTAAATGATAGGCGTGAGTCCTTATTGGGCAGTGAGTGCTGCTAAATAAATGTTTGGGGTACAGTGCATTGACCACTGTGTGAGATTGGTGGAATGGAGGGTAGGAGGTATCATGAAGATTCTTTCATTGACATTCCCTACACAGATGAGGTCATGAAATTTCTTGTCACACTGCTCTGAGGTGCTCAGGACTGGAATCCTTGCACTCTATCTTGGTGCATCACGGCTCAGTACAGCCCAGGATGCAAGAAACTACAGAGAGTTGTGAACACTCCCAGTCATTGACACCATCTACACCTTGTTGCCACAGAAAAGCAGCCAACATCATCAAAGACCCTTCGCACCTCAGTTATAATCTCTTCTAACTCTTTTGTCAATCAGAAGATGCAAAAGCTTAAATCAACAGGTTCAAGAACAGCTCCTTTCCCGCTATTATTAGACACTGAATGGACTTCTCAAATTTCAAATCTAATGTTGGTCTTGCTTTTATACACGTCCTGTGCAGCTGTAACGCTGTATGCCTCACTCTGTTCAATCACCATATGATCTGTATGTCCTTTTATTTTATGATTTTCCTGTACTGCATGCAAAACAAAACTTTTTATTGTACTTAAGGTACATGCAACAGCAATAAATCAAATCCAGGAGTTCACCTCTCTAGTAATTACATTCAATTTCTTCTAAGGGTTGTCCTTGAGAGGTTGTCCCTGACCCCCAACATAGATCAATGGTGTTTATCCTCCTGTCCACCTCCACGTTATAAGCTTCCACTGCTGCAATTTTCACCCTGGAACCCTCTGTCAGGCCTGATTTTCACTTTACCATAATTTAAATTTTGGTGATATTATTTAGTGCAGCTTACCTTTAAGAGATTCATGTTTCCTTTCATAAGAGCAGGCTGGTTTAATCACATTCTCTCAGTACGTGCTGTTAAGTCCCTTGCTGAGTGTAACAACCACCAACAGCATGAAAAGGCAGCCAGCATTGTGGAACCTGCTTTGACCTACCTTACAGTCATGGAACTGAGATGACAGCACTAAATTTACATGTTTCCCACTCCAACAGAATTAACAAATGCATGTCATGAATTATAACGGAGAAACAGCGAAAAGCAAGTTTTAGCCCAAAAGTTCTATATCAGAAACATTAACCCTTTTCAAATACGGATGAACCTACTGTGTATTTTAAGCTTTTTCTCTTTTCAATTTATAATGGATCCAAAACACCAAATGTAAGAAAATAGAGTGCATTCAGTAGCACTGTGCCTCTTATCAAGAACTCAAACACATATATTAACCTAACATTTCAATGTAATACCAAACAATGCTATACAGTATAAGTGCCCTCTTTGAGATAAATTGAGGCTCTGTCTATCCATTGCTGTAGTTCAGATTGAGCTGAATGATCTCATAGTTGTATTTGGTAAAGAGCAAGAGGTCCGCCCCTGCGCTTGGCTCCCCTTTTTTCTTAAAAACAACTAGGGGCTCAGTACTTAACACTGCTGCCTCACAATGCTAGGGACCCAGGTTCCATTCCACCCTTGGGCAACTGTGTACATGGGTTTCCTCTGGGTGCTCCAGTTTCCTTCCACAGTCCAAAGAGATGCAGGTGAGATGGATTGGTCATGCTAAATTGCCCATAATATCCAGGGATGAGCAGGCTAGGTGAATTAGCCATGGTAAATGCAGGGTTACAGGAATAATTTAAGGGATGGGTCTGGGTGGAATCCTCTTCAAAAGGTCGGTGTGGACTCAATGGGCTGAATGGCCTATTCCACACTGTAGGGATTCTATGAACTAGAAGTGTACATCAGGAATTTGACCGAGGTGGTGAGTATGTGAAAATCACAGATCATACAAATCTCTGTCCATTTACATAGCTGTAAAATTATCTATTAATCCACATTCTTGAGAAAGACATGAACAGAGCATTATGAAGGGCTCAGATTCAGAAACAGGGATCTCTTACTTACTATTTATTCCTGCTATGTAAAGCTTTTGGCGAGAAATCTTAATGCAGAAGAAGGGCTTATGCCCGAAACGTCGATTCTCCTGTTCCCTGGATGCTGTCTGACCTGCTGCGCTGTTCCAGCAACACATTTTCAGCGCTAATAGTCAACAGAATCTACTGGCCTTAATAAATCCAATTATAGTTTCCCTATCAGGATAACTATCCCTATAACCATGTAATCTTTTATCAGTCATATTTCTTATTATCTGTTTTAACTATGAAATACATAGAATGAGATTACAATATTGAATAAAATTGATTTAGGAAGGTTTTAGCTGTATTTACATACTAATAGCTTTAATTGCTTTATTAATACGGTTGGAGGTTGGAAGTTAATTCATTTAGCATAGGAGTTGAATGAGAACTGACATTTGAAGTCATTAAATTTTCACTAACCAGTTGGTTAATTAGTTGATTTTAGCAAAAAGTCACAGTTTTGATCAGCCATTAAGAAGCATTTAGCTCTGTGGCTGTAGTGGTGCTTTGGTTCAGCTAACACGATTAGCAGATTACCTCAACGTGTCAAAGGAAACACGATAAGGAGTGAAGAACAGCCACTGTAAGTAAACCAAAGAAGGAAATTAAAAAAAAAAGAATGTAAGTTGTATTTGATAAATTTGAACCAATAAAATATCTGTAAATATGTATTTACATTTTCCCCAATTTTCTTTCGGATTCTCCAGTGGTTGCTTTGTTGAGTTTGGCTTCGCAGCTGTGTCTTGCTACATTTTCCAAGTGGCTGTTCTTCAATCATGATCCTGGATGCTAAATGTCATCACTTATTTGATTTCAGAATATTACAGCTGAGCTCAAGCTCGTCTTTAATCAACATCCTCATGACCGTATTTTCCAGCAGGTGTTACTGGATGGCAATTGGGATTAGGGACCCTGGCAAATATTTGCACATCGAGTCATCTGGGGAATTGAGGTCTGTGGAAGCACTGCACAGACTTTTCCTGACTGAGATCAGCTGGCAACACAGCTTAAGGATTTTGTGAATACAGCAGCCTTTAACATAGCAACACCCCAAAACATTTCATGGGAGCACTGATAAACAAATTTGACACTGACCCACATAATTGATAGGTTAGGACGGATAATCAAAAGCTTTAGATTAGATTAGATTAGATTACTTACAGTGTGGAAACAGGCCCTTCGGCCCAACAAGTCCACACCGACCCGCCGAAGCGTAACCCACCCATACCCCTACATTTACCCCTTTACCTAACACTACGGGCAATTTAGCATGGCCAATTCACCTGACTTGCACATCTTTGGACTGTGGGAGGAAATCGGAGCCCCCGGAGGAAACCCACTCAGACACGGGGAGAACGTGCAAACTCCACACAGTCAGTCGCCTGAGTCGGGAATTGAACCCGGGTCTCTGGCGCTGCGAGGCAGCAGTGCTAACCACTGTGCCACCGTGCCGCCCGACTAGAGAACTTCTGAGGAGTGTCTTAAAAGAGGACTGAGAGGCAGACATTAGAGTGGGAGTTCTAGAGTTTAAGGTCTCGCCTGTTGAAGGCCACGCTTTCAACATTGAAGCAATTAAAATTGAGGATGTGCAAAAGGTCAGAATTGGAGGAGCTCAGAGATTTTAAGGAGTTGAACTATTGGAGGAGGCTGTTCAGATAGAAAGAGATAAGACCATAAAAGGTTTTGAAAACAAGCTGAGGAATTATAGAATTGAGGTTGCGTTGATAAAAAACACAGTTAACCATTAAGTGTCTGTGGTTGATACACAAACAAAGTGGGCGGCATGGTGGCACAGTGGTTAGCACTGCTGCCTCACAGCGCCAGAGACCCGGGTTCAATTCTCGCCTCAGGCGACTGACTGTGTGGAGTTTGCACGTTCTCCCTGTGTCTGCGTGGGTTTCCTCCGGGTGCTCCGGTTTCCTCCCACAGTCCAAAGATGTGCAGGTCAGGTGAATTGACCATGCTAAATTGCCCGTAGTGTTAGGTAAGGGGTAAATGTAGGGGTATGGGTCGGGTTGCGCTTCGGCGGGGCGGTGTGGACTTGTTGGGCCGAAGGGCCTGTTTCCATACTGTAAAGTAATCTAATCTAATCTAATCTAATCTAAAACAAAAATTGTGAAAGAATTCCATGTGTACTGCCAAGAAAATTTGCATTTCACTGAAATTTTTCATCTTGCATTCATCAGGACAATTTGAAAGAAATACGAATTTAAAGGAAAAATAAATTCAAACTGCATGTGAGGGAAGTGCTAACTGGTTGGCAAATGGAATCGATGTGGTTGAGGCATTGCCTTAGAGAATACACGATTACTGCTCCTTTTGTTTAAATTTTGAACCAGGCAAATTGTCAAGAAAATAATCGAGCTGACTCTAAATAATTCTGAGTGTGCATAGAATTATGCTGACAACAATTTACAATTGTTAGTTGGGCTCACAGTGTGGCACTTGGGCATAATGGAAGGTATATAAAGGTTCTTTGTAGACAGAAATAACACATTGCGCCTATTCCAAATCAACAAAATAGGTAACAACTATTCTCTGATTCATTTCTCTGATTCTCTGATTCATTTCTTAAGGCAATCAGAGTCAACTTTTATTGTTTAAAATATAAACAAACATTGGCAGTTAATTTTCAGTCATCATTAACTGACATTGTAATTGCAATGCCTCTATCAAACAGATTCTGCCTCGAGTCATAGAGATATACTGGCCCATCGGTCCGACTCATCCATGCTGACCCAATATCCTAAATTTATCCAGCTCCATTTGCCAGCCCTTGACCCATATCCCTCTAAACCCTTCCCATTCATATACCCATCCAGATGCCTTTTAAATGTTGTGCCAGCCTCCGCCACTTCCTCTGGCAGCTCATTCATGCATGCAGCACACTCTGCATGAAAAGGTTGCTCCTTAGGTCCTGTTTAAATAGAGTCATAGAGATGTACAGCATGTAAACAGACCCTTTGGTCAAACCCGTCCATGCCGACCAGACATCCCAACCCAATCTAGTCCCACCTGCCAGTACCCGGCCCATATCCCTCCAAACCCTTCCTATTCATATACCCATCCAAATGCCTCTTAAATGTTGCAATTGTACCAGCCTCCACCACATCCTCTGGCAGCTCATTCCATACACGTACCACCCTCTGCGTGAAAAAGTTGCCCCTTGGGTCTCTTTTATATCTTTTCCCTCTCACCCTAAACCTATGTCCTCTCGTTCTGGACTCCCTGACCCCAGGGAAAAGACTTTGCCTACTTATCCTATCCATGCCCCTCATAATTTTGTAAACCTCTATAAAGTCACCCCTCAGCCTCTGACGCTCCAGGGAAAATAGCCCCAACCTGTTCAGCCTCTCCCTGTAGCTCAGATACTCCAACCCTGGCAACATCCTTGTAAGTCTTTTCTGAACCCTTTCAAGTTTCACAACATCTTTCCGATAGGAAGGAGACCAGAATTGCACGCAATATTCCAACAGTGGCCTAACCAATGTCCTGTACAGCCGCAACATTACCTCCCAACTCCTGTACTCAATACTCTGACCAATAAAGGAAAGCATACCAAACGCCTTCTTCACTATCCTATCTACCTGTGACTCCACTTTCAAGGAGCTATGAACCTGCACTCCAAAGTCTCTTTGTTCGACAACACTCCTTAGGACCTTACCATTAAGTGTATAAGTCCTGCTAAGATTTGCTTTCCCAAAATGCAGCACCTCGCATTTAGCTGAATTAAACTCCATCTGCCACTCCTCAGCCAATTGGCCTATCTGGTCAAGATCCTGTTGTAATCTGAGGTAACCCTCTTTGCTGTCCACTACACCTCCAATTTTGGTGTCATCTGCAAACTTACTAACTGTACCTCTTATGCTCGGATCCAAATCATTTATGTAAATGACAAACAGTAGAGGGTCCAGAGGGTACGAGATAGTGAGGGCAGGAATAGGAGGATAGAGCAGATGAATGCATGGCTGAGGAGCTGGTGTATGGGAGAAGGATTCACATTTTTGGATCATTGGAATCTCTTTTGGGGTAGAAGTGACCTGAACAAGAAGGACGGATTGCACCTAAATTGGAAGGGGACTAATATACTGGCAGGGAAATTTGCTAGAACTGCTTGGGAGGATTTAAATTCGTAAGGTGGGGGGTTTGGGACCCAGGGAGATAGTGAGGAAAGAGATCGATCTGAGACGGGTACAGCTGAGAATAGAAGTGAGTCAAACAGTCAGGGCAGGCAGGGACAAGGTAGGACTAATAAATTAAACTGCATTTATTTCAATGCAAGGGGCCTAACAGGGAAGGCAGATGAACTCAGGGCATGGTTAGGAATATGGGACTGGGATATCATAGCAATTACGGAAACATGGCTCAGGGATGGGCAGGACTGGCAGCTGAATGTTCCAGGATACAAATGCTACAGGAAGGATAGAAAGGGAGGCAAAAGAGGAGGGGGAGTGGCATTTTTGATAAGGGATAGCATTACAGCTGTGCTAAGGGAGGATATTCTCGGAAATACATCCAGGGAAGTTATTTGGGTGGAACTGAGAAAAAGAAATGGATGATTACTTTATTGAGATTGTATTATAGACCTCCCAATAGTCAGAGGGAAATTAAGAAACAAACTTGTAAGGACATCTCAGCTATCTGTAAGAATAATAGGGTGGTTATGGTAGGGCATTTTAACTTTCCAAACATAGACTGGGACTGCCAGAGTGTTAAAGGTTTAGATGAAGAGGAATTTCTTAAGTGTGTACAAGACAATTTTCTGATTCAGTATGTGGATGTACCTATTAGAGAAGGTGCAAAACTTGACCTACTCTTGGGAAACAAGGCAGGGCAGGTGATGAGGTGTCAGTGGGGGAGCACTTTGGGGCCAGTGACCATAATTCTATTCGTTTTAAAATAGTGATGGAAAAGGATAGACCAGATCTAAAAGTTGAAGTTCTAAATTGGAGAAAGGCCAATTTTGACGGTATTAGGCAAGAACTTTCAAAAGCTGATTGGAGGCAGATGTTCGCAGGTAAAGGGACGGCTGGAAAATGGGAAGCCTTCAGAAATGAGATAACAAGAATCCAGAGAAAGTATATTCCTGTCAGGGTGAAAGGGAAGGCTGGTAGGTATAGGGAATGCTGGATGACTAAAGAAATTGAGGGTTAGGTTAAAAAAAAGAAGGAAGCATATGTCAGGTACAGACAGGATAGATCGAGTGAATCCTTAGAAGAGTATAAAGAAAGTAGGAGTATACTTGAGAGGGAAATCAGGAGGGCAAAACGGGGACATGAGATCGCTTCGGCAAATAGAATTAAGGAGAATCCAAAGGGTTTTTACAAATATATTAAGGACAAAAGGGTAACTAGGGACAGAATAGGGCCCCTCAAAGATCAGCAAGGTGGCCTTTGTGTGGAGCCACAGAAAATGGGGGAGATACTAAATGAATATTTTGCATCAGTATTTACTGTGGAAAAGGATTTGGAAGATATAGACTGTAGGGAAATAGATGGTGGCATCTTGCAAAATGTCCAGATTACAGTGGAGGAAGTGCTGGATGTCTTGAAATGGTTAAAGGTGGATAAATCCCCAGGACCTGATCAGGTGTACCCGAGAACTCTGTGGGAAGCTAGAGAAGTGATTGCTGGACCTCTTGCTGAGATATTTGTATCATTGATAGTCACAGGTGAGGTGCCGGAAGACTGGAGGTTGGCAAACGTGGTGCCACTGTTTAAGAAGGGTGGTAAGGACAAGCCAGGGAACTATAGAACAGTGAGCCTGACCTCAGTGGCGGGCAAGTTGTTGGAGGGAATCCTGAGGGACAGGATGTACATGTATTTGGAAAGGCAAGGACTGATTTGGGATAGTCAACATGGCTTTGTGCGTGGGAAATCATGTCTCACAAATTTGATTGAGTTTTTTGATGAAGTAACAAAGAAGATTGATGAGGGCAGAGCAGTAGATGTGATCTATATGGACTTCAGTAAGGCGTTCGGCAAGGTTCCCCATGAGAGACTGGTTAGCAAGGTTAGATCTCATGGAATACAGGGAGAACTAGCCATTTGGATACAGAACTGGCTTAAAGGTAGAAGACAGAGGGTGGTGGTGGTGTGTTGTTTTTCAGACTGGAGGCCTGTGACCAGTGGAGTGCCACAAGGAGGATTACTACCCTTAAGGACCTCCTTTTTAAAATTCTATCTAACTATCCGTAATCTCCCTTCAGAGTCTCAACCTTTTCCCTTCCAAAGTCTTTGGTTCCAATGTGGACAATGACCTCCTGCTCTTTCCCCTCTCAGCTTAAACCTATGCCCTCTTGTCCTGAATTCCCCCAACCCAGGGAAAAGACCTTGTCTATTTATCCTATTCATGCCCCTCATAATTTTATAGACCTTTATAAGGTCTCCCTTCAGCCTCTGACACTCCAGGGAAACTAGCCCCAATTTATTCAGTCTTTTCCTATAGCCCAAACCCTTCAACCCTCACAGCATCTTTGTAAATCTTTTCTGAACCCTTTTAAGATCCATGTCATTCAATCAGCCCTTTCCTTTCATACAATACAAATGTTGTTTCCCTTTACATTTGTATTTCTTGTGAATTGTCCTGATGAGTATTTGATGAAAAGCTTTGACACCATGTGTCTTTTTGCTCTACATACTTAAGCTCTACATACCAAAATGACTATGTCTACATGTCTAACTAAATGGGAGACAATTTTGTTATGGATAGCTGGCTAGCTCAGCAGGTTTCAGCTTGTAAAACAAATTGAAAGGGACATCATCTTCTCCTCAGAGAATTTTCAGCAAGGCTCAATTCCAAGAACAGCTTACTTGAATAACTCAGTTGCCACGCCACAATGTCACACGCTATGATAATTTTTAAATACATTGAAGGCCAAACAAAATCAATTCCATATTTCATGGCTGATTAGCTTCTGGTTATTCTATTTATTGATTGTAATGAAGCAAAGCAGAAGTGGTAATATCCAACAAATGAAAGTGTGAACCAAATGTGGCATTGATTTAACAGAGTATTATTATGAGCAATTACAGACAGCAACTTCTACTCCCCTGAGGCTTCACAGAAAGGATTATTAACTGTTAGAAAGAAAGTAATATTTCAGAGACGAATAACTGCATTTTTACCAAGTATGCAAGCAAAATTGCAAAGGCACAGGGAATGAACATTGCAGAAACACGTTCCCTGTGCTTTTGCAATTGATCTTAACAATAAAAAAGGTCGTTGTGTGAAATTCAGTTTTATTACATCTCAAAGTGAAACTTTCCAAAAAGAATTTAAAACTAATAGTAAAGAATATGGCATAATGTTTAGGAAATTTGCTACTCACAGTACGGTCAAAAGAATAAAATTAAAAATTTACATTTATGTTGCAACCGAAACATCTCAAAGTGATTCATTCACGATGGGTCACTTTTGACCTTCTACTACTGTTACCACACAGACAAAAGAGATAGAAAAGTTGCACGCAACAGGATTCTATAAACGGCAAAAGGTTGAATGATTTGATGATCAGGCCTAAGCTAAACTTCATGTTGCTTTTCAGGAATCGTTGCCATCTATTGGAAGTGCCTTAGTTTATTATCTTTGACATCGTGCTGGATTGTTAATCTAGAGTATGAATTCAAATCCTTCAGACAGGGCTTGAACACACAACTATTTCAGAAATATTTGTCATCACAAAAAGTTTAGATATTAAATGAGTCTCGATGGAGTTAAGAAAAATAAGTACCAGCAATGGTTTTGTACATTCAAAGCGGAGGTGATGGTCTAGTGGTATGATCACTATTCTATTAATCCATTTACCCAGACAATGTTCTGGGGTTGGGGCTGAGAATACCACCATGGTAGATGGTTGAATTTAAATTCACTTAAAATATGGATTTAAGAATCTAAGGATGACCATGATTTTATTGTTGGGGGGAAATCTCATCTGGTTCACTAATGTCCTTTAGGGAAGGAAGTTGCCATTCTAATCTGGTCTGGCCTACATGTGCCTTCAGACCCACAGCAACATGGTTGGCTTTTGAACTGTTCTCTGGGCAGTAAATGTTGGCCTAGTCAGTAATGCCCTTGACTTATGAATGAATGAAAATAACAGACATTTCCAATTTTTAGATCAGATAGCTCCACTTTTAGTCTTGTTTTATCTATGGATACATTTAGGTTCACAATCTCTTCTTGTCTCAACTGGAGCCCCTACACTTCCTCCAAAACATTTCTCAGCAACTTTAAACCCTCAACGTTAGGTCAGATGATTGTGGATTAAAGTCTTATATTTGGAGCTCCAAATTTAAGCTGACACTGTAGGGCATTCTGCATGGAACCTGCCAGCCCCAGAGGAGGTGAGGTAGGAGCTGGGTGTTGTATGAGGGTGTAAGAGCCTAAATGGCTTAATGCTGAGGTGTGCATTGAGCACTGTTCAATACCTAATGTCACATGGACTTGGGCCAGAGGAAAAAAGCTTTTGACCTCAAAGGAGCAAGGCCCAACATCGGAATTTCCCTCATAGTCTCAGTAACAATTTCAATCATTCTAATGGCATTGTACCTAGTTACTAGGGTGGCACGGTGGCTCAGTGGCAAGCACTGCTGCCTCACAGCACCTGGGAACTGGGTTTAATTCCAGCCTTGGGCAACTGTCTGTCTGGCGTTTGCACATTCTCCCAGTACCTGCGTGGGTTTCCTCCAGGTGCTCCAGTTTACTCCCACAATCCTAAGATGTGCAGGTTAGGTGAATTGGCCATGCTAAATTGCCCATAATGTTCAAGGCTGTGTAGGTTATGTGCATTAATCAGGGGTAAATACTGTATAAGAAAATAGGGTAGGGGAATGGGTCTGCATGGGTTACTCTTTGGACTTGTTGGGCTGAAGGGCCTGTTTCCACACTGTGGGGATTCTATAATACTATCAAGCAGTGAACTACACAGAAAACAAAGAACTACGGAAAGCTGAAACAAAAACAGATATTGCAGGAGAAACTCAACAGGTCTGGCAGGATCTGTGCAGAAAGAAACAGAGTTAACTGAAGAAGGGAAGAAGAGTCACTGGACCTGAAATATTAACTTTGCTTTCCCTCCATTGATGCTGCCTAACCTACTGAATTTCTCCAGCAATTTTGGTTTTTGCATGCAATGAGTTACATTTTGTTTAAGACAAGACTTATCCTCATTAGCCTACTGGATGGCTTTTCTCAACCACATTAGAGCAAGTAGACCTTGTAGATCCCTACCAGGAGAGAGAATGGTGGCAGCAAATGCACCAGATGGATCACCTCATCACGATGAGCTGTGGTGAGGAATCAGTTTACAACAGCGGAAAGGGAGGAGGTGTCCCTGCTCCCTGACACTTTCCCACCCCCTTGTACTTGTGTGACCCAATCCTGTCAGTGGGAAACCTAACATCAATATTGCCAGATGCAGGAAAGTACTGACATGGGGAACACAGCTAACAGTTAATTAGATAAATCAAAAGAACTGTAGATTCTGAACATTTGAAACCAAAACAGAAATTGCTTGAGAAACTCTGCAGGTCTGTCAGCATCTGTGGAGAGAAAGCAGAGTTAATGTTTCAAGCTGTTTTTTTCATTTGTGGGACTTGGGTGTCACTGGCTGGCCAGCAATGGTTATCCTATCTCTATTGCCCTTGAGAAGGTAGTGATGAGCTGCCTTCTTGAATCGCTGCAGTTCACTTGCTCTGGGTTGACCTACAATGCTGGTAGGGAGGGAATTCCAGGTTTTTGCCTCACTGACTGTGAAGGAATGGTGGTATATTTCCAAGTCAGGGTGGTGAGTGGCTTGGAGGGGAACTTGCAGGTGGTGGTGTTCACACATACCTGATGCCCTTGTCCTTCTAGGTGGAAGTGGTTGTGGGTTTGGAAGGTGCTGTTTAAGGATATTTAGTGAATTTCTGCAGAGTATCTTATAGATAGTACACACTGCTGCTACTGAGCGCAAGTGGTGGAGAGATTGAACATTTGTAGATGTGGTGCCAATCATGCGGATTGCTTTATCCTGGATGGTGTCAAGCTTTTTGAATGTTGTTGGAGCTTCACCCGTCCAGGCAAGTAGGGAGTATTCCATCACACTCCTGACTTGTGCCTTATAGATGGTGGATAGACTTTAGGGTGTCAGGAGGTGAGTTATCTGCCGCAGTATCCTTAGTCTCTGACCTGCTCTTGTAGCCACTGTGTTTATGTGGTGAGTGATGGTAATACCGTTGAATGTCAAAAAGTAGTGGTTAGAGTGTCTCTTATTGGTGATGGTCATTGTCTGACATTTGTGTGGCACGAATGTTACTTGCCACTTGTCGGCCCAAGCCTGGATATTGTCCAGATCTTGTTGCATTTGAGCACGGACTACTTCAGTATCTGAGGAGTTGCGAATGGTGCTGAACACTGTCAATCATCGGCGAACATCCCCACTTCTGACCTTATGACAGAGGGAAGGTCAATGATGAAGCAGCTGAAGATTGTTGGGCCTAGAACACTACTCAGAGGGACTCCTACAGAGATGTCCTGGAGCTGAGAGGACTGATCCTCCACAACCACAACCATCTCCCTTTGTGCCAGGGATGACCCATGTTAATGGGTTTTCACTGTCAGCTCACCTCTGGAATTCAGCTCTTTTGTCCATGTTTGAGTCGAATGACTGTTCTTCAGAACTGGGGTTCTGAGGGTGTAAGGGTCTGAATGTATTAATGCTGTGGAGTTCCTGTAACACTGCCCAATATCGGATGTCACATGGACTTGGGTGGGGGGTAGAACAGTTTTTGATCTCAGAGGAGTAAGACCTAACCTAATCTAACAGTTCTGAAAAAACATCGCTGGACTCAAAATGTTAACTCTGTTTTCTCTCACAAATGCAGCCAGATATGTTGAGTTTCTCCAGCAATTTCTGTTCTTTTTTTTGTGAGACACAGTGAAAGACACAAAGTGCACCAATCTTTATTCAAATTCCACCACCAGCAAGATAGGAAAACACCCGGGTGGCCAGTGACAAACACTGCCCTTCACATCAGAGGGCAGTGCTGTGTGATCAAAACAGTGAAGGGGAGGGTAGGGACTAATTTTTTTTTCTGGAGGGTAGGGACTAACAATTTCTGTTCTCATTTGTGATGACCAATTAGGCTCATTATTGAGCCACTTAAAGGAATTATCCCTGATTAAGCTAGGATTGAGAGATATTCAAATAGAAAGTGCTGGAGGAACTGAGCAGAACTGGCAATGTCTATTGAGATAGAAACAAAGTTAATGTTCTGAGTCCAATGTAACTCCCCTTCAGAAGTGAACTTTATTTCTGATCATTGGTATCCCTAGTATTTATTTTCTATTTTAAAATATAATGGTGTCTCAGGGTTCCTCCTGAGTTCACATGGATCTCTTGTGCCTCTGAATGTTACCCAGTAATGCTGTCATATTTCCAGTGTCTTGCTGGGCAAGGCCATGGGGAGCGGAATGGGAGAGGTGAGGTCAGTGTTGTTGGTGCTGCTTTCAAAGGCATTTAGTGCCCCATGGCAGGAGCAAGCAGTGGAGGACCTGTGCCTGCTGACTAACTGCTGCCTGTTCTTGTATTCCATGCCTCCTTCTTGCAACCTCCAAATTGCCTGGATGATCCCTGCTGATGGCCTGTATGGAAAACTGGCATCAGCAAATGCTGCCTGTAAGGGAGAGCTTCTGTTTGGCCTTTGTTTGACCAGCCGTGCTTCGGTACAGGATCCCCACCTTCCTCCGTATTTAATTCTGTCAAAGCTTTGATGCAGACCAATTGCATTTAAACAATGCAGGCCCCTCTTGGAATGAGGACCCAGGATTCCTATTGCTTCTCCTATCATTGGGCTGAACGCACTTACCAACACTAAATTTCAGCTCTAGGACTTGAGCTCCAAAATACAGGCTGAGACTCCTGTGCAATGCTGAAGGGTTGCTGCTCCTTGGAGGCATCATTTTTAGATCAGAGAATCTGAATCCTGCACCGAATAACTCAGCTCCTGAGTCTCCAAAGCTTGTCCATTATCTTTCAGGCACAATGAGGAACGTGATGGTATATTCTCCACTTGTCTGGATGGCTGCAGCTTCAGGAACACTCAAGAAGTTTCACATCAGTCAGGTCAAAGCAGCCTGCTTGTTTGTAAACACACCCACAAGCATTCATTCCCTCCATCCGTGATGCTTAGTAGTAGCAGCGTGTACCAACTGCAGGATTCACTGGAGAAATTCGCCAAGGTTTCTTCAAGGTTGCTTCAATACCTTCCAAACCCATGGCCACTTTCATCTAGAAGTACAAGGGCAACAGATACACACCAATTGCAAGTTTCTGTCTGAGCCCCTCACAATCCTGACTTGGAAGTATATTACCATTCCTTCAGTGTTGCTAGCTCAAAGTTCTGGGACTCCGCCCGTCATAGCAGAGTGGGGTTACCTACACGAAATAGACTGCAGCAGTTCTAGCTGTAAGTAATCAGTCTGTGATGCAAAACACCACCAAGATTGAAAAGAGGAGGAGAGTAAATGGCTTAAATCAAACAAAAGTTATTAGGTAACTCAAGTACATGTTTTTAAGAGTGTATTCAATAAGGAAAGTAAGTAAAATGTTAGACAGTTCTAATGCTCTGTAGAAGAATGAATTTGAGTAAGAAAGAAGTTTCCATTTTGACTCAGCAACAATATAGGAATGAGGAAAAGTGTGAAGGATGGCAAGCTTTTACAATCGGGGTGATAGTGGAGAAACATTCAGAGTAATTGATAAGACAAAGATGGGTCGGTTACTGCAGTCTGAGGGACGTGAACTTAAAGGTTTGAGAACCCAGTTATAGGCCATTGTTCTATGGGTGCTACCCAACCACTCTCTGCTATGAAGTCTCACTGTTGATATCTGTGCAATTATAGTGGGCTCCCAGGCTTCACTAAAATAGTTGACACTAGAATCTGGATTCATGGAGATTATCCATTGCAAGGTGGCTCAAGTAGCACAGTTCCTTAAATAAAACATTGATGTCTAACATAAACCTCCAAAACTGCAGTATAATTAAAAGACTATAGCTCTCTTCAGTCTTTAAAAATTCAATGTGACTTACACTCTCCACTTTTTGTCTTCATCCATTGACTGGAAACAGCTTGGCGTGCTATTTTACCACCCGGCAATGGAGATTCCCCAGTGGGGAGCTCTCTGTAAGGGGTCTTCCCTCTTTCCATTGGGTATCTGGGGTGGAATATGTTATAGTTCTCTCATGAGTAGAGTGGAAACTTTACAAGTCGCCACTGATGATGCCATCTTACATCCCAAAGTGTCCAGCTATAGATGTTAAGTAGAATTGCTACGGGAAAAAAACATTGAAAAATGAATAAATAAAAGGTCCAGCAATAAATTAGGAAAATAGAGAAATGAGAGTTCAGAATAACAGTCCTTCCACCCCAGATCGTGCCGGGCCTCACCTCGAGGCCATGAGTTCAAATCCATGCTGATGCCGGAAATGCGAGTTCATACTGAGGCCGGGAGTTCGAGTTCACAGTGACACCGGGTGTTCGAGTCCAGGCTGAGGCCAGGAATTTGAGACCACGCTGAGGCCGGGTGTTCTTGCTGATGCAGGAAGTTCAAATCCACGCTGACACCGGGTGTTCGAGTCCAGGCTGAGGCCGGGTGTTCGAGTCCACACTGATACCAGGCGTTCGAGTCCAGGCTGAGGCCAGGAGTTTGAGTCCACGCTGAGGCCGGGAATTTAAGTCCACGCTGAGGCCAGGTGTTTGAGTTCATACTGAGGCTGGGAGTTTGAGTCCAGGCTGAGGCCGGGAGTTCGAGTCCACTCTGAGGCCGGGAGTTTGAGTCCATGCTGAGGCCGGGAATTCGAGTCCACGCTGAGGCCGGGAGTTCGAGTCCACTCTGAGGCCAGGAGTTTGAGTCCACGCTGAGGCCAGGAATTCGAGTCCATGCTGAGGCCTGGAGTTCGAGTCCACGCTGAGACCGGGAGTTCAAGTCCACGCTGAGACCGGGAGTTCGAGTTCATACTGAGGCTGGGAGTTTGAGTCCAAGTTGAGGCCAGGAGTTTGAGTCCAGGCTGAGGCCGGGAGTTCGAGTCCACGCTGAGGCCTGGAGTTCAAGTCCATGCTGAGGCCAGGAGTTCAAGTCCATGCTGAGGCCGGGTGTTTGAGTCCATGCTGAGGCCGGGAATTCGAGTCCACATTGAGGCCGGGATTTCGATTCCACGCTGAGACCGGGAGTTCGAGTCCATGCTGTGGCAGGGAATTCGAGTCCATGCTGAGGCCGGGGGTTCGAGTCCACGCTGAGGCCGGTAGTTCGAGTCCAAGATGAGGCCGGGAGTGTGAGTTCATACTGAGGCCGGGAGTTTGAGTCCACATTGAGGCCAGGAGTTTGAATCCAGGCTGAGGCCGGGAATTTGAGTCCACGCTGAAGGCCGGGAGTTTGAGTCCACGCTGAGGCCGGGAGTTCGAGTCCACACTGAGGCCGGGAGTTCGAGTCCACACTGATACCAGGCATTCAAGTCCACGCTGAGGCCAGGAGGTATCGCTGATGCTGGTAGTTCAAATCCAGACTGAGGCCAGGAGTTCCAGTCCACGCTGAGGCTGGGTGTTCGAGTCCATGCTGAGGCTGGGAGTTTGAGTCCACACTGAGGCTGGGAGTTTGAGTCCATGTTGAGGCTGGGAGTTTGAGTCCCATGCTAAGGCCGGGAGTTTGAGTCCATGCTGAGACTGGGAGTTCAGATCCACACTGTGGCCGGGAATTTGAGTCCACGTTGAGGCCGGGAGTTCAAGTCCATGCTGAGGCCGGGTGTTTGAGTCCACGCTGAGGCCGCGCGTTCGAGTCCACGCTGAGGCCGGGTGTTTGAGTCCACGCTGAGGATGGGAATTCGAGTCCACGCTGAGGCCGGGGGTTTGTGTCCACGCTGAGGCTGGGAATTCGAGTCCACGATGAGTCCGGGAGTTTGAGACCACGCTGAGGCTGGGAATTCGAGTCCACGATGAGGCCGGGAGTTTGAGTCCACATTGAGGCCAGGAGTTTGAATCCAGGCTGAGGCCGGGAGTACAAGTCCACGCTGAGGCCGGGAGTACAAGTCCACGCTGAGGCCGGGAGTTCGAGTTCATACTAAGGCCAGGAGTTTGAGTGCAGGCTGAGGCTGGGAGTACAAGTCCACGCTGAGGCCGGGAGTTCGAGTTCATACTGAGGCCGGGAGTTTGAGTCCACGTTGAGGCCAGGAGTTTGAATCCAGGCTGAGGCCGGGGGTTCGAGTCCACTCTGAGGCCGGGAGTTTGAGTCCATGCTGAGGCCAGGAGTTTGAGTTCACACTGAGGCCAGGTGTTTGAGTCCACGCTGAGGCCAGGAGTTCAAGTCCACACTGAGTCTGGGAGTTTGAGTCCATGCTGAGGCCGGGAATTCAAGTCCACACTGAGGCCGGGAGTTTGAGCCCACGCTGAGACTGGGAATTCGGGTCCACGCTGAGGCTGGGAGTTTGAGGCCACGCTGAGGCCGGGAGTTCAAGTCCATGCTGAGGCCAGGTGTTTGAGTTCACACTGAGGCCAGGAGTTCAAGTCCACACTGAGGCCAGGAGTTTGAGTCCACGCTGAGGCCAGGAGTACAAGTCCACGCTGAGGCCGGGCGTTTGAGTTCACACTGAGGCCGGGAGTTCGAATCCATGCTGAGGCTGGGAGTTCGAGTTCATACTGAGGCCGGGAGTTTGAGTCCACGCTGAGGCCGGTAGTAGAAGTCCACGCTGAGGCCGGGAGTTTGAGTCCACATTGAGTCTAGGAGTTTGAATCCAGGCTGAGGCCTGGAGTTCGCTCCACTCTGAGGCCGGGAGTTTGAGTCCATGCTGAGGCCAGGAATTTGTGTCCACGCTGAGGCCGGGAGTACGAGTCCAGGCTTAGGCCAGTTGTTTGAGTCCATGCTGAGGCCGGGAGTTTGAGTCCACGCTGAGGCCTGGAATTCGAGTCCACGCTGAGGCCCGGGGTTCGAGTCCACGCAGAGGCAGGGAATTCGAGTCCATGCTGAGACCAGGTGTTCGAGTCCTCACTGAGGCCGGGGGTTCGAGTTCATACTGAGACTGGGAGTTTGAGTCCACTCTGAGGCAGGGAGTTTGACTCCATGCTGAGGCCAGGAGTTTGAGTTCACACTGAGGCCAGGTGTTTGAGTCCACGCTGAGGCCAGGAGTTCAAGTCCACACTGAGACTGGGAGTTTGAGTCCACGCTGAGGCCGGGAATTCGAGTCCATGCTGAGGCCGGTAGCTCAAGTACACGCTGAGGCCAGGAGTTTGAGTTCATACTGAGACTGGGAGTTTGAGTCCACTCTGAGGCGGGGAGTTTGAGTCCATGCTGAGGCCAGGAGTTTGAGTTCACACTGAGGCCAGGTGTTTGAGTCCACGCTGAGGCCAGGAGTTCAAGTCCACACTGAGACTGGGAGTTTGAGTCCACGCTGAGGCCGGGAATTCGAGTCCATGCTGAGGCCGGTAGCTCAAGTACACGCTGAGGCCAGGAGTTTGAGTTCACACTGAGACTGGGAGTTTGAGTCCACGCTGAGGCCGGGAATTCGAGTCCTCACTGAGGCCGGGGGTTCAAGTCCATGCTGAGGCCGGGTGTTTGAGTCCTCGCTGAGGCCGGGAATTCGAGTCCACGCTGAGGCCTGGAATTCGCGTCCACGCTGAGGCCCGGAGTTCGAGTCCACGCAGAGGCAGGGAATTCGAGTCCATGCTGAGGCCGGGGGTTCGAGTCCACGCTGAGGCCGGTAGCTCAAGTCCACGCTGAGGCCAGGAGTTTGAGTTCATACTGAGGCCGGGAGTTTGAGTCCACATTGAGGCCAGGAGTTTGAATCCAGGCTGAGGCCGGGAATTTGAGTCCACGCTGAGGCCGGGAGTTTGAGTCCACGCTGAGGCCGGGAGTTCGAGTCCACACTGATACCAGGCGTTCGAGTCCACGCTGACGCCAGGAGTTTGAGTTCCACGCTGAGGCCAGGAGGTCTCGCTGATGCTGGTAGTTCAAATCCAGACTGAGGCCAGGAGTTCCAGTCCACGCTGAGGCTGGGTGTTCGAGTCCATGCTGAGGCTGGGAGTTTGAGTCCACACTGAGGCTGGGAGTTTGAGTCCACACTGAGGCTGGGAGTTTGAGTCCATGCTGAGGCTGGGAGTTTGAGTCCATGCTGAGGGTGGGAGTTTGAGTCCCATGCTGAGGCCGGGAGTTTGAGTCCATGCTGAGACTGGGAGTTCAGATCCACACTGTGGCAGGGAATTTGAGTCCATGCTGAGGCTGGGAATTCGAGTCCACGCTGAGGCCGGGAGTTTGAGTCCACACTGAGGCCGGGAGCACGAGTCCACGCTGAGGCCGAGTGTTTGAGTTCACACTGAGGCTGGGAGTTCGAGTCCATGCTGAGGCCGGGAGTTCGAGTTCATACTGAGGCCGGAAGTTTGAGTCATTGCTGAGACCGGGAGTTCAAATCCACACTGAGGCCGGGTGTTTGAGTCCACGTTGAGGCCAGGAATTTGAGTCCAGGCTGAGGCCGGGAGTTCGAGTCCACACTGAGGCCTGGAGTTCAAGTCCATGCTGAGGCCGGGAGTTTGAGTCATTGCTGAGACTGGGAGTTCAAATCCACACTGAGGCCGGGAATTCGAGTCCACGCTGAGGCCGGGTGTTTGAGTCCACGCTGAGGCCGGGAATTCGAGTCCACGCTGAGGCCAGGAGTTCAAGTCCACACTGAGACTGGGAGTTTGAGTCCATGCTGAGGACTGGAATTTGAGTCCACGCTGAGGCCAGGAGATCGAGTCCAGGTTGAGGCCGGGTGTTTGAGTCCACGCTGAGGCTGGTAATTCGAGGCTGGGAGTACGAGTCCACGCTGAGGCCGGGAGTTTGAGTCCGTGCTGAGGCCGGGTATTTGAGTTATACTGAGGCTGGGTGTTTGAGTCCAGGCTGAGGCCAGGAGTTCGAGTACACGCTGAGTCCGGGAATTCGAGTCCAGGCTGAGGCCAGGAGTTTGAGTCCAGGCTGAGGCCAGGAGTTTGAGTCCGGGCTGAGGCCGGGTGTTTGAGTTCACACTGAGGCCAGGAGTTTGAGTGCGGGCTGAGGCTGTGTATTTCAGTCCGCACTGAGGTTGGGAGTGTAAGTCCATGCTGAAGCCGGGTCATTGCATCCACACGAGGCATGTTTGAGTTCACACTGAGGCCAGGCGTTTGAGTCCATGCTGAGTCTGGGAGTCGAGTTATGTTGAGGCTAGGAGTTCATATTAGATAGAGTCAATGCATGCCAGGCCATATGTAATTTTTGCAGCCCAGAGGAAACAATTTTTCATATTTATTTGGATAATTTCTAATCCTTTTAAATTTTTTGTTCAGCCTCAGGCTTTTAATCTTTGAACAGCCTGTCTAGAAGCGGCACTCAGAATTAAGGACCTCTTTGGGCCTGCTCCTGGGCCTGGCCAGAGTGGTCATCAACAGGTCCAGGCAGTGGGCTGTGGAGGAGGTTGCAGCACTTGGCTGTATACTGCTCTCCTGAGGTTGCATCTGTGCTTGGACTTGTACATGGAGAAGGAACATGAGGAGTCCACTGGCATTGTGTAGATTTTCAGGAATGAGTGATCGCTGCAGGAGCTGGGGTGTGCCATAATTCCTGGTGGTGACATTTTAATTTGATTTCGATAAGTTCCCATTGCAGTTCTGTAAGTTTCCTTCAATCACTTCATTTTTGCTTTGTTACAGTGCAGTTCGTGCAGTTCTGAGGAAGAGTCATACCAGACCTAAAAGCTTCACTCTATTTCTCTTTCCAACGATGCTGCCAGACCTATTGAGTTTCGCTAGCATTTTCTGTGTGTGTTCTAGTTTTCAAACATTCAGAGTGCAGGTGTATTTTGTTTTCATTTGAGGTAGAAAAGAGGACTAGTGACAGCAAACAATCACAAGCAGCCACTTGTTGGAAACCAGAAAAATGATCCTGACAGCGCTGGTACTGCAGAAATTAGTGTAAAGAGCCCAGAATCTGCAGCTGGCTAACAGTATATTGAAAGATGATATAGGAGACTGCTGGTCATTGATATTCTGTATGTATATTACAAAATAATTTAGATATGCGCATGGTTGGCTCGCACCTATCATTTTGAAACGATTCAATCAAGGGTGATCTTCACACTGCACCAATAAGAACTTCAGGAGCACAGCAATGAACTTGAATTAGGGAGATGAAAAATCACCCAGGAAAACATCCCTGTGCATTCAGAGCCTGTTCTCCTGATTTTCTCTCCAACATTTTGTTCATCTATTACAAAGCAAAAGCTTATCACTCTGAAAGCTGCACTGTTCTTTTTCTAATAATCTAATTAATTTCAGGTCACTTTCATCACTCGAAGGTCAAATAATCATGAATCATGGTTTACATGGCTTGAGGACATATAGCATGGAGTGAATTAGATAACAGATAAAAATCAACAATAAATGACTTACAAGAAATATCCTGTGAATTTGTCCAGCTGAAGAACATGAGCATTAAGTGAAGCATGTGAAATGGAAAAGGAAACATTTATTTTTTGCACACTGCTGTCCATAGAGGTGTTTCATTTATTTAAAACTAAATGTGTAAAGCAGCTTAAGACTTTTTTTTATCACAATGACCACACCAAATTGTTCATCTATGCTAACCCCAGTTCCCTGCACCTGGCCCATGTCCTTCTAAACCTTTCCTATCCACCTGATGAAGGAGCGGTGCTCTGAAAGCTAGTGCTTCCGATTAAACCTGTTGGACTATAACCTGGTGTTGTGTGATTTTTAGCTTTTTCCTATCCATGTATTTATCTTTTAAATGTTATTAATGTATCCAACTCAACCACTGGCAGCTCATTCCATATGTGTATCACCCTCTGTGTAAAAAAGTTGCCCCTCAGGTTCCCTTTTGTTTTTTCCCCTCTAACATTAAACTGATGCCCTCTAGTCCTCGATTCCCAAACCTTGAGAAAAAGACTGAATGTATTCACCCTATCCATGTCCCTCATGGTCTTATACACTTCTATAAAACCCCCCTCAGTCTCCTACGCTCTAAAGAAAAGTCCTAGCTTGTCCAAGTTCTCCCTATAACTCAGACCACTGAGTCCTGGCGACATTCTTCTGCACTCTTTTCTATAGTAAGGTGACCAAAACAGAACACAATATTCAAAGTGCCCCTCACCAATGTCCTGTACAACTGCAACATAACTTCTCAATGTGTATCCTCAATGCCCTGACTGGTGAAGGCCAGTCTGCCAAAAGCCTTCTTCACAAAGCGAAAGTGAGGACTGCAGATGTTGGAGATTAGAGTCAAGATTAGAGTGATGCTGGAAAATCACAGCAGATCAGGCAGCATATGCGGAGCAGGAAAATCGACGTTTCGGGCAAAAGCCTTTCATCAGGAATGAGGCTGGGACCCTCCGGGGCGGAGAGATAAATGGGAGAGAGTGGGGCTGGGGAGAAGGTAGCTGAGAGTGTAGTAGGTGGATGGAGGTGGGAGTGAAGGTGATAGGTCGGAGAGGAAGGTGGAGCGGATGGGTTTGAAGGAAGATTGACAGGTGGGACAAGTCATGAGGACGGTGCTGAGCTGGAAGTTTGGAACTAACCCCACCTTACCCCAGTTCCAACCTGTCAGTCTTCCCTCCCACCTATCCACTCCACCCTCCTCTCCGACCTATCACCTTCACCCCCAGCTCCATCCACCTACTGCATTCTCAGCTACCTGCTCCCCAGTCCCACACCCCTCCAATTATCTCTCCACCCCCAAGGCTCCCAACCTCATTCCTGATGAAGGACTTTTGCCAGAAACATTGAATATCCTGCTCCTCGGATGCTGCCTGACCTGCTGTGATTTTCCAGCACCACTCTAATCTTGACAGCCTTCTTCACTGCCCTGTCTACCAGTGACTCCACTTTCAGAGAACTGTGCACCTGAACTCCAAGGCCCCTATGTTCCATTACACTCCCTAAGACCCTACCATTCACCATGAAACTCCTACCTTGATTTGACATTTGTTACGAAATGGGGTAAACCCTCCTGCTTAATTTAAAGCCAGCAACACAGAAAAGATTTATTCCGTGCAGTAGTCTGTAAAGATTCGAGTGACCAAGAACTATTTAAAGTAAAAATTAACAACTTTATTTCTTAATATATAATAGAGCATAATTAACTAGCAACTATTTACATTTCCTTCCTGTAACCTATCATTTACCTTCCCTTCTATAATACTAGTCCAAAAAAACTCCCAATTAAGATTTACAGAAAAATTCACTTTTTACAACAAGCCAGCGGCCGAATTTTTATCTTTATCTTCGTTGGTAGATTGGCTCTCCAGGTCAGTGTTGAGGTTTTCCACTGTGCAAACTCCTTCACTAGACAGGTACCTTTCAGAGAGTTCTGACTAGCAGTCTACAGTTTTGGTCAGGTGGCAGTTCACCTCTCAATTGTTCAATTTTCCCCGGTTTTATCACCACTGTTGTGACCATCTCCCTCCTCCTCAAAAGTCTGAACCTCAAGTCTAGATGATCTGGAACTCTAACTCAATATCCAGTCTAATTTCATTACTAAGATAATGATGTTATAATACGTCTGGAATCGTTGTACCAAACTGTAAGAAGTTGTGTCATTGGCTTTTAAGATTGTCAGTATACTCAATTCAAACTTGATTGGAATTTGGTATTTTTGGGGTACAATTTAAACTGATTGGCCTAATTCGAATCTGATTTTTCACTTCCAGGCAACCAGCTATCCCAGCAGCTGGAGCATATGTTACATTGTGTCTTACTGAGAACACTTTGTGCTGTCACTGTTAGCTTTTACTCTCTTGTGGATATATTACACCCACATCTTCATAACACTTTCAAAATGCAACACCTCACACTTATCTATATTAAACTCCATTTACCATTTCTCGGCCCACTTCCCCAGCTGATCAAGGTCTGGCTGCAATTTCTGATAACCTTCCTCACTGTCCACGATACCGCCTATTTTAGTGTCATCTGCAAATGTACTAATCATGCCTTGGACATTGTTATCTATAATCAATGATTTGGATAAGAAACAGCAATGGGGCCAGCACCACCTCAGAGGCATTCCACGAGTCACGGGCCTCCAGTCCAACAAGCATCCTTCCATTATTATGGTCTGCTTCCTACCATCAAGTCAATTTATATCCAATTTGCCAGCTCCCCCTGGATTCCATGCAATCTAACCTTCCAGAGCAGCCTACAATGTGGAACCTTATCAAAGGCTTTACTGAAATCCATATAGACTACATCTACCGCCCTGCCTCATCAACTTTTCTGGTCACTTCATCAAAGAACTCTAACAAATTTGTGAGTGATGATCCCCCATGCACAAAGCCATGCTGACTGTTCCTAATCAAACCGAATATGACATAGTTCAGGTGTCAGCCTTGCTTGTGATATTCTTTATCTCTTTCTCTGGTTTAAACTTAAACACAATTCACCAAATGTGGATTCAACTTGACAACACTTGAACTGTTTTGAATTTGCTGATTCTTGTCATTGACCTGTATGGGATAGGCTTTATGTGTAACAGCCTTTTAATGCAGTCTGCCCATTGTGAAAAAGAAAAGGCCTGGTTGTATTAGTTCACAACCTCAGAATCTCCCAAAGTCCCTTATAGCCAATTCATTACTTTTGAAGTGTAATCACACAGGAAAAGCAGTAACCAATTGGCACACATTATTTCAGTAATTTCTTTTTACTTGCTTACATTGTTTTTGCAATCGTTACCATCATTATCACCACAGTTGTGATCATCTCCCTCCTCCTCAAAAGTCTGAACCTTCAGTCTAGATGATCTGGAACCCTAACGCAATATCCAATCTAATTTCATTACTAAGATAATGATGTTATAATATGTCTGGAATTGTTGTACTAAACTGTATGACGTTGTGTGGATATGTCTGCCCCACATCCCATGATATCCTGCTCAGTCTCACTTCTTGACTGGAGGAAGATCAATATCCTTCTATTCCTCCTGAATGTGCCTTCAGGCATTCTCACAATGTAAGATCTCATTTAATCTGTTTTTCCGATAACTGTGATTTTGGACTTCCCATCTCTTAAGTAAACGTCTTGTCCTAGTTTTAGGATTTGTATGGTTTTCCCCACATCTACAATTGGACCATTACTGCTGTTTTGAGCTTTGATATTTTTCAGTTTGCTTTAGCTGTGGTCTTGAGTAGTTATACTTAGAGTCATAGAGATGTACAGCATGGAAATAGACCCTTCGGTCCAACTTATCCATGCCAACCAGATATCCCAACCCAATCTAGTCCCATCTGCCAGCACCCAGCCCATATCCCTCTAAACCCTTCCTATTCATATACCCATCCAGATGCCACGGTGGCTCAGTGGTTAGCACTGCTGTATCACAGCACCAGAGTCCCAGGTTTGATTCCAGCCTCGGGTGACTATCTGTGTGGAGTTTGCACATTCTCCCCGTGTCTGCATGGGTTTCCTCCGGGTGCTCCGGTTTCCTCCCTCAGTCCAAAGATGAGCAGGTCAGGTGACTTGGCCATGCTAAATTGCCCATAGTGTTAGCTGCATCATTCAGAGGGAAATGGGTCTGGGTGGGTTACTCTTCGGAAGATTGGTGTGGACGTTGGGCTGAAGGGCCTGTTTCCACACTGTTGGTAATCTAATCTAGATGTTGTGATCATACCAGCCTCCATCACTTCCTCTGGCAGCTCATTCCATACATGCACCATCTTCTGTGTGAAAACGTTGCCCCTTAGGTCTCTTTTATATCTTACCCCTCTCACCCTAAACCTATGCTCTCTAGTTCTGGACTCCACCACCCCAGGGAAGAGACTGTGTCTATTTATCCTATCCATTCAGTTTGAGGTTGCATTTTAAAATTAGCACATTACTTTTGTAACCTTCTTCCCACTAACAAATCAGCCAGCAAATATCCATTATTCAGTTGTGTTGCTCTGTGTTTGAATGGCAATAATTCCCCATCTGGATCATTGGCTTTATGTTTACAACCACTCAACTAGCCTCTCCATTTTACTGAGACTGGATTGGAGAACTTGTCACCTGATTGATGCCTTTTTTGAGTGTGAACTTCCTGAAGCCTTTGTTCACAAATCGAGTTCTTCTCTCTATTACTAATTCTTCAGGTGTAACATGAAGAATTTTTTTGTGTCTGACCACTGACTGTGCTGTGGATAAATGAGGTCTTGTCACTTGAATCCATCCAGAATAATGGTTGACTAGGAATAGATACATCTTCCCTTTGATGCCGAATACAATTAATGCTTCTCATTGTCTTTCTAGAAATCTTGAGGGAATCAATGGCTCTGTATGCTCTTGGCTGTGTGAAATATGGGGCTGAATCTTACCAGATATTTGCGAAGTGTTGTTTTCAGTGAGTTTCTTTGAGGGTTACACTCTGTCAAACATATTGAGCTTTCTCGCACTATCTTCCCAAACTTGCCTTGTTGCCTATGCATCATGCCTCAAGGTGCCCACTCAACCAATTTTCCTGCTCACTGTGTGCAGAATTGCTCATACCTGCCAGGATATACTGGGACCCTTGGCGCAATGCCATCTTTGAAGCCAAGAGTTTGACCTGGTGAAGCATTAGTGCTCTTGAGTTGCCATTCACCAGAGTGGGGCAGCAACCACAAACAAATGTTCCTCAGGGCATATGGTTTACACAGCAGAAACTTCATTGCACATACAAGTCCTCCAATGCACTACATCTCCTTCCCATTCTATTTGAATTTCTCCCCTTTCACATTGTTAATTCCCTCTATCCCCAGCAATTATAACACGTTAAACCAATGACTGTGTGCAAAAAACTCTTGTTGCTCACTAGCATGAATTTCATCTTGCTGTTCAACACTTGACTGGAAATGAAGCAGTTTTGTTCTCGATGTTGAGAAGCTCCTTGCTGGCCACCACACAATTTTCCCAAATTTAACCCACATTATTTAAGGGCTGGGATAGTTCCACCCATGATCCTATATATCCCATCAACCATCTTTTGAACATAGAGCATTACAGCGTAGTACAGGCCCTTTGGCCCTCGATGTTGCGCTGACCTGTGGAACCAATCTGAAGCCCATCTAACCTATAGTATTCCATTCTCTTCCATATACCTATTCACCTTTTAATGACCTTTCAAATGCCCTTAAAGTTGGCGAGTCTACGACTGTTGCAGGCAGTGCATTCCATGCCCGTACTACTCTCTGAGTAAAGAAACTATCTCTGACATTTGTCCTGTATATATCACCCCTCAATTTAAAGCCATGTCCCCTTGTGCTAGGCATTACCATCGAGGAAAAAAGCTCTCACTGTCCACCCGATCAAACTCTCTGATTATCTTACATGTCTCAATTAAGTCACCTCTCAACCTTCTTCTTTCTAAGAAAACAGCCTCAAATCCCTCAGTCTTTCCTCAGACATTCCCTCATACCAGGCAACATCCTTGTAAATCTCCTCTGAACCCTTCCCGAATCTTTCACATCCTTCCTATAATGCAGTTACCAGAACTGTGTGCACTACTCCAAATGTGGCCACTCCAGAGTTTTGTACAGCTGCAGCATGATCTCACGGTTCTGAAACTCA
Source organism: Chiloscyllium plagiosum (assembly GCF_037043375.1). Classification (NCBI taxonomy): domain Eukaryota; kingdom Metazoa; phylum Chordata; class Chondrichthyes; order Orectolobiformes; family Hemiscylliidae; genus Chiloscyllium; species Chiloscyllium plagiosum. The sequence continues at coordinate 33,930,111 of NW_028270175.1, read as the reverse complement.
GTCCCTCTACCAATAAAAGCTAACACACTGTACGTCTTCTTAACAGCCCTATCGACCTCGGTGGCAACTTTTAAGGTTCTATGTGCCTGGATACCAAGATCTCTCTGCTCGTCTCCACTGCCAAGAATCTTATCATTAGCCCAGTACTCTGCATTTCTGTTGCCCCTTCCAAAGTAAATCATTTCAGACCTTTCTGCATTAAATTCCATTTGCCATCCCTCTCAGCCCAGCTCTGCAGCTTCTCTATGTCTCTCTGTAACCTACAACATCCTTCATCACTATCCACAACTCCATCAACTTAATGTCATCCACAAATTTACTAACACATCCTTCTATGCCCTCATCCAGGTCATTTATAAAAATGACAAACAGCAGTGGACTCAAAACAGATCCTTGTGGTACCCCACTAAACTCCAGGATGAATATATCCCATCAACCATCACCCTCTGCCTTCTTTCAGCGAGCCAATTTCTGATCCAAACTGGTAAATCACCCTTAATCCTATGCCTCCATATTTTGTGCAATGGCTTACCGTAAGGAACCTTATCCAATGCTTTGCTGAAATCCATATACACCACATCGACGGTTTTACCCTCATCCACCTGGTTGGTCACCTTCTCAAAGAACTCAATAAGGTTTGTGAGGAAAGACCTACCCATCACAAACTATGTTGACTATCCTTAATCAACTTATGCCTTTCTAGATGATTATAAATCATATCTCTTTAAGCCTTTCCAACACTTCACCCACAACCGAAGTAAGGCTCACAGTTCTCTCATTACCAGAGTTTTCTCATCTCCCCTTCTTAAACAAGGGAACATTTGCTATCCTGCTGTCTTCTGGCACTATTCTGTAGACAATGACAACATAAAGATCAAAGCCAAAGGCTCGGTAATCTCCTCCTTGGCTTCCCAGAGAATCCTAGGATAAATCCCATCTAGCCCAGGGTACTTATCTATTTTTACCCTTTTCAGAATTGCTAACACCTCCTCCTTTTGTACCTCAGTCCCATCTAGTCTAATAGCCTGTATCTCGTTAAAAATCACACAACACCAGGTTATAGTCCAGCAGGTTTAATTGGAAGCACACTAGCTTTTGGAGCACTGCTCCTTCATCAGGTGGTTGCAACCTGTCCAACACCGGCATTTCCAAATCAAGCCTGTATCTCAGTATTCTCTTCGACCATCTTGTCTTTTTCTAGTGTGAAAACTGATGACAAATGTTCATTTAGTGCTTCCCCTATCTCCCCTGACTCCACGCACAACTTTCCACTAATATTCTTGATTGGCCCTAATCTTACTCTCGTCATTCTTTTATTCTTATAGAATAAAATATATCTATAGAAAGCCTTAGGGTTTCCTTGATCCTATCAGCCAACGACTTCTCATGTCCCCTCATGGCTCCTCTTAGCTCTCTCTTTAAGTCATTCCTGGCTAACTTGTAACTCTCAAGTGCCCTAACTGAGCCATCACATCTCATCCTAACATAAGCCTTCTTCTTCCTCTTGATAAGAGATTCAACTTCCTTAGTGAACCTCACTCCCGTGCTCGACAACTTCCTCCCTCCCTGACCGGTACAGACTTATCAAGAACCTGCAGTAGCTGGTCCTTGAATAAGCTCCACATTTCAACTGTGCCCATTCCCTGCAGTTTCCTTCCCCATCCTATGCATCCTAAATCCTGTCTAATCGCATTGTAATTGCCTTTCCCCCAGCAGTGACTCTTACCCTGCATTATATACCTGTCCCTTTCCATCACTAAAGTAAATATAACCGAATTGTGGTCACTATCACCAAAGTGCTCACCTACCTCCAAATCTAACACATGGCTGGGTTCATTACCCAGTACCAAATCTAATGTCGCCTTGCTCCTTGTTGGCCTGTCTATATACCGTGTCAGGAAACCCTCCTGCACACATTGAACAAACACTAATCCATCTAAAGTATTTGAACTATAGTATTCTCAGTCAATATTTGGAAAGTTAAAGATTCCCCATAACAACTACCCTGTCACTCTCGCTCCTATTGAGGATCATCTTTGCTATCCTTTTTTCTATATCTCTGGAACTATTTGGAGACCTAGAGAAAACCCCTAACAGGGTAACCTCTCCTTTCCTGTCTCTAATCTCAGCCCATACTACCTCAGTAAATGAGACCTCAAACGTCCTTTCTGCAACCGTAATACTGTCCTAGTGCTGCACCACCCCCTCTTTTAACGTTTTCTCTGTTCTTACTGAAACATCTAAATCCCAGAACCTGCAATAACTATTCCTGTCCCCGCTCTACTTATGTCTCTGAAATGGCCACAACATCGAAATCCCAGGTGCCAACCCATGCTGCAAGTTCACCCACCTTATTCCGGGTGCTCCTGGCCTTGAAGCAGACACACTTCAAACCAACTTCTTGTTTGCCGATGCCTTCTTGCAATCTTGAAACCTTAGTTCTGCCTTCACTATTCTCAACTTCCCGTATACTTGAACTACAATTTCTGTTCCTATACCCCTGCTGGATTAGTGTAAACCCACCCGAAGAGCATTAACAAACATCCCCCCGGATATTGGTACCCCTCTGGTTCAGGCGAAGACCATCCTGTTTATAGAGGTCCCACCTACCCCAGAAAGAGCTCCAATTATCCAGGAATCCAAAACCTTCCCTCCTGCACCATCCCTGTAGCCATGTGATCAACTCCTCTCTCTCCCTATTCTTTGCCTCACTAGCACGTGGCACGGGCAACAAACCCGAGACAACAACTGTCTGTTCTAGCTCTAAGCTTCCACCTTAGCTCCCTGAATTTCTGCATTAAATCCTCATTTCTCTTCCTACCTATGTCTTTGGTGCCTATGTGGATCACGACTTGGGGCTGCTCCCCTTCCCCCTCAAGGATACCAAAAACATGATCAGAGACATCACGAACCCTGGCACCTGGGAGGCAACATACCAACCGTGAGTCTATCTTGTTCCCATAGAACCTCCTGTCTGTCCCCCCCAACTATGGAGTCCCCAATGATGAATGCTCTGCTCCTCTTCTCCCTTCCCTTCTGAGCAACAGGGACAGACTCTGTGCCAGAGATCTATGTCCCACTGCTTACCACTGGTAAGTTGATCCCCCCAACAGCATCCAAAACAGTATACTTGTTATTGAGGAGATCGGCCACAGGGGATCCCCACACCACCTGACAGTTCCCTTTCCGTCCTCTGACGGTAACCCATCTCCCTCCTTCTTTTATCTGAGGTGTGACTACCTCTCTGTAACTCCTCTCAATAACCCCCTCTGCCTCTCAAATGATCCAAAGTTCATCCAGCTCCAACTCCACTTCCTTAATGTGGTAGTTGAGGAGCTGGAGTTGGGTGCACTTCCCACAGATGCAGTCAGCAGGGACACTACTGGTGACCCTTACCTCCCACATTCTGTGGAAGGAACATTTAACTGCCCTAACCTCTATTCCCACTATTCTGAATTCCCGAGACTACTGAAAAACTACAAAAAAAAACTAGTCACTGTACCAAACTGGTGTACAGAGAATGGTAGCTCAGTGGTTAGCACTGCTGCCTTACAGCACTAGGGTCCCAGGTTCGATCCCAGCCTTGGGTGACTGTCTGTTTGGAGTTTGCACACTCTCCCGTGTCTGTGTGGGTTTCCCCCCCACAGCCCAAAGATGGGCAGGTGAATTGGCCATGTTAAATTGCCCATAGTGTTAGGTGCATCATTCAGAGGGGAAATGGATCTGGATGGGTTGCTCTTTGGATGGACTGGTTGGCATGAAGGGCCTGTTTCCACACTGTTTCCAAAGCTAATGTGCTTCCAATTAAATCTGTTGGACTATAACCTGGTGTTGTGTGATTTTTAACTTTGTATACCCCAGTCCAACACCGGCATTTCCAAATTAGGGAATCTAATCAAAAACCTTTCATTTTGGTGGGAGACACTACACGAATCGTATTTCGGGAAAAGCAACCACCGAGATATACCCAGCAATCCCATGTCTGCTCCTGTTCAGTGTGCACTCCACATTTATATCTTTTACATCTTTTAAAAATTACCTTCCCATCGGGCCTCTGGTCCTCGCTGTCACTCCTCCTACGTCAACCACCGCTGAAAAAATGAACCCCCGAGGAAAGCTTTCATATCTTTTAAAGTTGTTTTGGAATACTTTGGAAATGCTTGGCCATCTGCTGATTAATGTGCTCACGCTCTACACTTTGTGATGCCTGAATGTTCCCGGTGTCGTCCTTGTTGGATTTCTCTTCTCATTGATTTTGGTGAAACTAATCAATGGTCATAAAACGAATCTTCAAATATTGGCTAGTGCTATTTTTGCTCTGGTATCTTTTGGATTATATTTCAATCAGCCTTCCAACAGATTTGTCTGGCATGCTTCTGCCTCTAATCCATGCACTTGTGTGGCCATTGCGTACTCCTTGTCAGATTTTTAAGCTGCTCAAATCTCTCTGTGTAGTTTTCCTCAATAGCTGAGAATGGGTTGGTTGTTGCCAAAGAATAAAACTCTATTCCTTCTGCAAGAACATCCTTTTTTCCCAGTTGATCCAATGTTGCCTTTGGGAATGTATCTGCCCTTAGTTGAGCCTTACTTGGAACATAAACCAATGACATTCAGTTATGTCATAGTGTAAGTCTGAATGTATACATGCTTCAAGGCATTTTTGATAATACTTTCAATCCCAGTGATACTACTAAAGGCTTATGGTTTGTCTTGACATGAAGCTTCAGTCTCATGTAGTGGTCCATGAACCTCTCCCAAACCCATGTAACTGCTAATGCATCCTTCTCTGTGGTTGCTCACCTCTGTTTATTCTCCATTAAAGTTCTTGATACAAAATGTTGAAGCTTTCATGGTGTTATTACCATTGTAATTCCTCAGTTATGAACATTTTTATCAGGAGTAGGTCTCAACTAATTTCCCTCAACTTAAGCCAGATAACAGCTACACTCGAGGATGTATTATTCAAATCCATGGAGCTCAACGATCCCTCCTTAAAAAGGAGAAAGGCCATGGGTGTCATCTTCTTCCAATAGTCAAAACTACAGTTTCTTTTTAAGTGAAGCGGTAATTTTCCTAGATATTGTAAATGTCTGGATGGAATTCCTCAGAAAATATTCCCCCACCAAGGGAATAAGAGTTGGGTTTGCTGAGCTTTTATACAGAAGACTGCATGAGACACTGTAAATTTTCAGTAAATGTATAAATTTAATAAAAGAAAGCACATTATTTTGAAGATTGTGCATAGAAGTCACAAAGTCACAAAACTAAATAATATCCTGAAAAGTAAACTAGTTCTTATTTCTACAAGAACATCCAAACTTCATCCTTTAATAATACATGTACAAGACTTGAAAATAAAGCAAGGATACCAACTGAACATCAAAGCAATGCCACTCTGAACCTTAAGAATGAGAGCTATTAGTTTTCAGAATGCATCTGAAGTGGAGGTGATCAATACTAATGACTTGCCCTAATGAATTTGAGTGTTTACGTTATGTGGAACTATTTACAACAATTGGTATTGCTTAATAAAATGGTAAATGACAGATAGTTGTTAGCTCAATAATAGACCATCCCCAATCATTATCCCATACTAGGTGAGATGCACCCCACCCGCCCAAAATCCTGCCCCATCCCATTGCAATTATTTACCCATTTGGTTTCCTAGAATTTTTTTTTTAATGTTTCCTTGAAAACCTACAACTGAATAACAGTCAAATTGGCCAATTCTGTTTGGTTAAAGTACTGCATTTCAGCACCATAATAAAAGTTGGTGCTTAGTGTTCCTTCATCAGATTGTGGTTTTACTTATCTGGAATGTCATAGCATTTTAATGCTAGCTTTCATCCCCAAGATCCCCCAATTTAGTAGCTTGTAGGTTTGCATAATCTACATCACCAATTTCACTTTGTTGTGAATAGTGATCTCTGTCTTTAAACAATGCTGTACACTGTGGGTTTTATTGAAAAGTAACTTTAAAGTTCATTTTTTGCATCCTTTTGTAAGAATGTACAGTTCCATCAGCTTCACTTGGGTAAGGATTGTTTCTGGTCCTGTGGGCTATGTATCTGGAGAGATCAGACTGTGTAAGCCTGGATTGTAATGCACCCGAATGGCAATATCAAGTAACTTCTCTTCCATATTTTCAAAAGCCGCAGTCTGTTTCTGTCTCTCATACTATTGCAGGCTGTTCTTCAAATGGCTTTGTATGGACCCTGGCTAAGTTAGTGATAAAGGTTACCATTTGATTCACTCTGCCTGAGGAGCACTGTACATCATTTATGCATTTTGGTGCTAGAAATTCATGCTAGTCTTCTTTGGATCTACCATGGTGTATTATTCTTGGATTATGTGTTCCCGAAATATATATCATCATTCCAGAGAATTTACGTTCCTCATTTAGGGTAAGACCTGCATTCTGTAGTGCCCTGAACACATCTCTGTCCCTATGGCTATGTTCCTTCTTAATTTTGCCATGCACTACGATATCATCCATGTGGCAAGCAGTTCCCTGCTTCTCATTTGGGATTCTAGACATTGTTATTTGGAAAATGTCTCATGCAGAAGAGATCCCAAATGGAATTTTGTTGAAGTGAAACTGATTGAATAGTGTCATAAGTGTGGTGGGCAATCTTAACTTGTAGCCTCACGGTATCTGTCAGAACACATCGTTTCTATCCAGATTTGTGAAAAGCTTTTTTTTTGCCAAGCTATCATTAACAGACAAAATCAGACAGATTTCTCTTTTATCTCCTTTGTCTAACTGAGTGAGAGTCACACACAATCTCAGCGTTCCGTTTGTCTTGGCAACAACTATTAGCCCTGAGCAACATTGTGTTGGTTCTGTCACTGCCGATATGACCCCTGCTTTCAATTGTGCTGACTATTGGGATTATATATTTCCCATCAAAGGTTGAGGAATTTCCTGGGAGTGTAGAAGCAGATTGCTTGTATCTTGATGCAGAATACATACATTTCTGATCAGTAATGATATATTCTAATTCTTCAGTATAAATTGTGTCTCACAGACTGCCTTTCCTTCCAGCCGTTTGGAGTCATCCAATTCTATCGTCCTGCATTTGAATTCTTACGAGTTTTTTTTCTCTGGTCTTTGGAGTTCTTTACTTCACCATTTTCTTATACTAAGTCTTCTAGGATCCTTTCCTGCCTTTGCGAGCTTCTTTTTTCAGATCTGAGCAAAGGATATATACTATTGTATGCATATAGCATGCATAGAGCACTGTTTGAACAGACGTGGACATATACTCATCAGTCTTTCATTGGTGGCCCCTCATAGATGAGGATGACTCTCTTCCACTCTCAGGGTGAATCTGTACAATCCAATGAGGCTACCCCAGGCTCTGTTACACTTGGGAAGAAGCTGGTTGTGGGAAAGGGGTGGATGGGGTGTGGCAGCGCGCTCCTTGCGCTGTTTCCCCTGCCTTTTCCTGATGGTAAGTCTCAAGGTGCTTGACACCGTCCGGGATGCTCCTTCTCTACTTTTGACAGTCTTGGGCCAGTGATTCCTCAGTGTCTGTGGGAATGACGCACTTCACCAGTGAGGCCTTGAGGGTGTCCCCGAGGCACTTCCTCTGTCCCACCTGGGGCTCACCTGCCATTTTAGAGCTGGGAGTAGAGCACCTGCTTTGGGAACCTTGTGTCGGTCATGGGGATAACATGCCCAGCTGATCGCAACTGACTGGGGGGGAATGGGGGGAGGTGGTTTGGTGGTCAATATCTCAATGCTGGGAATGTTGGCCTGTTCAGGGACATTGGTGTTAGTGCCTCTGTCTTCCCAGAGGATTCTCAGGCTGTTGTATAGGCAGTGTTGGTAGTACCGCTCCAATGCCTTGAGGTATTAGCTCTACATCTCAGAGCCATATAGGGGGGTGGGAACCACCACACCTCTGTAAACCATGAGTTAGGTGTTGGACATCTACTATCCCTCCAATCAATGGCACAAATTCAAAATCCTAGAATCTCTTATCCAACACCATGTAGGAGCTCCATTACCATATGGATGTTAGTGGGTTACTTTCATCCTCTCACATGAACTAGGTTGGATAACGTACATGGATATCACTAACCTCTTGAGGTTTGACTAACCAACTAGTGCTTGGTGTAGGTCATGAGGCAGCACATAAAAGGAAGGAGAGAAAGAGCAGGATTTTCTTACATACTCAGGAGCCCAATTCTCGGATTCCAAGCCTATGTCTGTCAGGAGGCAGGCCAGGGAGCTATATTCAAGGAAGTGGCCTTGATGGCAGCACTCTGATGTTATCAGCCCAAACACAAAATTGGCAATTCCAGAACCTTTAGCAGCACCACTGGGAGCCAAGGTGTTGCTGAGGCATGAAGATAACTACGAGGATGCCTCAATATGGAAGCACTAATAGGGGGGCAAAAATAATGAAGTGTTTTCGAGGAGGGAAGATGGCAGGCTCCTTGGAACAGATAGAAAAGTCCTTAGGGATCATTGTTGTTATGCGTGGCCTCTCCTTCCTGTGTTCCCATGAATGGGACTCATGGTACCTGGCTCAGCTGACACACCAGCCTGCTGCAGGTGGCAGCTTTCTCATGGAAGGGAGCCACCAGAAAAGTGACTGACCAGAAAACCACCCTCAGTTGTTCTCTGAAGTAATAGTTACTTAAATTGGTGTCTTGAGTTCATGGGGAGCCAATCGGCAACCTGCGTATTTCCCCAGCGGTGAGAATGCACCATGGAGCCTTTTAACATGGCTCCTAAGTTATTTCCTGGCCCAACTCCCACTAACACTTTTTGGTAATCCAGGACCAGGAAAATTCTGTCTAAATTGTCATGGGTCTCCATCTCTTGCAAAGTTTGAGTCTGAGGAATGAATGTTCCTTGGGTGTAAGGGAGGGATTTTGCAATAGTTGTCTCTATATACCAATACAAGATGAATTGCAATGGGCCGTTGTAGTGGGTAAATATCTGATGAAACCAGACAGCCACTTTTGATTTTCCAATGTGTATATGACAGACAATATTCTTCATAGCCTTGTAACCGGGATAATACCCCTTATGTTTGGATATTGTTCATGGTCTGTGGGTTGGTTTGCTCCATCACATGTGGTTGGCCATCTTCACATTCATAATATCATTGAGAGTTGTATCATTTGTTCTAATGGATTTAATACATCCATCACATTGTGCGAAGCTAATGGGCTGGAAGAAGGTTTATGTTTTCCGCAGTGGAACTTACTACTAATAAATCATAGTTTAGAGATTTTCTATTCACCAAATTCCTGCAATGTTGAGGCAATAAGCATAAAACAGATGCATATTTAAAATCAGTAATGGAAAAATTAAACAGTTTGCCTGCTGTGCAGGTAATTGAAGTTGAAACCATAAATGCCATTAAACAGTTGGATGAACAAAATCTAGGTATGTGTCGGGATGCACACTAGTTAAACAATGGGCCATAATGTGCTGTAGCTGGGTGCCTAAGGAATCTGCTGTTTGTTAACTTTGCCCTTGAAAATACTTGCATGACAACTTGCTGAAAATATGAGCTGATAATATTGCAGTGAGGGGAACTAAACATCTGGGACTCCAGTGAACAGAACAAACGAGTGTATGTGCTTAATCAGTCAGATTGATTGATTGTAAAATTAATAGAGAATGACTGAGGGGAAATTGTTAATTGAGTCAGTGAATTCAATGTCAAATCAAATATGGAAAGTGAAGTAAAGAGAAGGAAGGAAAGACAGGAGTAAGAAAACAAAGTCAGAAATGAAAAGTTACCAAAACTACATTTAAATTTATCTTTTATAAAATAGCCAACAGAAAGCCTCAAGAAATGAAACTCCATACTTGGAATAATTAATTTTCACTGCAAAAGAAGTTGATGGCAAAAATCGACACATCATTAGGATACTTAGCCTTCAAATAATGAGAAGTTAACTTTCTGTCATGACTTTAATTTGGAACTGCCATGCTATTTCAGGAATATTATGCCATTCGTACATTTTATGGGGAACCAGATGGCAAGAAGCTAACAACAAGCAGTGTTCTGGGATAGCAACTTTTGGACTCTGTGTTGAACTGCGTATTTGCCCTCACCTTAACATTTTACAGCATTGTGTATCCGGTTAACCAGAGTGATGGTTTTACAGTAAATTATGGTTTGTCATAAATAAATATTATAAATGGATCCTGCGGAAAGATCAGAAGCATTTAGGAGCAAACAAAATTTGTAGATTTGTTTATGGGTCACAAGTCACCTCAGTATAACAATTCCGTATTTCATGTCAGACCAGTTTTCTGTGGGAAACCTGGGTGAGGAGCTAAATAGCAGGACACAAAGGGAAGGGAAAACACTTGCTTTATTCTGGTGCCTTTAATAAATATTAACCAGGTTACAAGAAATAACCCATTTGCTATTCTTTGAATAGTAACATGGAATCTTTAGTATCCATTTAAGAGAACAGAGGTCCCCAGCATCACATATATTAGTGTTCAGGCAATTTGACTCACTCCATGTGAAATCAAGAAACAGCTGAAGGGACTAGAAACTTCAAAAGTTAGAGGTCGTGATAGTTTTCTGGCATTAGTATTGAAGAGTTCTTCTTCACAACTGGCTGTGTCTCTAGTCAAGCTGTTCCAGCATGGCCACAAAGCTAGCATCTGTCTGGGACTATGGAAAATTGCCTAGGTCTGTCCTGTACACAAGAACCAGGACAGATTCAACCTAGGTAATTACTACTCCCTCAGTCTACTTTCAATTATCAATAAAATGACAGAAGGTGTCATGAACAATGTTATCAAGTGGCATATCCTCAGCAATAACTTGTTCACTGATTCTCAGCTTTAGTTCCACCAGAGCCACTCAACTCTTGACCTCAATACAGCTCAATTCCAGAGGTAAGAGTGACTGCCCTTGACATAATTTGACTGAGGGAGGCATCAAGGAGCACCATCAAAACTGGAATCAATGAGAATCATGGGAAAACTCTAGGCTGATTGGAGTTATACCCAGCACAAAGGATGATGATTGAGATTATTGGAAGTCTGTCACCTCAGTTCCACTGTCTCTCCGCAGAGGTTCCTTAGGATAATGTCCTCTGCCCAACTGTCTTCAGATACATCATCAATGTTCTTCGCTTCATCATTATAGAGTCATGGAATATAGGTGAGCTGAAAATGTGTTGCTGGAAAAGCGCAGCAGGTCAGGCAGCATGCAGGGAACAGGAGAATCGACGTTTCGGGCATAAGCCCCCCGGACCAACCAACCCAACCACGCTATGGCTCAACACTTCAACTCCCCCTCCCACTCCACCAAGGATATGCAGGTCTTTGGACTAAAACTTTCTCCTCATGGAATATAGGGTCGAGGGTGCTGGCAGGAATCCTGATGAAGGTCTTTTGCCTGAAACATTGATTTTCCAGCTCCTCGGATGCTGCCTGACCTGCTGTGCTTTGCCAGCACCACACTCTGGACTCTAATCTCCAGTATCTATTGTCCTCACTTTCCCCTCATGGAATACAGGTGCAACATTAGCATCTTACCTGACAATACAGAAAATTGTCCAGGTCTGTCCTTTGCCCAAGAGCCTGGACAAATCCAATCTGTACAATTACTGTCCTGCAAATCTACACCATGATCACAAAGAGATGGAAGGATCATCAGCAGTGCTATCAAGCAGCACTTTTAAAAATTCATTGATGGGACATGGGCATCGCTGGCTGGTCAACATTTATTGTTCAGCATCGACAGTTTCCCTTGAACAGTAGTAGTGGGCTACCTTTTTGAACCACTACAGAGCAGATGCAAAGGAATAACCTGCTTGTGGTGATCACTTTGGATTCCCTCAGTTTGTGACCTCTTTACAGCCTTTGCTCAAATATGGATGAAAGAGATAAATTCCAGAGGCGAGCTGAGAGTAACTACCCTTGACATCAAAGTTGCATTCGACCAAGTGTGGCATCAAAGAGCCTGAGCAAAACTGGAGTCAATGGGAGTCAGGAGTTAGAACTTTCCATTGGTTGGAGTCAGACCGAGCAGGAAGAAAGATAATTGTCGTTTCGGGGATCAATCATCACAGCTCCGGGACATTTCTGCAAGAGTTCCTCAGGATAGTGTTCTTGGTCCAACCATCTGCAGCTGCTTTTTCAGTAACCATCCCTCATGCCTAAGGTTAAAAGTGGATATGTTCGCTGATGATTACATAATGTTCAGCACCATTCACAATGCTTCAGATACTGAAGCAGTCCACGTTCAAGTGAAACACAATCTATACAACATTCAGACTTGGACTGTTAACAGTCAGTAACATTCATGCCACATACGCCAACCATTAATAATCTCCCATATGAGAGAATCTAATCATCATCCTTGATATTCAATGGCATTACCATCACTGAATCCTCCACAGGCAACATTCTTGGCCCCGAACTGATCACAATGGTCCCAACTTCAAAGTGATCACAGTGATCTCAATTATAAACTGATCACAGTTATCCCAATCCCAAACTGATCACTGTGACCATGCCCCCTAACCTGAGCACTTTGGGCCCCCTATACCAGGCCCTGCCTCAGGTAATCTTTCCTGATAATGATTTAGACAGAAATTTGTCGTTCACATTCAGCAGAGATGAGTTGCTAATTTCTATTTCTACTCTCTCCTCCTCCTACTTGTAGCTGAAGGCGATGTTATCTTTCCTCATGGATATGGACACGCTGCTGGCCAGAAGTTTCTTGTACAGCTCCAGCATATCCTGGTCAATCAGGTCCCACAAAGGTGACTACAACTTGAACTGTAAGTCATCTCTTCTGAGAGTTTTACTGTTCTGAAAAGATTTGACGATGTTGGTCAGCTCATCCAAAGTTAACTGTTTGTCCAGACTCTCCAGCATGCCACGGTCTAAGACCTTTCTGATAGATGAGAGGAATACCTGAGAGATCATGCTGTTTGTGGACTTCTCGTAATACAGTTTTGCATAAAAGGATTTGCTGATCCTCAAAATGTTTGACAGTAGTGGCTTTTCTGAGCCTCCTCTTTCTATCACAGCTAACTTTCCCTTAGCGTCACTTACCTTTGTATTGTCATTAAATTGGATAAAGTACTTTTGATCCACTCATTTATGTCATTGAAGTCAAAACATTGATTCTCACAATGCTCCATTTGTTGCCCCCTACTATCCCAAAAATAACTTGCTGATTAACTTGGCTTAAAAAGGCTGAATACCTTGCTCTTTGTTTTTTCAATCCATGCTCACATATTTACTACAATTTCACAAGCCCTAATCTTGCATTACAATTTCTTAGGAGGCACTTTTTCTTCTGCCTCTTGGGATCCAAATATGCTATGTCAGTTGGTTCCCTGTAACTATCCTGTTAAACTACCATCGGAAAACTCCAATAGATTTGTCAAGTACGATTTTATTTTATAAACGTGTGCCGAACATTGTGATATCACAAGTGCCAGTTACTACATCCCCAAGAATATATTTGAGCAGTTTTCTGTACTGCTGATGCCTGGTTCACAGTTCTTTAGTTTCTCTCACCCTCCCCACATTCACTATCTTCAGCCCCACCTGCCCTGGATGTATGTCATTATATGACTGAGCAGGTTGATGAAAAATATTTTTTTAATTCATGGAACCTGTTCTACATCACAAGTATTATGGACCAAGCCAGACCCTCTCAAAACATTTCAAGAAGGTATCCCAGACCCTAACTTTTCTAGTTGTTTTGAGCAGGTGTAAAGTGGATATTCCAGGAGTGATGCAGCTGGTCAAAACTCCTCAGTTTTAAACGAAACGAAATTTATTTACAGAGTACCAAATGAAACACAAATGAAAGAGAACAGTATACAGAATAACCTAACCTATCCAAAAACCCAGTAGACTATTCCAATTTAATGTGTCAGGTCCAAATTCCTGCAACAATCTCCATAAACATTCCTTGGCAAAAAAGGTGTAATCAAACACAGGATCTTACAGGAGAGAGATTCAGCATGGAACACCTTCTTCCAGGTAGCTGTTTCTTTGATCAGGAGTCTCAAAAACAAAACTGACTAATGGCTCTAAACAACCAGATGGCTAAAAACCAAACCAAACCAGGAGTTGCTAAGTTGGGAGAACTGGCCACTCCCCTTTCATTGAGCAAGGGCTTTTTGTTAAACTTAAAAGCTTCTTCAAATAGATAAATGCAGACAAAACGGAACCTCTATCTTTACAACCCCTCTGAAAAAAAACACTAGGACAACCTAACCTTGTTAGAGGAGCAGTATCATTACACAAGCAATACACAACACTGTGCTGAGTATTATATGTTCTTCAGTTAAGTCTGAGTTGCTTTGAGAGATTTCTGCCATGATGCTTAACATGTTTTCTCATCATATGTCACCAAACTTGCCTCATTGAACTAATTACCTCACCCCGAAGGCAACACTTATATTTGATTCCGGTGGGGGGGAGGGGGGTGTTGGTGGTTGGTGATGGTGCGGAGAGGGCTGAACTCTTCATGGATGACAGACTGAGGACGGCACTCCACCAGACCCTGGCTCCCTGTTCCAAGGTGATCACCTGGGTCGCCAAGGTGTGGAGGAATGGCCAGCACTGTTGTAAGAGGGTCATGACCTTTTCTGCTGTTCCAGAGCAAGTGTCACCACCATCTCTCCAATACATTGCACTCACTCTCTCTGCTACTGCACCCACCTCCCTCCAAGGCTCATGTTCTGACAGTCTCACTATCAGTGGCAATCTTCTTCCTCACTCAGTCTCACACCATCCCGACCTTCCACAACATTGACAATGCATACCCTCCACACTGCCTCCTCCCTGTTTTGGAACACCACACCATCTTAAGCCCCTTTTAAGGAAGGGTCTCTCGACCTTCAATGTTAACTCTGATTTTTCTCCACAGATGTTGCCAAGCCTGCTGCGCTTTTCCAGCAATTTCGGGTTTAGTTGCGCATTTTACTCACCTGCATCAGAATGAACAACCACTTTCAATGCATTCATTGCTTCCTTTTCTCGCATTACAGAAGAAGACAGTCTATGGTAAGGCTAAGGCAGAGCTTGTAAGGGGTGGTGGAGATGCCTAACATTAGGCTCCTCCCCCCATGAAAGAAGAGAATCCTGGAGAAGACCGGATCCATTCCTGTGATGATGCTGAATCATCAGTGTCCTGCAAACTCTTCATTCCACTGCTACAGTCTCTTCCATTGCACACCACTTCCAGGATGCTTTCTCTTTCATGTAGCCTCAGCCAGCATCTTAACCACTTCCACAGAGAAACTCCTGGGTTCCCACAGGGTCACTCCTCAATCTCTGAGAATGAAAGTATGGAGGCCTCTGAGGCAGCACTGACAAGACTGCCTCCAGTACCCCCTCTCCCTGCACCGATACTGACTCCTCATTGGGAGTGTAGGGCTTAGAACCCAATATGATGAGCATCTCACTGCAATAGCTCCTCAGCTACACCCCAGGCTGCTGGCACTCGGAGGACTGCTGGAAACCAGGTACCTGGTTAGTCCCAGACAGGAGAGGGCTTGTGGGTGTCAGCAATCAGGGCCCTGAGGGTGCACAGGGAAGAAGAGGAACAGCATCCAGGATGTGGGAGGCAATGGTTGGAAGCTGCAGCAGTGCAGCAAGTCATGTGACCATCTGCCCGGCTCCATGGACAGGCTGGCACTGCCTGCCAGGTCCAGCACCCTCAGGGGTCTGCTAGAGAGACACACACCTACACTCCATCACTCCAGATAGTGGTCCCCAGGACTGGAGGCATGTTACAGGGGACAGGGAACCTGGTGCATACTGCAGACACCTCTTCTCCACATGGACAGTGCCAGGAGTAACATAGCCTGCTCAGAGGTCTCTATTCAGGACACTCCGGAGGTGACTGTGTCCTCCAATTTCACTCCATCTTCTCCCCTCCAAGTCTTGGAAGTGCATATTGAGATGCATCTGACAAGGAGACTCGCAGTATGTCTGACTCGTGCAGACATGAGCCACTCTTGGCATCACCCAAATGTCCAGATCCAATAGGATCCACTGCTGAGCAGGGTTTCAGATCAAGGGGTCATTAACCTGAAACATTAACTTTGCTTTCTCTCTCTATTGCTTCCAACTGACCTGCTGAATGTTTTCAACAGCAACAGCATGCATGGTATTTTGCATATGAATGCTGGTATAACCCAAGATACAGTGGCTCAGTGGTTAACACTGTTGCTTCACAGTGCCAGGAAGCTGGGTTCAATTCCCACCTCAGGCAACTATCTGTGTTGAGTTTGCACATTCTCCCCCTGTCTGCGTAGGTTTCCTCCGGGTGCACTGGTTTCCTTCCACAGTCCAAAGATGTGCAGGTTAGGTGAATTGGCCATGCTAAATTGCCTGTAGTGTTAGATGGATTAGTCAGGGATAAATAGAGTGGGGTGGGTCGGAGGGTCGGTGTGGACTTGTTGGGCTGAAGGGCCTGTTTCCACACTGTAGATAATCTAATCTAAAAAAAAGCAAGCACTGAAGGAGCACAAGAATTCAGTAAGCATCCTACAGAACAGAAAATACAGGTGGGATCCTTCATCAGAAATGGCATGGTCAGACTGGTGATGCATCTGTATAGAATGGATCAAAACACAGTAAGGGGGAGGTTGACGAGAGGTTAATGGCTTTTAAATAGATGCCCTTATGAGTTAATGAGTTTAATGAACTGTAAATAGATTCGAAAATGATGTTAAAAAAGGTAATCTGCATTGTGCCAAGTTCATATCAAATAGTTATTTTTAAAGACAAAAAGTTACAATTACATCCGGATCCAGTTTCCAAAATTGGAGGGAAAGGAACAGAATTTAAATAGATGTGTCTACCAGAAACATTAAGTAGACAACTAAGATCTGCAGATGCTTATGTAATTTCACTAACTGTAGCAAAGAGAACATTGTTTGTTGGAAAAACTTTGGAAATCCTTGGATGTCTAAATAGAAACAAAATTCAGAAAAAAAAGTGATAATAAAGGAGGCAATACAGACATGGTCTTTAAAGTGAAGTAAATGAAAAAAAAAAGGGACAGCAACAATTGCTGACCATGGTCTTTTGCAACCTCATGAAATTCTTTGACTCAGTAAATTGTGGAGATTTATGGAATATCCTTTTCCAATTTGGTGTACTCAAAAATTTCCAATCATCCTTATGCTCTGGAATGTACTGACTGCAAGGCTGATGGAAGGTAGCTTTTCGAATATCTTTAAAGCTAGCATTAGGTTCAGAAACAACCTCCCGTTTCTTTGCTGCTTGCTGTCGCCCTTTACGGTCCCACAATTATGTCATCATTTCACTCGACTTCCTTTTGCCCAATGTGGAGTACAGTATGTGGTCAGCTCAATGAACAAGGTCAGTGTGATCCAGATTGATGGGGCCTCTCTTGGCAGTTTTCATGGCAGCCAAAATGGGCAGACCAGCAATTACCATGGATGGAGGGAATGAGCCTTTTATAAACACTGATGACATGTCCCTTAGGGCTGTTGGCCTCATTAATCACTAAGTGAGTTCATTCCATAGTATCTCAAGCACATTGAACAAACAAAGAGACAGTACTATAGCAAGAGTAATGCCCTTATAAAAATGCTTTAATAATTGGTTTTAATGCTTCTCCTGTGTGCACTGCGTGCCTGTGGATGAGGCCAATTAAGTCCAAGGCGTAACAGTGTGATAGAATGGAATGTGTGAGCACACACCATATTGGATACTTGGGTTCCTGTTTTTTGCCTGCACACTGAATTTGCCACTGAGTTTTATTGATGTTTATGAGTAATGCCATCTGCACCAAAAGGTTATTCTGTCTCGACCAGTGCCGACACAATTGTAAATTCGAACCATGTCACTGGACTGTGAGTGAAATGAACACATTTAGATCAGATCAGGGGATGAATCTTCTATTGTGTCAAGTTGCACAGTTTATGTCCCTAACCATGCTCATTAATCCATCAGGCCATAAGAAATGAACAAAAACATTTCACATTTTAACCTGTGCGATTAAAGACTTTTTGCGGAGTCAGGAAGACGAAGCAGACATTTAAAAATGGTGAGCAGACGCTTGATCCTGCCTCTGTTTCTGGGCAATTACATTTTTGCTATCGGAGTGGGGCATGAATTGTACAAGAGGGAAAACTGAGTGCTGCAGTCATTTGAACTTAATGCTGAATTTAAATCAGCCCATTTTGGGAGTTCTAAGGGCTTTGACCCACAATACGGATGCCACACATTCATGGAGTAGATGTATATACTTTAAGGGCAGATTTATCTGATTAACTGTCATGATATACAGCCTTTTAAATCTGCATTCTTTAAATATGACTAAAAAAAAATTAAGCTGTTAAGTGAGTGTTAAGAAAAAACTCTCTACTTGTCCAAAGATGTGCAGGGCAGGTGAATTGGCCATATTAAATTGCCCATAGTGTTAGGTGCATTAGTCAGAGGGAAATGAGTCTGGGTGGGTTACTCTTCAGAGGGTCGGTGCGGACTTGTTAGGCCAAAGGGCCTGTTTCTACATTGTAGGGAATCTAATCTAATCCAATCTAATCTAATGTAATCTATTGCTTTGACTGACAAACATCTGGTGCAAGTTAGAAAGAAATTGCTGTCTGTTCAATACAGGATCAATAGATTTCTTTTTTGACATTTTCCAAGTACTATTGTTAAGTTGTTATGAATATTTCAAAATCTAATTCATCTCTACAAGCGACTCTGAATTTGAAGTTTGACTGGCAGTTTAAAGGACTAGTAAGAAGATAAAGAGTCTTTGATCCACAGTCTGAACAGAAGTTTTTTTTTAAGAGATTAACCATTTGATGATATTGAGTATGAGTATGAGATTGTTAGAAGTTTAGTACTTCCATCTTCATGTAGGTCCTGAAGTTTATCCATTCTGGATATTGGGTGAATGGCTATAGAATAGTATGGGCTAATGAAAGAATATGGAGGTGGCTAGGGTAAGTAGGTATTAGTTGTCCTGGGCTTTGCATGGGGTTTTGTGGGCACAAAGTAATGAGAGATTATCGAGGTATATATGGGATACTGGTGTGCTTAGAGGGGTCATTTGGTTATTACAGGCAGCAAAATAAGAAATTGCTGGACAAACTCAGCAGGTCTCACATCATCTGTGGAGAGAAAGCAGAGTTAACATTTTGGGTCCAGTGACCCTTCTTCAGAACAGACTGTAGCCCCAAAAAGATTGGTATATATGCTACAGGAGGATGGAGGGAGTAGGAAAGAGTAAAGAATAGGTGGAGACGAAATCGAGATTTAGAGAAAACAGTTGGGCAGATAAAGGAATAAATAAAAGGTCAGCCTGGGAGAGTGAATAGCTGCTCGTGGGACCGCTAATGGCTGAGAATGGGGTGTTGGTGGTTATCGCAGGTATTATGGGGCTTGGAGGATGTGACACAGGAAAAGCCATGAGCAGCATGGGGCTGGGGTAGTGAGGTTACAGGGTGAGGGCCCCAATTGCTTCTAAAACAGTAAGCTTGAAATCCCAAATGGCCATGATGGAGCTTCTAACCAGCCTTACTTGACACTCACTCATTGTTTAGGTTAAAGTCAGAAGTCACACCGCACCAGGTGTGAGGACTGCTTTCAGAGTGCTGCTCCTTCGTCAGCTGAAGTGATGAAGTGACTTCAATCTGATGAAGCAACAGTGCTGCGAAAGCTTGTGATTTCAAATAAACCTGTTGGACTGTAACCTGGTGTTGTATGACTTCTGACTTTGTCCACCCCTGTCCAACACCAGCACCTCATCATGGTCACCCAGGTTTATCACCCAGGATCTTCTTCAGGGTGGGTGGATCTGAATAGATCCCGCTTCCATCTTCTTGGAGTGAAAATTGGATCCAATGGGGTCCTTTAAATCAAGACTGTTCTGTCATGTTGGGCAAGTTCAGCCTCAAGCTATCTACCTCATTAGCGAAAATTTGGCCCTTAAATTTAAGTGATTGGTCATATCTCATATAATTATCTCAAAGTCCTTTGAAGGTATGAATTTATGGCAAATAGGAGCCATTTCATTCAACCTTGCAAACATCTTGAGAAGAAATTAAATCATATGTGTTACATTTAAGGCAATCACATTAGTGATTATCTCTCATGGATCTCATTAATTGAAATTCTAATGTACGGATAAATTGCTTATGTAATTCGAAGCAAACCACATTAGCAAGCAATGGATGACCTTAACAAACATTGTTTTCCTTTGGCATGGATATTATTTGCTTCATGTTCCTTGACAGGTTGTCTGGGAGTTTATGTACCCTGTCCATCAGTTGAGCAGAGATCCTGGCCAAATGTGCTGCAGTGGTTTCATGTCTTTTAGATTTGGATTAACTGCTTCCACATGATGCCTCAAAATAAATTTTGAGATCTATAAATACTCTCTGTTTTCAATTATTTTGTCATAATTTACCACCGAGGTTACTTGTGCAAACATTTGGAATGAACTAAAAAAATTACTTACAATTGCTCAGTTCCTGGCTTTGTAAGGTATGTGAACACCTTTTGTTCTTTAAGGTCCTGTTTGTTGCCAACACAATTGCAGGTGACGCATTCATTAAACATGTTGCAGGCTCTGCAGCTACATCACGGCAGTCCTCTGGAAACCTTACAACTACACTCTCAAAAACAGCATTTCTGAAGAAATTGAGACAACCAACCCACGTCCATCTCATCTACTCCGTAAAATGAAAAGATATATAGGTATTGGTAAAATTGCTGGAGCTGGGATGCACTTCATACACAAGCCCAGTAAACTAAACAATGAAGGGATTGGAGAACAATAGGGTATGTGGGCCAGTGACAGAAATTCAGAATGGGCTGATGAGTGGAACAGAGATGGGATGGTGAGGGGAGCAACATATAGGGCACTGAGGGGAGAGGGAAATAAAGCTATACGCAGAACAGAGGATGGAAGTGGAGTACAGTGTGATGAGGCAAGAGAAGAGTGGGTGTCTGAGAGAAATGGAATGGTGAATGGGGTGATGAGGGGAATGGAAAAAAGTCATGGGGGGAGTGGAAAGCAGGCTATGAGGGGAGAGAACATAATGGCGACCTGAGAAGACAATGGGATTATGAGGGAGAGGGGAATGCATTGACAAGGGGAGAGGAGAATGGAGCAATGAGAGGAAAGAAGAATGAGATGGTGAGGGGAGAGGGGAGTAATTGCAACAATTGTCAATGGATATTAAGCAAAGACAATTTTCCCATAAGATATTATCAGCAGTCCATTTTAGATAAAAGTATAGGATGGGGGGAAATTGCTAAACAGTAATTTCACACCCCAGGGAAGTGTCAGCTCAGCAGCGGCTCACATTTCCTTTGTTTCACATGTAACTTTAAATATACTTGACATAAAAATTCTTATTCTTATTAACACCATTGGAAGAAAGTGTCTCATTGCAGATATGATGGACTTCATCACATGATGTTGAGAATCAGATATTTTCCCTTGACGTTAAGAATCTCAATCTTCATTCTCATCCATCTCATTCTCAACAATATCATTTTTATCTTGTTATATTTTCTCAACAATTCCCCAGTGGAATTGGTGTCCAGTGGTTGGAAAAATGCAGCCAAATATATCTATTACCTTTGAAATCGACTGACCTGTTACACATCCCAAACAACCTAAACATGCAGTAGATGTTTTTATTTCGGCTGGGCTGGCATTTGTTCTGTGATCACATGATCCAATGTGAACGTGTATTCCCCTAACATCAGGCCTCTCACAATAATGCAGTTATGACAGCTCACCAAGATGTGGCTAAAATATCATGAATTTTTCACCTGATTGTTGATTAAATGGAAAAGAGAATATAATAAATCATCATTCCTGCTTTCATGGCATGCTGGGGAGGACATTAACTTGACAAACTCCACGAAAAAAACATAAAGTGCCATTTATCACAATCAAACTGAAGCTGTTAAAATCCAAGACCACATCAATTTTATTCATGAATTTTACCAGCATTTTGAGTAAGCTCCATGCAAGAATTACAGTACAATTTGCACAGCACAGCAGGCGTATAAATATTCATAACTATTGAAGGACGATCAAAAGAACAGAGTTATTTTCCAGAGTACTGCGTCAGATTCCTTCCTATAATTTTGACATGGTGCTGATATAAATTAACTTGTTGTTGATGAATTAGTTTCCACAACAGTATGTTGCATTTTCAAAACCAATGAAAAATTATTGGCTTTGATATTCTTTTGCTCAGTTTGTAAATACTGCATTCTAAACTCAGTGGGTTGTGGCAAATGGCCTTTATTTATCTCAAGCCTGGATTAGACAGTGGATGCTGGCACACATATTTGGTAGCATCAAATCTGGCCAGGTGACATCCTCAGCCAATACCCACACTTGTGCAAATATTCACAGGTATCTCAAGACGGTAATCAGGATTCTTATGTGAGAAAATCCAAGTAAAAAAGTACTGGAAAAGCATTCGGTCTGAAAGTCTGAATACATTATCATTTTAGATGTAACCCTTTGTCAGAATTGGAAGACATAACAGCTCAACAGTTCACAAGGAGTTGAATAAGATTGGAGAAGCCACTTACACAAGGAAAGAGATTGCGACTCCTACTGTTTAGATGGGAATGAGATATGAGTTAACAGGGTGTTAATATGAATATAAGCAGAAGCATAATGAGAGAAATAAAAAAAATTACAAAACCCAGGGAATATTAGAATAGTTAAAGCAGATTAGCTTAGATCCCATGGAAAGCACGCAAACGAATGGAAAATCAGACTCCAAATTCCTAGGAATGTGGTATAATAATGTGCATTAATTTCAACCACAAATGACAATTCAGCTTTCTCCTGTTGTTAATTTTAAAGGTGTCAGCTAGGGCTCAGCATTTTCTTTGAGTGAGAGAGTTGTGACATCTAGCCCCTTTCAGAGTCTTGATAGTAAAATCCAGGTCACGCACCAGTGCAGTACTGAGGGAATGCTACACTGTCAGAGTCCTCTCCTTTGGATGAAATTGATGCCCCATCCTCTTGGATGGTTGTAAATGTTCTTATGGCGTTATTTCAAATTAGGAATTATTGCTGGTGTCCTGGCCAATATTATTCCCTCAATCTGTATAATCAGAACAAATTATTGGGTCAGTATCACTTTGCTGTTTGAGGGAGTATTGGGCCCAAGTTAGCTGCTGTATCTCTACATTGTAACAAATGGATCATTTTAAAGCTCTTCATAAGCTATAACGTGCTTTGTGATGTACTAAGGGCCAGGAAAAAAAAATGTCGTAGAGGAGGAGAAAATCAAAATTTAAAAAAAAGTCACATTAAATGCTAGCTCTGAAATCAAGATCAAGGTTAGGGACACAAAGGAATTGTGAAATCAATGGTTTGAGATGGTTAAATTACCAATTGTGGTGAAGTCCCCATACAAACAGATATTCACGATACAATCACGCAAGTTAATGGGTCTAGCTGGCCTTTCAGGCGGTTATCCATCTCTTAAGCCAAAATCCCAACTAATCTCACATAAGCATTCAACAAAAACCTAAGGTATTAGCCTCCCCTTATTTAAGTGGAAGAATTCAACTTTGACTCCTATTCACAGGCATCAACAATTGCATGGACAGTATCAACATTGCATGGACATACCACATATATAAGATCAGAAAATATTCTACAGCAGTCTTGTTGCTCTTTTGAAGTCATTGTTAGCCTTCAACTTGTGTAATGTACTATGGACAGGATAGTGACGAAAATGTAGTTTTTAGTTGGAGGGGACTGAATGCACTTTTGCATGCAGCAGTCGATCATTTGAGTGAGAAATTGGTTTTACAGGTATTCAAAGGGTATTTTCAGCAACTCAAAATATATTTAATGTAGAAAGACAGAAATCGTCCCAACTGCAGTTATGATTCAATTAATATGAAAATGAGTTACTTTAATAAGTATTAGGAGCAGGTGTCACAGTATCTCTGTAGCTGTCAAAGTGTCTTCTTAATTGTTTCCTTATTTCTTATTCAATTGTGTATGCCACATCCTTCTCTTTCTCTAGTCCACTGAGATAAACTTTCCCAAGGTTCATCCTCATACTAGCCCTGAATCCATATACTTTTGTAGTTGCCCTCTTAACTTCCCTCATTCCACCTCTGAGTTTTTCTTGTCCAGCAGATCCAATTCCTAATATCTTCACTCACAGGCCTGTCACAGGTTGAACCAGATGGTTTAGGCACCTCAGCATTATATTTGACCTTCAGCTGAGCTTCCAACTGCGTAATCATTCCACTACCAAGCTTGTTCATATCTGTTCTATAATATGAAATGTCTTTGTGCTCATCGCAGCTCATCTGCTGCTGAAATCATTATCCATGTAATTGTCACCTCCAAATCTAACCATTTCAATCTTTTCTGGCCAGCCAAACATTTTCACCTTTCTTAAGCATTGCTGCCTATTTTGTTCACCAATCATCCCTCTACATCGGCTTCAATTCCTTGATTCGTCTATTGCTTTGTTGCTTTGTTCTCCCTCTGTCATATCCTCCGTCTCTAGTATATTATGGATCTCGAGGTGAAGCCCAGCGCACTCTGGACTCAAGGCCCAGTGCGATCTGGAGTCAAAGCCCAGCGCGGTCTGGAATCAAGGCCCAGCGCAGTCTGGAGTCAAGGCCCAGCGCGGTCTGGAGTCAAGGCCCAGCGCGGTCTGGAGTCAAGGCCCAGCGCGGTCTGGAGTCAAGGCCCAGCACGATCTGGAGTCAAGGCCCAGTGTGGTCTGGAGTCAAGGCCCAGCGCAATCTGGAATCAAGGCCCAGCGCGGTCTGGAGTCAAGGCCCAGCGCGATCTGGAGTCAAGGCCCAGCACAATCTGGAGTCAAGGCCCAGCGCGATCTGGAGTCAAGGCCCAGCGCGATCTGGAGTCAAGGCCGAGCGCGATCTGGAATCAAGGCCCAGCGCGGTCTGGAGTCAAGGCCCAGCGCGATCTGGAGTCAAGGCTCAGCGCGATCTGGAGTCAAGGCCCAGTGTGGTCTGCAGTCAAGGCCCAGCGTGGTCTGCAGTCAAGGCCTATCACAGACTGGAGGCTAGGTGCCAGCACGGACTGGGTTGGAAGGACTGTTGTACTAAACTTTTTACTTCTGTACTTCCTAATTTATTCCTAGAATCTGCAATGCTGGACTTTTATTCTTTCATTTTCTAATATTTTTTCCGAAGAATTTGTATTGAAAAATCTGTGCCTTTGTATCTAATATAACATTGTAAGTAGTGGCTTGTAAACTTTTCACTGTACTCATCTGAAAACATGTGACAATAAAGTAAATTCAATTCAATCTCTGGATTCCTCAAACTTGTATGTTTCCTACTTTCTTTATTCCATCTGCCTTCTGCTCTCTGAATCCAAAGATTTGGAATTCACTTCTTAAACCACTCTGCTTATCCTTCTTGCTCTTCGCATATAAGATCCTCCTGAAACAAATCATTGATGTCTAAACCCTTTGTTATTTCTTTTAATATCTCCCACTTTTGTACATTTTTGTCTGATCATGTCTCTGCAAAGCACATTGGGACATTTTTCAGCATTAAAGGTGTTATATAAATGCAAGCTGTTGAAGTTAGATGCTGGAAGTATCAAAGGTTCATTAGAATTCTAGTTTGAGCTACACGCAGATGAATCAGACAATATGCTGTCACACCAAGTTCCTGGCTCTAATGTATCTTCAGTTTGAGTATGCATTTATAAGGCACTCGGTGAATGATATACATCAACTGAGAAAATGCCAGAGATTCGGACTGGAAAATATAATACATTCGTTTTTTAACCTTCATCACTCAAAGCTGTCCCCAAAAACTCAATTCAACACAATGGTCACAGAATATGATTTTGAAAGTGTTCCTGAGGAAAACATGATGGTATTTTTGCATTAACAATCACATTTAAAAACACAATCAAATGGTACAAGTGATCTTTCCACATGAAAAATCCTGCTGAAGTATGAATTTGTAAAATTTATTCGTAACTTGTAATATCATCTTTGTGATGTTAAACCAAAGCCATCTGCTTTTCTTGTGATTCATGTGGATACCGAAGATTCTATGATGGGTAGTAAATTGTCCAGCATTTTAGACAGTTATTTTCTTAACTAATCAATGTTAAATATTAACCAAGTGTATTTTCATCGCTGTTTGTGGATGTTACTGACGTAGAATAATTCCAAAATAGCAGTCACAGTGCCTCAAAAGTAATTTAATGTGTGAAATGCTTTGGACATTTTCACGTGATAAGTTGTGAAACATGCAAACTGAGAAAGCAATAGTTTCTTCTCGGAAGCACTCCCATGGCAGTAAGACAGAATTAATCATGTTTGAATCCAAATTACAACAAATTAGTCGGAGAGAAAATCACTCTAGTTAGTCGAAGGTGGCAGTATTCACAGCTGTTTGAAGCCAATTCTTTAATCGGTTGTCAAAACGTACTGTCTCTGGGATTATCAACTTCAAGACACCAAGTGACCATATCTTGCTTTCAACCTGCTTTCTACTGCTTTCAAGATATCTGTATGCTTGAGGAGAGTCCAGCTGCCAGACGGACTTCTTGATTATGAATTAAGATGAAAATTTACAACATCATGCAGCCATAGAGTCATATCGTATGACCCATCCGTCCAACCAGTCCATACTGACCTTAAACTCAAACTAAACTAGTCCCACATATCCCTCCAAACATTTACTGTTCATGTACTTATCTAAATGTTTTTTAAACATTGTGACTGTAGCCACCTTCACCACATCCTCTGGAAGTTCATTCCATGCATGAACCACTCTCTGTATAAAACAAAATTGCCTCTCAAGTCTTTTTAAAATCTTTCTTCTCTTACCCAGCTGTTTCCTCTCATGTTTCTGAAGTGCAACTAGGGATGGGCAACAAATGCCTGTCTGGCCAGTGACACTCACATCCCATGAAAGAATATTAAGAAACCTTTGGTCTCATTTCTCATCTGGCACAAAATAGCAGCAGAGCAGCAAGGCCGCGTGGAGGTTCTTGTCTGGGGCCCATCTGCTCTAATCTGCTTCCTTCCCTTGTGTAATGTTTGCTTCTGCTCTTTTCTTTTGTTTATTTTCTTTTATTTTTGGTCTTTTCTTCTTTTTCTCTCGGGAAGGTTGGTTGGCAGCATCGGCAGAGCAGTGACACTGGCGGAGTGACAGACGTGGCTGCTCCTGGTGATAGGAGCAGACAAGTGCATTCTCCTGCCATTCAGGGCCAGTGCCAGGAATAGTGAGGTCATTCTCCTAGCGCTCAGGGCCGGTGGCAGTAGCAGCAAAGCTCCTCCAGCAATCAGGGAAGGTGGCACAGGCAGCAGCGGACTCTCCAAGATGGAGGCACTGGCAAGGTGATATTTGCAGCAGGACCCATGGCCCAACTACGGCCTGGCCTGGCAGCAGAGCCAGGGACTCTTGGTTGTGGGGCGAGTGTGGATTCAGCAACGTCAGTGAAGTGGGCCCAACGGCGAAGAGATGGCACCTAAAGTGGAGCGACTCCTATATTGGTGGGTTCAAGGCAACGAGTTTGTGGAGGTCTCCCTTCAGGCTCGGTGCTGGCATGGACTGGGTCAGAAAGACTAACGTTCTGAACATTTTTCTTCTTTATTTTTCCAATTTATTTCCTGCTGGGCTGTTTATTTCTTTACTATCTAATTTTTTTTTGTTTCCTTAGAATTTAATTTTAAGTATCTGAGCCTAGGTACTCTTGTACCTAAGATGGCGCTGCAATGCAGCAACTATAGACTTTCCACTGTACTTATTTGAGTATGTGACAATAAAGCCAATTCAATTTAATTCAATTCATTTAGGGAGCAATCAGTTAATGGAAAACTTTCATTGAGAGAATGCAAGTCAGCCTGTCTGATTATGCACTGGATTAACTACCTTCCCCTTTCTCACCCTCTTCAGTGGCAGTCAGGGTCTGATATGAAACAACTTTTGATAAATTAACTCCATTTTCTATCCTTCCGAGCAGATTGATGCTCCCTGTTTCAGATAAGGCATATATTGAGGTTTTGTCTGCCATCGCAGGCAGAGCCTATCCTTTGGAATCATGGCATTATTTTGAAGATGAGTGAGGGGTATTTCCCCTGCTTTCTAGCCTATATTTGCACATAATTTTTAAGCAACGTTATTATAAAATGGGTTTGCTTGTCATTATTCTATTGTGATTTGTAGCAGTTTGCTTTGTGCTATTGAAGGTGCTGCATTTTTTAAAAAATTCATGGTATGCGGCCTTTGCTTTTAAAATCAGCATTTATATGCCAGTTCTAAATGCTTTTAAGAGGTGATGAGAGCTGTCTTATTGACTGCAACTGTATGGCTTTCTAAGGCACATCGGAGCTATGATTGAGGAGTCACAGGCCTAGACTCAATAGGAATGGAAAACGTTCCTGTTCAGAATTACTGTTTCTGCTGTGGTCTATTCAGACTTTCTATTGCTAGCGTTGGACAGTATAGGCTGTGAATCTCTAGGAGATGAAGGACGAGGGGAGCAAATCAAAATGTGAGAAAATAAAGTCAAATAATAAAGAACAGAATCTAAAGATTCATCATAGACTCTATATTCAATAGAAAGGGTTAAAGGAAAAGAAATGAAGGAAGAGTAGCTGCAGGTGATATATCTACTGGCACTGTGTAGAAAATGCTAATGTTTCAGAATAACTGGGTTATTTTCATTCTGATGGAAGGAATAGGTTCTGACACTTTTGTTTGCATAAACCTTGTGACTACATAGAAGGAATATCAATGCCCTCTATTTATACACAGCTGCCTGTGCTGATGGCGACTCCTCATTTATGACAAGTCACAATCTGTCGTGTCTTACTTACCCTCCTACGGATCTGTCAAAATGAGATTGTTGGGATTTAAAGCTTCCTGTGTGATCTGTTCAGCCACTGAAAAATAAGGTGACTGCCAGCAGTACGCTCTCAAATTCAAACATCTCTCTGCTCTGCATCTGCTCGCGGGTTGCAAAGTGGAAATTTTCTCTATCCCCACACTGGCTCTCGGTGGGCTGCAATAATGTGTATTACAGAAGCTGTCCAATCTGCAGAATGAGCTCAATCACAATACCCTTTCAACAGTGGAAGGTATTGTGATCAAGCCTGATGCTGTCATTGTCTGTCACCACAAAACTACCTCCTGAGGATGACTGCTGGATAATAAACAGGGTTGAAACATATAGCTTATTATTCTTTAGCTGTCCTGGGAACGTTGCGCACATGGGCTGGATTTTTGAGTTCTGCTGAGATGAGAATAGAGGTGGTGGGTGGTGCAGAATGCTAGCAGTGGTTGCAGTGATAGTTTCCTGGTGTAGTTCCCATTGTTGTCAAGCACAGGTAGACAATAACATTGTGATCGCAAACAATTCTTGATTAAGGTCAGTCAAGGGGGCTGAGGAGAGTCATAGAGGCATACAGCACAGAAACAGGCCTTTCAGCCCAATTCATTCATGCCGACCAGGTATCCTGAACTGAACTAGTCTCATTTGCCTGTATTTGACCCCTATCTCTCTAAACTTTTCTATCCATCTGCCTGTCTAAATGTCTTTTTAATGTTGTAATTGTTGTTCATTAAGAGTTTAGTAATTAGGAGGTGTTGTGATTTTCGTGAAGGTAGAGGGGTTTTGTGTGCTGTCTGGAGCAGAGAGACTGAAGGAACTAAACTCATGGCCACTGCAGTGAATTACCCTGGCTCCATAAATGGGTGAGCCCGGCAAGAGGATTCAACTATTGACAAACAGGTGCCATTGTCACTGTGCTGGTGGCACGGGGCATGGTCAGTAAGTGCTCGGCCAGTGTCGTGGTGTCAAGGAGTCCTAGCTAAACTGGAACCAATGGGAATCAAGGGACAAACTTACTGCTGGTTGAAGTCATACCTGACAGATAGGAAGATGGTTGAGGTTTCCAGAAGTCAGTCATCTCAACTCCGGGACATTTCTGCAGAAGTTCCTAACCATCTTCAGTTGCTTTATCAATGACTTTCCCTCAGAAGGTCAGAAGCGGGGATGTTTGCTGATGATTGTACAAATTTCAGTACCATTCACGACTATTCAGATACTGAAACATTCCATTTTAAATGCAATATTCAGGCTTGGGCTGACAAGTGTCAAGTACATTCTTGCCATACAAATTCCAGGCAATGACCAACTTCAATAAGAGGCAGTCTTCCCACCACCCCTTGACATTCAATGGTATTATTCCCCCACTATAAACATCCTTGGTGTTACCCTTGATCAGAAAGACAATTAGAATTACCACATAAATACAGTGTCGACAAGAACAGGTCTTTAGGAATACCATGGTGAGTAACTCACCCATCCCCCTCCCGACTCACCAAAACCTGTCCATCATCTACAAGGTACAAGTCAGGCGTGTGTTGGAATACTCTACACTTGCCTGAATGAATGCAACCCCAACAACACTCAAGAAGCTTGACATTATCCAGGACAAAGCAGCCGGCTTGATTGGCATCACATTCTCAAGCATCCACTCCCTCCACCACTGACACTCAGTAGTAGCAGTGTGTACTACCTATATGATGCACTGCAGATACTCACCAAAGGTCCTTAGACAACACCTTCCAAACCACTTCCATCTGGAAGGACAAGGACAGCAGATACCTAGGAACACCATCACCTGCAAGTTCTCCTTCAAGCCACTCACCATCCTGACTTGAAAATATATTGTCGTTCCTTCACTGTCATTGGGTCAAAATCCTGAAACTTCCTCCCCGGGGTCATTGTGGGTCAACCCATCCCATAGCACTTGTACTGCAGTGGTTCATGAAGGCAGCTCCCATCGCCTTTCAGGGACAATTATGGATGGGCAATAATTAGTGATCTAGACAGTGATACCTGTGTCCCACTAATGGATAAAAAATACTCTCCCCTATCCTGGCATTACATGGACATAAGAGCATGATGTAAGCATGTTAGGCACAATGACAACAAGGAAGGCAGAAACTGGCAATGAGGCAATAAGGAGCAACACACTCTCTAGGAAGGCCAGAGCCCAGGTATCAGCACAAAGGGACTTAAGGCTTGATGGACATAGAGACCCTCAGCACCAAATTTACTGACAAAGATTAAGCTACCTCAGTGTTAAGCTGGGCTGTGGTTACAACAACACTTTCCCCCCTGTGTGTGGTTACATTTCGAGAAGTTGTCATGACCTTTTCATCCTCTGCCAGGCTAGGCTATACACCTTTTCTCTTGAACTTCCAAAGTCTGTGGATAGCCTTGAGGAAACAAAAGATGACTTCTGAAGAATTGGCTATGCACTCCTCTTTGGGACACTTAGACAGAGGCACATGAGACTCAAACAAAAGCCACCATTAAGAAGGCATTGGGCTTCTGGAGGTATGCTATTTAAACCCAGTGCTTGTGCTAGTGGCTAGTGTCCCACCATACATTCCTAACTGGGCACACATGTTATGGTAGTTTGCTATGCTCTCTATAACATGGCCCTTGAGGATGAAACTGTGGAGGGAGACCAGTCACCAGGCGAAGACTGTATAGTGGGCAGGATACAGAGATTCTCTAGTTGCCGAGCCAGCATGGAGTAGAGGTTGGCATTAACATCAGGGGAACATCTGGTTTAAGAACTTCTCAACTGAGACCTTCTGACCCAGGATGAACTATATAACATGTACCATCTCCTAAGTCTTAGACTAACACTTCCATTGAAGATGCAGCCTGAAGAATATGAAGTCTTCCTGTCAATGAAGGACGAACATCTGCCTGGACCTTTTTATGTTTCTTTCATTCCCTGCTCAACCCCACACTAGTTCAGGAAATTCTGATATGTAGGGACACAAATGCTTTTGCTGTTCTACACCCAATCCCATTTCCATGGACTCCTAAAGTACTGGATCTACAGCCAGCTGAGCTAGGGCTGTATCTGTCTTATCACTCTCAGGGGAACAGACTACAACTGCCTTAGGCTTTGGCATCTCCACTTGTTCACTTGGCTGGGCTCTTCATCCAGTGCTACTACTGCTGGTGCAAATAAAATTAGAGGTTCGCAAAATACAGAAACTTACAAGGGCACAGTGAACATACAGAGTTGTTGGTCTGGTGGACATTATAATGAAAGGGAAGAGGAAAGCCATGGTGGGACTTGAAAACAATCATGAGAATATTAAATTTGAGGCCTTGTTTAACTGAAGCCAATGTCGGGCAGAGAGTAGAGGTGTGATGGTTAAATAGACCATAGGTTTTGGATGACCTCTATGGAAGGATAAGATATGGGAGGTTGGCTAGTGTGTTAAAATAGGCAGATTGAGGATAACAGACATGAATGTGGGCTTAAATAGCAGAACAACTGTTATGGAGGCAGAGACAAGCAATGTTACACAGATGGAAATAGGCAGTCTAAGTGGAATGTGGTAGAAAACTCATTTCAGGGTATAATTTGACATTGAGGTTGGTTTATTCTTAGACAATTGTCAGGGAGAAGAATGGAATCAATGAAATTGGCCTAACATAATGAGTGTGTACTTTTGCAGGGCATATTGTTGAATTCAGAAGCTGGTGCACACTTGATAAATTGGAACAACACCTATTTCTTTCCTTGACTGAAATTGGAGCAACCAACTGAGAGAACCTTTAAGGAGTTATCCTCTGATTGTTTCACATATGAATCAAATGAAAGGAAACCCATATTGGAAGTTGTGATGCTCACGAGATAGCTATTAAGAAGTTTGGGAGGCCTTGTTTAATATGCGATCATCTCAGTACAAATTGGGCACAATGGTCTTCATGCTGTTACATATATCCTAAAGCTAGGCCGAGGGTCACTATTGAATACATACTGGAGGTCAAATCACAGCAACAGGATTTTAATTCTCTGCTGAGGTTTGGAAAATATACAGAAACATCACTTGTCAATGTCGCGGCTGCACCGCGTTTAATAAATCTCTGTCTCGTTCTAAAGCTTTGGAAAAATGAAAGGAAATAGCAAAATCAAAAAAACCTACATGTTTAGCTGAGTTTCTGTGCTTAGAAACATTCAAGGACATAGAAGTCAATGTAGGAATGTAATATAGAAACAGGACTTAATGATGAGTTTGTTCTCTAGAAGGTTGAAACTTTATTGCTGGAACAGCACAGCAGGTCAGGCAGCATCTAGGGAACAGAAGATTCGACGTTTCGGGCACATGCCCTTCTTCAGGAATGAGCAGAGAGTGTTCAGCAGGAGAAGATAAAAGGTAGGGAGGAGGGACTTGGAGGAGGGGCGTTGGAAATGTGATAGGTGGAAAGAGGTCAAGGTGAAGGTGATAGGTCGGAGTAGGGTGGAGGCGGAGAGGTCAAGAAGAAGACTGCAGGTCAGGAAGGCGGTGCCGGGCTGGAGGGATTCGGCTGAGACAAGGTGGGGGGAGGGGGGATGAAGAAACTGGTGAAGTCCAAGTTCATCCCCTGTGGTTGGAGGGTTCCCAGTCGGAAGATAAGACGCTCCTCCTCCGACCGTCGCGTTGTTGTGGTTTGGCGGTGGATGAGTCCAATGACCTGCATATCCTCGGTGGAGTGGGAGGGGGAGTTGAAATGCTGTGCTACAGGGTGATTGTGTTGGTTCGTCCGGGTGGCCCAGAGGTGCTCTCTGAATCGCTCCGCAAGTAGGCGGCCTGTCTCCCCAATATAGAGGAGGCCACACCGGCTGCAGCGGATGCAGTAGATAATGTGGGTGGAGGTGCAGGTGAATCTGTGGCGGATATGGAAGTTTCCTTTGGGGCCTTGGAGAGAAGTGAGGGGGGAGGTGTGGGCGCAAGTGTTGCACCTCCTGCGGTTGCAAGGGAAGGTGCCGGGAGTGGAGGTTGGGTTGGTGGGGGGTATGGATCTGACAAGGGAGTCGCGGAGGGAGTGGTCTCTACGGAAAGCTGATAGAGGAGGGGAGGGAAATATATCCTTGGTGGTGGGGTCCGTTTGGAGGTGGCGGAAGTGACGGCGGATGATGCGCTGTACATGGAGATTGGTGGGGTGGTAGGTGAGGACCAGTGGGGTTCTGTCCTGGTGGCGGTTGGAGGGGCGGGGCTCAAGGGCGGAGGAGCGGGAAGTGGAGGAGATGTGGTGGAGGGCATCGTCGATCACGTCGGGGGGGAAATTGCGGTCCTTGAAGAAGGAGGCTGTCTGTGTTGTGCGTATTTTGAACTGGTCCTCCTGGGAGCAGATGCGGCGGAGACGAAGGAATTGGGAGAATGGGATGGCGTTTTTACAGGGGGCGGGGTGGGAGGAGGTGTAGTCCAGGTAGCTGTGGGAGTCGGTCGGTTTGTAGTAGATGTCCGTGTTGATTCGGTCGTCTGAGATAGAAACAGAAAGGTCTAGGAAGGGGAGGGAGGAGTCCGAGACTGTCCAGGTGAATTTGAGGTCGGGGTGGAAGGTGTTAGTGTAGTGGATGAACTGTTCAACCTCCTCGTGGGAGCACGAGGTAGCGCCGATACAGTCATCAATGTAGCGGAGGAAAAGATGGGGGGTGGGGCCAGTGTAGTTGCGGAAGATGGATTGTTCCACATACCCTACGAAGAGGCAGGCATAGCTGGGGCCCATGCGGGTGCCCATGGCTACTCCTTTTGTTTGGAGAAAGTGGGAGGATTGGAAAGAAAAGTTGTTCAGGGTGAGGACCAGTTCAGTCAGTCGAAGGAGGGTGTCGGTGGAAGGGTACTGGGTGGTACGGCGGGAAAGGAAGAAGCGGAGTGCTTTGAGTCCTTCGTGATGGGGGATGGAGGTGTACAGGGACTGGATGTCCATGGTGAAGATGAGGCGTTGGGGACCGGGGAAGCGGAAATCCTGGAGGAGGTGGAGGGCGTGGGTGGTGTCACGGACGTAGGTGGGGAGTTCTTGGACTAATGGGGACAGGACCGTGTCGAGGTATGCCGAGATGAGTTCGGTTGGGCAGGAGCAGGCTGAGACGATGGGTCGTCCGGGGCAGTCAGGTTTGTGGATTTTGGGCAGGAGGTAGAAACGGGTGGTTCGGGGTTGTGGTACTATGAGGTTGGAGGCGGTGGATGGGAGGTCCCCTGAGGTGATGAGGTTATGGATGGTCTGGGAGATGATGGTTTGGTGGTGGGGGGTGGGGTCATGGTCAAGGGGGCAGTAGGAGGAGGTATCTGCGAGCTGGCGTTTGGCCTCAGCGGTGTAGAGGTCGGTGCGCCAAACTACTACTGCGCCTCCCTTGTCTGCTGGTTTGATGGTGAGGTTGGGGTTGGAACGGAGGGAGTGGAGGGCTGTGCGTTCCGAGGGTGAGAGGTTGGAGTGGGTAGGAGGGGTGTGGGAGTTCAGGTAGCGGTTAATATCGCGGCGGCAGTTTGCAATAAAGAGGTCGAGGGCAGGTAGGAGGCCAGCACGGGGTGTCCAGGTGGACGGGGTGTGTTGGAGGTGGGAGAAGGGGTCGTCAGAGGGTGGGTGAGGGTCTTGATTGAAAAAGAAGGCACGGAGGCGAGGGCGGCGGAAGAATCGTTCAATGTCACTCCGTG
This sequence comes from Chiloscyllium plagiosum, assembly GCF_037043375.1. Lineage (NCBI taxonomy): Eukaryota > Metazoa > Chordata > Chondrichthyes > Orectolobiformes > Hemiscylliidae > Chiloscyllium > Chiloscyllium plagiosum. The sequence goes on along the minus strand of NW_028270175.1, from coordinate 33,894,632 downwards.
TATTGAATTCATTGACCCGAGAACGTGTGGGAACGAAGGTGAGACCCCTCCTGAGGACTGATCTCTCATCCTCAGAGAGGGGCAGGTCCGGAGGGATGGTGAACACACGGCAGGGCGGGGAGCTAGGACCTGGTGTGGGACTGGAGCTGGATGTGGGGGCGGGGTTAGGCCTGGGGGCGGGGACAGAGGTCGGCGGGGGGGCGGGGTTAGGCGCGGTGACGGGACTGGGCCGGGGGCGGGGTTAGGCGCGGTGACGGAACTCGGCTGGGGGGCGGGGTTAGGCGCGGTGACAGAACTGGGCCGGGGGGCGGGGTTAGGCGCGGTGACAGAACTGGGCCGGGGGGCGGGGTTAGGCGCGGTGACGGAACTGGGCCGGGGGGCGGGGTTAGGCGCGGTGACGGAACTCGGCCGGGGGGCGGGGTTAGGCGCGGTGGCGGAACTCGGCCGGTGGGCGGGGTTAGGCGCGGTGACGGAACTCCCCACCCCCCACCACCAAACCATCATCTCCCAGACCATCCATAACCTCATCACCTCAGGGGACCTCCCATCCACCGCCTCCAACCTCATAGTACCACAACCCCGAACCACCCGCTTCTACCTCCTGCCCAAAATCCACAAACCTGACTGCCCCGGACGACCCATCGTCTCAGCCTGCTCCTGCCCCACCAAACTCATCTCCTCCTACCTCGACACGGTCCTGTCCCCATTAGTCCAAGAACTCCCCACCTACGTTCGGGACACCACCCACGCCCTCCACCTCCTCCAGGATTTCCGCTTCCCCGGTCCCCAACGCCTCATCTTCACCATGGACATCCAGTCCCTGTACACCTCCATCCCCCATCACGAAGGACTCAAAGCACTCCGCTTCTTCCTTTCCCGCCGTACCACCCAGTACCCTTCCACCGACACCCTCCTTCGACTGACTGAACTGGTCCTCACCCTGAACAACTTTTCTTTCCAATCCTCCCACTTTCTCCAAACAAAACGAGTAGCCATGGGCACCCGCATGGGCCCCAGCTATGCCTGCCTCTTCGTAGGGTATGTGGAACAATCCATCTTCCGCAACTACACTGGCCCCACCCCCCATCTTTTCCTCCGCTACATTGATGACTGTATCGGCGCTACCTCGTGCTCCCACGAGGAGGTTGAACAGTTCATCCACTACACTAACACCTTCCACCCCGACCTCAAATTCACCTGGACAGTCTCGGACTCCTCCCTCCCCTTCCTAGACCTTTCTGTTTCTATCTCAGACGACCGAATCAACACGGACATCTACTACAAACCGACCGACTCCCACAGCTACCTGGACTACACCTCCTCCCACCCCGCCCCCTGTAAAAACGCCATCCCATTCTCCCAATTCCTTCGTCTCCGCCGCATCTGCTCCCAGGAGGACCAGTTCAAAATACGCACAACACAGACGGCCTCCTTCTTCAAGGACCGCAATTTCCCCCCCGACGTGATCGACGATGCCCTCCACCGCATCTCCTCCACTTCCCGCTCCTCCGCCCTTGAGCCCCGCCCCTCCAACCGCCACCAGGACAGAACCCCACTGGTCCTCACCTACCACCCCACCAATCTCCATGTACAGCGCATCATCCGCCGTCACTTCCGCCACCTCCAAACGGACCCCACCACCAAGGATATATTTCCCTCCCCTCCTCTATCAGCTTTCCGTAGAGACCACTCCCTCCGCGACTCCCTTGTCAGATCCATACCCCCCACCAACCCAACCTCCACTCCCGGCACCTTCCCTTGCAACCGCAGGAGGTGCAACACTTGCGCCCACACCTCCCCCCTCACTTCTCTCCAAGGCCCCAAAGGAAACTTCCATATCCGCCACAGATTCACCTGCACCTCCACCCACATTATCTACTGCATCCGCTGCAGCCGGTGTGGCCTCCTCTATATTGGGGAGACAGGCCGCCTACTTGCGGAGCGATTCAGAGAGCACCTCTGGGCCACCCGGACGAACCAACACAATCACCCTGTAGCACAGCATTTCAACTCCCCCTCCCACTCCACCGAGGATATGCAGGTCATTGGACTCATCCACCGCCAAACCACAACAACGCGACGGTCGGAGGAGGAGCGTCTTATCTTCCGACTGGGAACCCTCCAACCACAGGGGATGAACTTGGACTTCACCAGTTTCTTCATCCCCCCTCCCCCCACCTTGTCTCAGCCGAATCCCTCCAGCCCGGCACCGCCTTCCTGACCTGCAGTCTTCTTCTTGACCTCTCCGCCTCCACCCTACTCCGACCTATCACCTTCACCTTGACCTCTTTCCACCTATCACATTTCCAACGCCCCTCCTCCAAGTCCCTCCTCCCTACCTTTTATCTTCTCCTGCTGAACACTCTCTGCTCATTCCTGAAGAAGGGCATGTGCCCGAAACGTCGAATCTCCTGTTCCCTGGATGCTGCCTGACCTGCTGTGCTGTTCCAGCAATAAAGTTTCAGCTTTGATCTCCAGCGTCTGCAGACCTCACTTTCTCCTGTTCTCTAGAAGGACATAATATGGAAGCTGGTGATGAAAAAGTCATATTATGACTTTTCAAATTATAGATAAAATAAAGGGCCAGACCTGGCAGTGGAGGGTAACAGAATGAGATTCCCTGGAGGTGGCAGTCTCACCCTGCTTCATCTTGTAAACTGGTCATGTTTTCACATCCAATTTATACTATTCAATTTCATTGCTAATGAACAGATAAAATCACTTTGCAGGCTCGGCTTAATTTGTAGCTATAGATTGGAGACTATTATCACTGATATTAATTATACTACCTGAGGTGTATCGAGGGCAGATGAACAATTTTTCAGCCTGGCACTTATTTGAAGACAATGACCCAGGTTGTGTTGCAGCGGTGAGATTGGCGAATGTACACCATTCATTTTCTCATCTGGTGTTCTGCATTTGCTGATGGTAAGTTACTCTGGGGGTTGAGGTGCATAGGTCATGGCACATGCATAAGGAACAGTGGCTGTACCATGCCATTAAGGGTCAATTGCCTTGAGGCAGGACCTCGACCCTTTGGAAAATTCAGCCTCAGAGTTGTTGTTGAGGAAGAACTCGGTGCTTGGAGTGGGCATGTCCCATTGGGCGTAAACCCCAGTGCTGGGACGATGGGGCCCTCTGTCAGAATGAATCATCCACTTAAGTGCTGCCACTTGAGGGCAGGCCATCTGATGTTGCCCCTGCAGCTGTAAAATTGTGACTGGGGCAGCGATGGATGGATAGGTAGGGGTATTGATTTTACATGAACCGCTGCCTTTAACCCACTGGCAGGTGTCAGTACAATCCAGCCCCATATTTTCCTGCATTTCTGCTGAGAATACATCTCAACATGAATCAGAAGACCTGAGCAAGGTAAGGGAAGATAATGGTTATTCGTGTACCCTCAATTGTGATGAACCCTCAAAGAATAAAGAAAAATCTCCCTCATTAGCTCCCGACAAGAATAGGGTCGAGGTTTAGCTTTAAGGAATTTTATTTCAAAACTATATAAATGTAAGTATTAAATGACTATGGGTAATGTACTGAAAAGTGATTTTTTTTCTCTAGTTTTTCAGCATTCCTGAAATGTTGCTCTGCTGTCTGTTAGGAAGACAGTTTTCTGAAGCAGATGCTAACTCTGATACCTTGACAGGAGGGAGTCTCAGTTGGATTTGCAAGCTGTGAAAGTTTCTCAGATTCTGTGCTGCCAATTGTTTAATCTTTCCAACACTTCAACAGCTATCACCTACACCATACCAAAGTCTTTAACACTGACATATTTGCTCTATAAATCAAACCTGAAATAAATTATCATCTGCCCATCTGGATTGACAAAAATATCTCTATCATAGTCATGTAGCAAGAAAGAAATAAAAATGAGAAGAAAAGTAAAATGAATTGAAACTTACTTTGACGTATTTAATTCCCATAAATAGCTTGAGATTCATCACTGGTCTGGACATAAGCAGAAAGGAAGGATTTCCAGCTACTTATTAATTTCCTCAAACATTTCTCACATATCACTGTAGGGAATCTAATCTAATTTAATCATGCATTTCAATGTCCACCACCAAGATGGCTCAGCAGCAGTACTACTGATTGAGCTGGTTGGGTCCAAAAGGACATTATGGCTAGATTGGGTCTATGGCAGATGGTGAGGGAACCAACAAAAGAGAAAAACATACTTGACTTCATCCTTATCAGTCTGCTGGCTGCAGATCATGTGTCCATGACAGTATCAGTAAGAGTGAACACCGCGCAGTCCCTTTGGAGATGAAATCCTGCCTTCACATTGACAATACCCTCCGTTGTGTTGTGCGCACTAGCACCATGCCTAATGGTACAGAATTTGAACAGATCTAGCAACTCAAAATTGGGAATCCATGAGGCACTGCTAGCCATCAATAGCACTCCAGAACTGTACTGTAGCACAATCTGTAACCTCATAGCCCAGTATATCGCTCCACTCAACCTCATTACAATTAAGCCAAGGGATCAATCCTGGTTCAGTGGAAAGTGCAGGAGGGCATGCCGTAATAGCACCAGCAAACCTAAAAATGAGGTGTCAATCTGGTGAAGCTACCAAACAGGACTACTTGCATGCCGAACAACATAAACAGCAAGTGATAGACAGAGTTAAGCAATCCCATAAGATCAGATCTAAACTCTGCAGTCCTGCCACATCCAGTTGTGAATAGTGGTGGACAATTATAGAACTCTCTGGTGGAGGAAGCTACAGAAAATATTCCCATCCTCAATGATTGAAGAGCTTAGCCTATCAGTGCAAAAGATAAGACTGAAGCATTCACAGCAATCTTTGGCCAGAAGTGCCAAGTGGTTGATCCACCTTGACCTCCTCCAGTGGTCTCCAGCATTACAGATATAGTTGGTTCTGCTATAACACGCGTTTCTTCAATGCGGATTGGCTATAATGCGATTGAAGAATTTAGACCACTATTTGCAGAACATAAACTTTCCTTATCTGTATTGGCTATAATGTGATTCCATTCCCATTGGTTTAAATGACGTGGCTATTACACAATTTTCTTATAATGCGGGATTGCATGGGTATGGTGCTATTGTATTATATCAGAACTGACTGCACAAGTCTTCAGCCATTTTGATTCTCTGCATTCTCAACCTTTCATCTGGAAATGATTGGAGGCACTGGATATTACAAAGGCAATTGGCCCTGATAACATTCCATCAGAAGACTTGTACTCCAGAAATTGTCACTGCCTTAGCAAAGCTCTTCTAGTGCAGTTACAACACTGGCATCTATCCAGCACTGTGGAAAATTGTGCAGATATGTCCTGTACAGAAAAGGCAGGAAAACTCCAACCCAGCCAAAAACTGCCCCATCAGTCTACTCTCAATCATCAGTAAAGTGATGGAAGGTGTCATCACCAGTGCTATCATACAGCATCTGTTCAGCAATAAACTGCTCAATGACACCCAGTTTGTGTTTCGCATGGCCACTCAGCTCCTGATCTCATTATAGCCTTAGATCAAGTATAGGCAAAAGAGATGAATTCGGAGGGTATTGAGTGTGACAGCCCATGACATCAAGGATGCATTTAATGAGTGTGGCATCAAGGAATCCAAGCAAAGCTGGAATCAATAGATATCAGGGGACAAACACTCTGCTGGTTGGAGTCATACCTGGCATATAGGAATATGGTCATGGAAGGTTGGAGGTCAGCCATCTCAGCTTCAGCACATCTTTGCAGGAGTTCCTCAGCTAGTGTCCTACATTCAACCATTTTCAGTTGCTTCATCTATGATCTTCCCTCCATCATAAGGTTAGAAGTGGAGATCTTTATTGATGATTACACAATGCTCAGCACCATTTGCGACTCCTCAGGTATTGAAGCAGTCCATATTCAAATGCAACAAGATCTGGGCAATAGTTAGTCTTGGGCTGACAAGTGGCAAATAACATTTGCACCACATAAATGCCACATATAGACCATCTCCAATAAGAGACAATCTAAGCACCACCCCTTGACATTCAGTTGGGGTTACCATCACTGAATCCCCCACTAACAACATCTTTGGAGTTTCCATTGACCAGAAACTCAACTGGACTCACTGCCAATGGGATCACAAAGCAAACGTTATTCAAAATTCAACTGCAGTTCTGCTAAAGGAGTCTAGACAAACTTCAAAATATGTAACCACTGAATGAATAAGGAACCAGACACCTCCTCCCACTCACCAACAACGCCTTCATAATCTGTGACCTCAGCATTCTAGAAGGCCAAATGCAGCAAATTCATGGGAACATCACGACTGCAAGTTCCCCTTCAAGCCACACAACATCTTGATTTGGAAATATGTCAATGTCCTTTCAGTGCTACTGGCTCAATACCCTGAAATTCCATTTCTAACAATATTGTGAGTGTCCCTACGTCCCAAGAGCTACAGCAAATCAAGAAGACAGTTCACCACCACCATCTCCCAAGGCAATTAGGGATGGGCAATTAATGCCAGCCATGCCCACATCCCATGAACAAATATTTTTTAAAAAACCCATTGATGACCATTGTAAATATTCTTGTGGTTTAATTAGGTATCAATGTAATCAGACATTTATTTGGTTTTTGCATGTCTCTTCATCGTTTGAACTCAGCTTTTAACTCTGATAAACATCATCCCAATTTAAGTGATCAATTAAATTTAATTAACTGTGCTCTGAAGCACACACTTGCAATTTAGTTAAGATTGTGAAAATTTTATCTGACTAATTAAATGGTCAGCAATGAATGATATGGGGCATCACATTAAACATTTATATTCACTGTATTTTAAAAGTAATTAATACAGGTGGCCAAGAAATTTCATATTTATAGAATCGTAAAATCAGGCAGTTCAGAATGAGACCATTCATCCCACTGTGCCAGTGCTAACTCTTTGTGTCATGCTCTAGCATATTATGAACTGTCAGTCAATATTCTTTAGATTTTGTATACTAAACATAGTAAAGAATGAAACCTTTGGCATTTTGACCTCTATACAGTCTGAAGAATCCAGGAAATACCTAAGTGAATATGATGTTCACAAACATTCGGGGCATTCACATATCCCTTTGTTTAAGGATGGATCTTCACGTAAAGAAACATAGCATTCCGAGTGGACCATTTCTCTTTCTCACATTGGAATAAAGGAAATAATGAAACTCAATGTGTATAAGTTGACCGTGAATGGATCCTATTGATTTCAACAAGGTTCCACATAGTAGACTAATCAGTAATTTAGATCACATGGGATTCAGGGTGAACTGCCAATTGGATACATAATTGGCTTAATGGCAGGAGACAAAGAGTGATGATGGAGGGTTGTTTTTAACTGGAGGCCTGTCTCCAGCAGTGTTCCACAGGGATTGGCACTGGGTCCTCTTTTGTTTCTCATTTCTGGAAATGATTTGGATGAGAATATAGAAGGCAAGACTAATAAGTTTGCGGATGACATCAAAAGTGGTGGCATAGTAGACAGTGAAGAAGGTTTTCTAAGATTACAAAAGGATCTTGATCAAATAGGTCAATGGGGCTGAGAAATGGGAGATAGAGTTCAAATTGGATAAATGTGAGCCATTGCATTTTGGTATAACAAATAAGTGTAGGCGTATACAATTAATGGTAAGGCCTTGGGTAGTGTTCTAGAACAGAGGGACCAAGGGGTTCAGGTACATAATTCTTTGAAGTTTTCATCACATGTAGACAAGGTGGCTAAAAGGGTGATTAGTATGCTTGCCATTATTGCTCAGTCCTTTGAGTATGGGAGTACAGGACATTGGTGAGGCCTCTTCTGGAATACTGTGTCCAGTAGTGGTCACTCAGTTCCAGGAAGGATATTATTCAGCTGGTGAGAGTTCAGAAGAGATTCACTTGGATTTTGCAGGTTTTGGAAGTTTGAGTTACAAAGAAAGGCAGGATAGGCTGGGACTTTTTTCACTGGAGCATAGTAGGTTGACAAGTGACCTTGTAGAAGATTATAAAATAATGAGGGGTATAGATAGGGTTAATGGTAGTTGTCTTTTCCCTAGGATGGGGATTTCAATATTAGGGGGCATTTTTTAAGGTGAGAGGCGAGAGATTTTTAAAGAAAATGAGAGGCTAAGCTCTTACAGAGGTTGTGGATCAATGAAATTCCTGAGGAACTGGTGGATGTGGTTACCGTTACAACATTGAGAGAGATTTTGATAAGTACATGAATAGGAAACATTTAGAGGGATATGGGCCAGGAGCAGGCAGGTGGGACTAGTTTAGTTTTGGATTATGTTTGGTATGGACAGGTTGGACTGAAGACTGTTTCCATGCTGTATGACTCTATGATTCTGTGATGGTTACCCTCATCCAAACTAAACTGGATAAATCTCAACATCCGATGAGGATGGGAATCAACAGACACATCACTCTTTGTCTGGTAAAAATAATTTGTTTTGTGAAAGTCGCATGACGAGGAAACCATTTTGGTTGTTTGTTTCAAATCAGCAGAGGCTGTTTACAGATAGAAAAAGAGTTGTATAGAAAACCTTCAAGCAAGCTGTAAATAATCAAATAAGGAAATACTTGAAACTTGCGTCAATCTGATACTGTGCATTATGATATGTTTTTATGCATCCTTTTGCACAATTTGATAACTAAATTTCATTGCAGTAAAACAGTGACTGTATATCAAAAGTAATTAATTGACATAAAGTATATTGAAAGGCACTTTATCTCAGTTTTTTGACCTGGTTACCAAAGATATTTGACTCCAAGAAACTTTGTAACTTAATGAAACTCGTCACTTTCATTTCAACAGTAAAGCATCAACTGTAAAGAATCTCCAAGGTTGCCTTAATTGCACTCTGATAATTAAAGTTTGCAACTGTGTTGTTTCACTGTCATCTGAATCTATCCTCAAGTGTGAGAGAGCATGTGTGAGATGAGGGAGTGAGACATTGCAAAATCTGCATCGAGAGTGTGATATTAAATAAACTTTATTTTTAAAACTCACTAAAAAGCTTGCTGGTAGAATTATTTGGTTAGAACACTCTGAGAGTAAGAAAACATTTTATATAACAGCATCCTGATCATAGGCAGTAAATAGAAACACACAAATTCTGCCCACGACACTTCGGGAAAGTTATCCAGTTATTCCCACTTCCCTGCTCCTAACATCACAATTCTGGAAAATGTTCCTTTTCAGTGATGTACATAATTCCCTAATCACAATTGCTACTCAATCTGCTTTGATCATCTTTTTCAGGTAGGCCTTCCAGATCAAAACAACTCTCTGCATAAACCTTAAATCCAACTGATGGAATATAACATGTGAACTTGCCCATTTTAAGATCATAAGAATTAGGAGCTGAGTAGACAACTGAGCCCCTCGATCCTGCTTTGCCATTTGATATGATCATGGCAGATCTCATCATGGCTTCAATTCCACTTTCCTGCACACTGTCCATAACCCTTCACCCATTACCAAGTAAATATCTCTTAAACACCTCCTTAAATTTACTCAGTGTCCCAGCACCCACCATATCTTGGCGCAATGAATTCCACAGATTCATGACCCTTTGAGAGAAGTAATTTTTCCTTATCTTTGTTTTAAATCTGCTACCACTTATCCTATAACTATGATCATGTGTTCTAGACCTGAAAATGTGAGGTCAGGCAGCATCCAGGGAACAGGAGAATTGACGTTTCGGGCATAAGCCCTTCTTCAGGAATGAGGAAAGTTTGTCCAGCAGGCTAAGATAAAAGGTAGGGAGGAGGGACTTGGGGGAGGGGCGTCGGAAATGTGATAGGTGGAAAGAGGTCAAGGTGAGGGTGATAGGTCAGACTGGGGTGGGGGCGGAGAGGTCAGGAAGAAGATTGCAGGTTAGGAAGGCGGTGCTGAATTCGATGGATTAGACTGAGACAAGGTGGGGGGAGGGGAAATGAGGAAACTGGAGAAATCCGAGTTCATCCCTTGTGGTTGGAGGGTTCCTAGGCGGAAGATGAGGCGCTCTTCCTCCAACCGTCCTTTTGTTGTGGTCTGGCAATGGAGGATTCCAAAGACCTGCATATCCTTGGTGGAGTGGGAGGGGGAATTGAAATGTTGAGCCACAGGGTGGTTGGGTTGGTTGGTCCGGGTGTCCCAGAGGTGTTCTCTGAAACGCTCCGCAAGTAGCCGGCCTGTCTCCCCAATATAGAGGAGGCCACATCGGGTGCAGAGGATGCAATAGATGATGTGTGTGGAGGTGCAGGTGAATCTGTGGCGGATGTGGAAGATTCCTTTGGGGCCTTGGAGGGAGGTGTGGGCGCAAGTCTTGCACCTCCTGCGGTTGCAGGGGAAGGTGCCGGGAGTGGAGGTTGGGTTGGTGGGGGGTGTGGACCTGACGAGGGAGTCGCGGAGGGAGTGGTCTTTACGGAATGCTGATAGGGGAGGGGAGGGAAATATATCCTTGGTGGTGGGGTCCGTTTGGAGGTGGCGGAAATGACGGCGGATGATACGCTGTATATGGAGGTTGGTGGGGTGGTAAGTGAGGACCAGTGGGGTTCTGTCCTGGTGGCGGTTGGAGGGGCGGGGCTCAAGGGCAGAGAAGCAGGAAGTGGAGGTGATGCGGTGGAGGGCATCGTCGACCACGTCTGGGGGGAAATTGCGGTCCTTGAAGAAGGAGGCCATCTGGGTTGTGCGTTTTTGGAACTGGTCCTCCTGGGAGCAGATGCGGTGGAGTCGAAGGAATTGGGAGAATGGGATGGCGTTTTTACAGGGGGCAGGATGGGAGGAGGTGTAGTCCAGGTAGCTGTTGGAGTCGGTCAGTTTGTAGTAGATGTCCGTGTTGATTCGGTCGCCTGAGATAGAAATTTCCCCCCCAACGTGGTCGACAATGCCCTCCACCGCATCTCCTCCACTTCCCGCTCCTCCGCCCTTGAGCCCCGCCCCTCCAACCGCCACCAGGACAGAACCCCACTGGTCCTCCCCTACCACCCCACCAATCTCCATCATCCGCCGTCATTTCCGCCACCTCCAAACGGACCCCACCACCAAGGATATATTTCCCTCCCCTCCCCTATCAGCATTCCGTAAAGACCACTCCCTCCGTGACTCCCTCGTCAGGTCCACACCCCCCACCAACCCAACCTCCACTCCCGGCACCTTCCCCTGCAACCGCAGGAGATGCAAGACTTGCGCCCACACCTCCCCCCTCACCTCCCTTCAAGGCCCCAAAGGAATCTTCCATATCCGCCACAGATTCACCTGCACCTCCACACACATCATCTATTGCATCCTCTGCACCCGATGTGGCCTCCTCTATATTGGGGAGACAGGCCGGCTACTTGCGGAGCGTTTCAGAGAACACCTCTGGGACACCTGGACCAACCAACCCAACCACCCTGTGGCTCAACATTTCAATTCCCCCTCCCACTCCACCAAGGATATGCAGGTCTTTGGACTCCTCCATCGCCAGACCACAACAAAAGGACGGTTGGAGGAAGAGCGCCTCATCTTCCGCCTAGGAACCCTCCATCCACAAGGGATGAACTCGGATTTCTCCAGTTTCCTCATTTCTCCTCCCCCCACCTTGTCTCAGTCTAATCCATCGAATTCAGCACCGCCTTCCTAACCTGCAATCTTCTTCCCGACCTCTCCGCCCCCACCCCAGTCTGACCTATCACCCTCACCTTGACCTCTTTCCACCTATCACATTTCCGACGCCCCTCCCCCAAGTCCCTCCTCCCTACCTTTTATCTTAGCCTGCTGGACAAACCTTCCTCATTCCTGAAGAAGGGCTTATGCCCGAAATGTCGATTCTCCTGTTCCCTGGATGCTGCCTGACCTGCTGCGCTTTTCCAGCAACACATTTTCAGCTCTGATCTCCAGCGTCTGCAGACCTCACTTTCTCCTCAATGTGTTCTAGACCGCCTCACTTGAGTAAACATCCTCTCTCGGGATACATTGTCAATCCCTTTTAGCATCTTATATACCTCAATTAAATCTCTCATTCATGCCAACTCTAAAGAGTATAGCCTAATCTTCTCAATCCCGCTTCATAAGACATCTTCCTCATATCTAATCAATCTGGTAAACTTCCTCTGAACTGCCTCCAATGCAGCTACATCCCTCCTCAAATAAAGGGGCCAAAGTTGTATGCAGTGCTTCAGGTATGTTTCACTAATGGTTTGTACAGTTGCAGCAACATTTCCCTAATTTTATACTCTGTCCCTTTAATAAAAGCCAAAGTTCCATTTTCCATCCTTATTACCTGCTGTATCCGTATGCTAGTTTACTGTGATTCATGCACAAGAACACCCAGAAGTCCTCAAGCTCTGTGAAGTATACTTCCATTTTACATATTATATTTTCTTTTCATTTGTCTGACCAAAATGGATAACCTCACACTTATCCATGTTTAACTCTATCAGCCAAAATTTGTCTCATACATCTAACTTACTCATATTCATTTGAAAATTTCTTATATCTTTATTGCAAGTTACTTTCCTGCCTATTTTACTGACATCAAAAAATTTGGCTAAAATGCCTTCTACTCCTGTTACTAAATTGATAATATTGTTTGTAAATAGTTGGGGCCTAAGGGACAAATCTTGTGGCACCCCAATAGTTACATCTTGCCAACAGGAAAAAAAGCACATTTATCCTAGCTCTCTGCTTTCTGTTGCTTAGCCAATCCTCTACCGAAGGTGATAAATTAACCTAGCCCCATGTGATCTTACTTTGTGTATTAAGCTTTTGTGTAACAACTTAACAAATGCCTTCTGGAAGTCCCGATATACTATATGTAGAGGATACCCATTGTCTATTTTGCTTGTTACATCTTCAAAGAACTGTAGTAAATTAGTCAAACACAATTTACCCTTCATTAAAACATGCTGACTCTGATGGATTATACTTAGATTTTCCAAATGTATTGTTATTCCTTAATAATGAATTTTAACAAATTCCCAATGACAGATGTTAAATTAACTGGTTTATAGTTTCTGCCTCCCTGTTTGAATAAGCGTGATACATTATCATTTTCTTAATCCACTGGACCTTTTCCTGCATCCAAGGAATTTAGAAATATTATAACTAATGAGTTCACTAGCTCTGTTGACATTTCTTTTAAGATGCTAAAATGGAGCTTATCATATGTTGGGGTCATGTCTGCCTTTAATCCCAATAGTTTGCTCAGTGCTTTTTCCCTAGTAATGATGCTTGTTCTAAGTTCTCCCTTTTTGTAACCTCTGCATTGCCTGTAACTATAAGGATGACACTAGATTACTTCCAGTATGGAAACAGGCCCTCCGGCCCAACAAATCCACACCAACCCTCCGAAGAGTAATCTATCCAGACTCATTCCCCTACATTTACCCTGAACACTGTGGACAATTTAGCATGGCCAATTCACCTGACCTGCACATCTTTGAATTGTGGGAGGAAACCAGAGCACCCGGAGGAGACCCACGCAGACACGGGGAGAATGTGCAAACTCCACACAGAAAGTCGCCTGAGGCAACTCTACATCTAGTATATCTAGACTTCCAGAAAGTATTGTTAAGATGTTATACAAAAGGTTAATACACACTGTAAGATCACATGGTGCTAGGGTAATTTATCAGCTTGGGTAGAGGATTGGCTAACCAACAGAAAGCAGGGAGTTAGGATAAATTCACCGAGTCTTCTTAGACATCACCTTTCACTAGTGTCCTCCACCATGAAAAGAGAGAAGATGGTGAGCTGTCTTCTTGAACTGCTGTTATCCATTTGAGTTAGGTGGATCCACAGTGCTACTGGGGAGGGAGTTCCAAGATTTTGACCCTGCAACCATGAAGGAACTGTGATATATTACCAAGTCTGTATAGTGAGTGACTTGGAAGAGAATTTGCAGGTGGTGGTGTACCCAAGTATCTGATGCCCTTATCTTTCTAGATGATAGTGGTTGTGGGTTTGAAAGGTGATGTCTAAGAAACCTCAGTGAATTTCATGGAATGTTGTCATCAATTGCAAGAAGATGAAATATACAAGTGAGAATTTTTCTACAATTGTGTCGGGTGTGTAGACGTTATCTTATGAGGAAAGATTGTACAGATTGAGACTGTATACATTAGAATTTAGAAGAATGACAGGTGATCTTATTGAAACAGGTAGGTTTCTGAGGGGAATTGGCATGTGGATGGTGAAAAACTGTTTTCTTGTTGGACAGACAATAAGGAGGGAACGATAATAGGAAAAACAATATCGAGATGAAAAGATTTTATTTCTCTCGGAATATAGTTCCATTGATTTCTCTTCCCCAGAGATCCACAGAGTTATTGAATATTTTTAAGGCTGATGTAGATAAATTCTTGAGTGATAAGTGTCTAGAAGGTGACAGGGATTTGATAGAAAACTGGAGTTGAGGCCACAGCCAGATTAGTTATGATTTTATCAATTGATGGAACCAGCTAGAGGGATTAAATGGTCTATTCCTGCATCTAATTGATATGTTTGCATGAATATTCCTGCTAGGGCACACCTTAAATGCAGTTAATTACTTGCCTCAAACAAAGGTTGGCCAAGATCCATAATGAGCAAATTGTACATGATTTGTTGATGGCTTGAGCATGTTCCATAGAAACGCATGTCCTATATAGCAATGCAGAGATAGTTAAAATAACAACAAAACAGAAAAGAAGATACAAAGTGCAAGATTGGAAACTTTTATGACAATTTATAAAAATTGGAATAGTATCTGACGTGACAATTCACATCAGGGGGCCTGTCCCTTTCATAAAATTCAAGAGCCGAAAGCTTACCTGTACAGCTCTATTCACAGAATCCTTACAGAGTGGAAGCAGACCATTCAGCCCACACCAACCCTCCGAAGAGCATCCCACCCAGATCCACACCCGTACCTATATAACTTTGCATTTTCCACGGCTAACCCACCTAGCCTACATATCCCTGGACACAATGGACAATTTAGCATTGCCAATCCACCTGACCTGCTCATCTTTGGACAGTGGGAGGACATCCACGCAGATGTGAGCAGAATGTGCAAACTCCACACAATTGCCCAAGGCTGGATTCAAACCCAGGTCCTTGGCACGGTATGGCAGCAGTGCAAACCACTGAATCTGCAGTGCTAACCATTGAGCCACTGTGCCACACAACAAACGCTGAATAAACTCAGAAGACTTAAAGTCCATGTTGAACTTCAATACCCACAATGCCCTCCCCATCTACATGGCAGTGCAAAAGGTTACCATGAGTCCATTTTGTTTTGTTCTAATACCTTCTTTTCTGACATTGTCCTTCTGGGTTGCTGTGCACCAAAAATAAACAGAATTTTTTAAAAAATGCTCATTAAAGCCAGCAGGACCACTGAAATATGATCCCTCAGATCAGGAAATATCTCTGCAGGCCAAAGCTTATTTACTTGCTGCACAGATCACAGTAGCAGGTGTCAGAGTCCTGATTTTCAGCATGCTAATTAATCTATCGTCGTTTGAAGAACAGTGAAAACCATGATGACTTCAGAGAGGCATATTAGATTAACGTGCAGCCTCATTTCCTTTCTAATTAGTGAGTTCCCTGGTGGTGCAGTTTGATGCCAACATGTATCGGCTGTAATCCATAAATTCTTACAGCTAAAACATATATTAAAGGGGAAAATGGCAAACGAAACAGTTGTGTAATTCGACTGTGCCTCATCATTGTGTTTCTTCATTGTAGTGCTAGCTTAGAGTTTTAATGAGAGGACCCTGGGGTACATTAAAAGAAAGTTATTTATAATGTATAAAGTTATAAAGCATCTTCAGAATGTCCCTGAATAATATACAGCCAATAGTTTTCTCAGCATCCAATGTGCACACACTGAGATTACACAGCTAACAAACAAGTGAATGACCAGATAAATATACAATACATTTGAATACTATTTGGATCCTGATGATCCTCTGCCCATTCTTTCTACTTCATCACAGCTTTTCAGCATATCCTTCCATTTCTTTTCCTTTCAACTTTATTTTTGGGGTCGTCTAACCTATTTTTAAATCATTTAAATATTGGCCAGAATCCTTCAGTTACCTGCTCTTCTTCAAATAAGAGTGGGATATTTAACCTCCACATAAGTACGTAGAAAGGGATGTGGTTTAATGTTTCATCTGAAAGAAAGAGCTTCTCAAAATGTAAACTATTCATGGTATTGCAACAAGCTACTTAGAGTATCCATTAAAATTCTGCGTGAAATAACACTTGATGATAGGTCCCATATGTTTCCAATTTGGGACTATTCTGTGCAAGCACGCTTTGCTACTTTTGAAGACCAGTGGTCCCATTCACACTACAATCACAACTGTGGACTCATGTATATACTCAATAAATGCAACACAAAAAACGTTAAGTTAATTGTATTTAAAGCCCATGTTGGAAACAATTGAGAGAAGGTTTACTAATCTGATAACTGGAATGTGCAGGTACACTTCTGCAAGAAGGTTGGACAAACTAGGCTGGTCCCTGCTGCAGTTTAGCAGTGTGGAAAGACAATTTGTTTGAAGGATATAAGACCCATAGGGTTTTTGTCAAGGTTGATGTGTAAAGGATGTGTAAGACATTGGCATGGCCGCATTTGGAATCTGCATTTAATTCTGGAAGATAGGAAGGATGTTGTTAAGTTGGAAGGGGTGAAAAAAAAAGATTTACAAGGTTACCGAGACTGAAGGGTTTGAGTTAAAGGAAGAGGTTGGATAGGCTGGGACTTTTTTCCCTGGAGCGTAGGAGGCTGAGGGGTAACCTTTTAGAGGTTTATACAATCATTCAGTACTTAGAAAAGGTGAAGAGCCAAGGTCTTTTCCCCAGGGTAAGGGAGCCCAAATCTAGAGGGCATAGGCTTAGGGTGAGAAGGTAGAGATTTAAAAGGGGCCCAAGGGGGAATTTTTTTAACACAGAGGGTGTTGTATATATCAAGTGAGTTGCCAGAGGAAGTGGCAGAGGTGGGTAAATTACAACATTGAAAATACATTTGCACATGTACATGGATAGGGAAGGTTTGGAGGGATATGGGCCAAATGCAGGCAAGTGGGAATTGTTCAGTTTAGGAAACCAGGGGGTCAGCCAAATTCACCTTATGGAATATAAGTTCTGTGATTGCGGCTGTTAATCTGGTCCAATCAGGGAGCCCTGGCTGACATAAAGATACGAGTGTCAGACATACTGACACTCAGAGCTAGCTTTGAGGGAGCTGGATCACTGACAAGGACTTTCCACATGTAAATAAAGGATGACTTAGTGGTAGGATATCGGCCTCTGTGCAGTTATTTCAGGACAACTTGGGCCAAAGGGCCTGTTATTGTGCTGCATACCTCTATGATTGTTGTGGGAGAACCTAGAAAAATAATGGGTTGCCCACTTAAGAGATAGATTTGTGCATAAGGTAATGGTTCTGAAGGAGTTAATGTGTTTGATACATTGAGTTCTGTCCCTTCTGCTGATGTCATTTAATCATTTGTAGGTGGTGACAGCGAGTTTGAGACTAGCTTTGATAGGAAGTAGATGTATTCAATGCAGTAGTTCCCAAGAGTCCTAGTAATTAGTTTGACTTGCAATGCGTATGTACTGATAGTTAACAAGGTGTATTGCATGATAGCCAAGGACAATAACTCTTCTGTAAAGACTCTATAGTTGTGTATCCTCTACAACTGGTCACTATTAAGTAATGACATAAGACGATTGGTGTTAGCAACCTATCTCCAAAACCCTTTACTCTAAACCACTTACTGGCAGAGGCAGTAGATATCAGGAGATGTCAGAAGCAACATTCTGGGTAATGTCACATGATGTGTTGCAGCGAGAATTAGAATTCCAAGCAGAGACCATCAACATGAGGAGAAGATCCAGAAGAAATAGGAAATATAGAAACTAGGAGCAGGAATAGGCCATTCAGCCCTTTGAGCCTGCACCACCATTCAATCTGCTATTCCTGCTCTCTCTCTCTCTCTCTCTCCATATCCTTTGATCCTTTTAGCCACATGCGATGCCCAGCTCCCTCTTGAATCTATCTAACAAACTGACCCCAACAGCTTTCTGTGGCAAAGAATTCCATAAGTTCACAACTCTGAGTGAAGAAATTCTTCCTAATTTCAGTCCTGAATGGTTTACCTGTTATTCTTAGATTGTGCAACATCATTTTGACTGCAGAAGGTGGAAATACATGCAAAGGTTGAGCAACCACAGTTCTGATAGACAGAAAGGGCAGGAAATGTCTGAAAAAAAGCTGGAAAAGTACAGTGCAGAAATACAATATCACAAAGAAACAGATTTGTATTGGTTGAAAGCTGTAAAATGCTACAGAGCAGCTAGTTAATAGAATTTAAAATTTATTGAATAATTTAATGCAATATTACTGTAATGCAGTGCATAAGAAAATTGACAATAAGAGAAAATAATTTACAATAATTTACAAATTACAGAAATTTAATGTAAGCTAAGGAACATGAAATCATAAGCGGCATTAAATTGATACAAATTCAAAACAACTTTATGATAATAAGATTAAGAAAAAAATTGAGAAGGTTTGGAAAATATTATAATACACAAAGATTCAAGGTCACAGAAAGACAATAAAAGATGTCAAGATTGTGCAATGTGGAGGTGACAATTCTTAAGATACAGCATTACCTCAAAATAAAACACTAAGCTTAGAGATGAGCAAGTTAATGCACCATGATATTCAGTGTGTCTGATTGTAGATAATCACATTAATCAATAGAGCATTAAAGAGAGAAAACTTTTTATTTACTGACATCTACATGGGACCAGGAGTTTGCCGGTTGATTAAATATTCTGAATAATCGAGAGGTACACATAACCATGGTAAACACTGACCAAACAAAGCTTCACGACATCAACATCCCTCAATAAATTTATGTACAAACATCACCATATCTCCTAAAATCTATGTAAAAGCACACAGTAAGTAATAGAAACATAACACAGGGGTATGCACATCACCGTTATACTTTATTTACAGCATAAATATTTGATATCATGGTAGATCGTGGTAGTTGAGGTACATAATTTTTGCCAGTTTAACAAGATTCGGGGTTGATAAGGTACCGGTTAAATCAAAGTTTGTTGGACACTACTTTTGCAGGCGTCTGAAAGGCTTTTGATAACTATTTCAATTTAAAAACAAATAAAATTCTTGAGTGATAACAACCTAACAGAGTTCAACTTCCAGCTGAATTCATAAACAATTTCCTTAATGATCTCTACAGATTAGAGGAAATCTGTTAATATGGAGCTTTGAAATCAGAAATCATAAAAGAGGCAGACATGTTGTTGGAAATTTGACGGAACTTTATTATATTTCTTATAGTTCGAGGAATTTAAACTTTAGAGAAAGCTATTCAAACAATTCTAGTGATAGAAACCAGAAAGACTCAAGAGAGGTCCTGAAAGGAGTAAAACAACACTACCTCAAGAGGGCAACAGAGCCCATTAACTTTATAACTCTTCAGTCGATCCAATACAGAAAGACAGTTAAACAATAGCTGCTAAGAACTAGTCTCGGTATTGAGGGACAATTAAGCCTCATTGGTACAGAAAACATCCAGCTATCACAAAGGGATGCTACATTTGCAAAACAGGAGGTCACTGCCAGAAGATGTGTCAAAGTAGGACATAGTTTCAGAACTGGTGGTCAAATATTCAAAAGAGGTCTATAAGTAGAGCAACCACTATCATTGGAAAAGATACACATTTTGGACATGATATCTACATTGGAGAAAGTACCAGAGATTTCTAGAGGATTTGCTGGATGAACCAGAAGAGACAGAACTTATTTGAGTCAGTGGATGTCCTGTAAACTCTATGTTTGAAACAGGAATAGGTGTTACGGTACTATCAGACTGTGGATTAGAAGTATAAATTGCAACCTACAGAGTTGAGACTACATGCACGGATGGAATGATTGTCAGAAGCTTAGGAATGTGACAAGATACACTGCAACACAATGTGCACAGGAGAATTGACATTTGCACATTGTTCACACTTCAAAAATGCCATCTTTGAGTCTGCGTTGACCTCAACTTCATCATAGGAGCTGGAAGAGATCCCAGAGAAGAACTGACTCAGAAGAAAGAAACTGTTCAAACACTGGTCAAGTCCAGAGTGCAAAAGTGCTCCTGTCTCGATTAGCTGTAGATCATAAATGGGCAACTTAATTCATGGCAGCTTTCCCACGGTTAGTGCAAGAATTGGAAAATGCGACACTTACATTTTTAAACATACTGAGTGTGTTGTAACAAAACACTGGACCAGGATAGACTTCAACCAAGACCTCCTAGCTCAGGGGTGCATGTTACATATCAGTTTGTTAGATATATTCAAGAGGGAGCTAGATGTGGTCCTTGTAGCTAAAAGATCAAGGAGCATAGGGAGAAAGTGGGAATGGGATACTGAGATCGCATGATCAGCCATGACCATATTGAATGGCGGTGCAAGCTCAAAGAACCGATTAGCCTACTCCTGCTCAGATTTTTAATGTTTTTCTTACCATTGCACCACTAGAACCCCTCAATGTAATACCTGCACTCTCGCACTCATTTGAGGTTGGTCTGAGACAGACTGAAGGAAATTTTACATTACACTTACGTAAAACCAAGAATCTGGTACATAACCTAGATTAGTACTTCAAGACAATGTGAAAACAATGCTGAACTTTCAGAAGTGTTTTATTTTGGGTGGGATGCCTATCATCTCAGGTGGGTGTAAATGATCCTGTGACAATGTGAAGAATAAAGCAAAATTCCTTTACACAGAAAGATTAAAATTATGAATTCACTATCATGAGGAATGTTGAAACAAATAACATAGATGCCTAAAGGAAAGCTAGATAAAAGTCTGAGGGAAATGATATTGAAAGATCCTGCTGATAGGTTAGATATGGAGGTAAGAGGAGGCTTATGTGACTAGTCTGAACCAGTTAGGGTGGCATCGTGGCAGAAACTGCTGCTTCGCAGTTCCAGGGACTGAGGTCCGGCTCCACTCTTGAGCAACTGTCTGTGTGGAGGTTGTGCATTCCCCCTGTCTGCGTGGGTTTCTGCTGGGTGCTCCAGTTTCTTCCCTTGGTCCAAAGATGTGCAGGTTAGCTGAATTGGCCATGGTAAAATGCAGAGTTACAGTGATAGGATAGGGGGTTTAGGTCTGGGTGGGATGCTGTTCAAAGGGTTGGTCCGGACTCAATGGGCTGAATGGCCTGCTTCCACACTGTAAGGACTCATTGATTCTAATTATGCTGAGTAGCCTGCTCTGAGCTGTAAATTCTGTATACTATAAATAGCAATGAGATTTCTAAGGTCCTGATGAATATTCATCCCTCAACCATTGAAACAGACAATATGGTAATTTATCTCAGTGCAGGTTGTGGGAACTTTGCTGAGCTGTGATTGGCTACATTACTAAAACGACTGTTCCAAAGTAAATATTTCATTGGTTGTGAAGCACTTAGGATTTCCCAAATGGCAATGAACGGCACTGTGGAAATACAGGAATCTACTTTTCCTTCATATAAATGCTAATGGAAAGTATTGAACCAGAAGTGCTGCCTCCTTCAACACGTGATGTATCTCTCAGTACTGAGATTAGTGGTTGGAAATTTAGTAATCAACAGTGATTAGAGCTCACTGCACAGTGTTAGTTTTAGCAAACGATTCAACACAAAGCTCAAGGTTTTGACAGGTAAAACCTGCCTATCTGTACATGGAAGCCAATTTCCGTTAGTGAGTGTCAAACCCAATAATTGAGTCATCACTTAAAGTGTAATGCAAATATTAAATTGTCACTGAAAACATAATCAGCATAATTAACTTGTCTCTTAAGATTTAGTGACTACCTGAACCAGTCCTTATTGTAGTCAAGTTTCATTTCAACTGCAATTTTTTTTTCAAGGCTTCATCATCTTGCCCAAATTTCCACTGATAAAGAAATCTTTATTACTTTAAACAAGGGTCAGCATTACAAAGACACTGTTATATTGAAAGAAGCAATAGTGGATTATGGTAATATTATCTGAACGTGGCTTCTGTCTGCGATGTGGGATTGTGTTGGGGAAATGTGGAAGTCATAGAGATGTACAGCATGGAAACAGACCCTTCGGTCCAACTCATTCATGTTGACTAGATATCCTAACCTGATTTAGTCCCATTTTCCAGCACTTAGCCCATATCCCACTAAACCATTCCTATTTATATACCCTTCCAGATGCCTTTTAATGTTGTAATTGTATCAGCTTCCACCACTTCCTCTGGCAGCTTGTTCCATACATGCACCACCCTCTGTGTGAAAAGATTGCCCCTTAGGTCCCGTTTAAGTCTTTCCCCTCGCACCCTAAACTTATGCCTTCTAGTTCTGGACTCCCCCACCCCAAGGAAAAGACCTGGTCTATTTATCCTATCCATGCTCCTCAGGATTTATAAATCTCTGTAAGGTCACCCCTCAGTCTCCAGCACTCCAGGGAAAAAACCCCAGCCTATTCAACCTCTCCCTATAGCTCAAATCCTCCAACATTGGCAACATCCTTGTCAAATGAGTGGATTAGAATTTGTGACCTTGCCTCCATTTTAATAACCTGTTTTTACTTGCAATTTTGTCTCCAAGCTGTGTGAAAGTGAGAGTCCTAATACATAAAGTTGATGAGCTTACAATAGATTTTTTCTTTCTTGTTCTCTCATAGGATGTGAATGGGAGCAGCATTTCCTGCCTAACTCTAATTTGGCATGCTTGGACATACCAGGGAGAAGTTAAGCCACAATTCTATTGACCTGGAACTATACGTAGGCCAGACAGTGTAAGGATGGCAGATTTCCTTCCTTTTAGTGAACTGGTTAGGTTTTTCACAACAATGAATGGTAGTTTCATGGTCAGGCTTTCAATTCCAGATTTTATTAAGTGACATTCGCATTAGGCCACCATCTCCCAGATTCCTGGTGGGCACAGAACAAGGGCAGCAATGAGAATCCATGCTTCCACACTGAAATCTTTGTTGGGTTTCAGTCAAGAGTGGGTAGGACGCAGCTCTCCCTATCAGGTGGACTTCAAATCTCCTTTCACTCACAGATCTGTTTTTATTCTTCCTTGTAGAAAAGGAAAATGCAAGGGATAAGAACTGCACAAGAGCTATCACAAACAGTACAGTTCACAGAGAAAGATACTGTGAAGATAAATGAGTTATCTGTGTGCCCTTCAGCGAAGAGATGGGGACCTTGCACAGAGTTGTTGAAAGAACTACAAAACTCAAATGCACACAATGACTTCATTCCACCTGAACTGTTATTCTATTAAATTGCACCATTATTTTTCCATACACTGCTCAATAAATTAACCAGGGGCTAATTATGGACTAAAATGTAACAAAATCAATAAGATCACTAAGCAGAGCTGAAATTAGATACCTAAACACTGCCTTGCCCATGATTGTCTTAAAATTTGTAACATTATCTTTAAAAATCAACACAAATGCTGCAGCCATCTTAAGAACGTATGTATGACTTTGGTCAGCATTACCAGTTTGAAAATCAGGAAATAGCCTAATTAAATCACGGCCAAGTGAAGTTCACACATCACTTTATTTAAGGATTACATTACATTACAGTGTGGAAACAGGCCCTTCAGCCCAACATGTCCACACCAACCCACCGAAGCGCAACCCACCCATACCCCTACATTTACCCCTTACCTAACACTACGGGCAATTTTAGCATGGCCAATTCACCTGACCTGTTGGACTGTGGGAGGAAACCGGAGCACCCGGAGGAAACCCACGCAGACACGGGGAGAACGTGCAATCTCCACACAGTCAGTCGCCTGAGGCGGGAATTGAACCCGGGTCTCCGGCGCTGTGAGGCAGCAGTGCTAACCACTGTGCCACCGTGCCGCCCACGGATAGACAAGAGAGACATTGAAACTCAATGAGTTTTAGATAAATATGAAATGGATCCCATTGATCCTTCATTGTATTATGGTGACCCTTCATCCCAAACACAAAGACCTTGATTCTCAGAGCATGAAAAACCACAATACATGTGTTTAACAGTCTAACACATCACCTTATTTGGAAAAGGAGTTTAGACTTGAAAATATTAATTAAACAAAATATATTTGTTATTGGCTTTAAAAAAACAAGAGAAGCTGTTCTGAAACTATCTGAAGGTCATTGAACTATGTGAAGAGAACTTCATGTCCAAACAACAAGCATCCATATGTTGAAAGTGTGAGAAGGATTTAATCTCTCCGAACTTAAAGTGCACGTGAAACTTGTTCTCCTGGCAATTTAACCATAAGAATCCTCACACCTTACTGAGAATCCTTCACTCCAGCTAAAACATCAATTAACTAAGGCTTGTTACAAAGGAGACCAAAGTCATTCTTTATTTAATTTTTAAATTCATTTTCTGTATCCAGTACATTATGAAACATAATGTACCTTTAGAGAGCGTGCAATAATAAATCATTTGTATTAGTTATAGTGGAACAAATGGCTGAGGGTAAGAAAACACATTAACTTCACGCACAAAACTGCTTGATCACAGACAACAAACTTTATTAATTCTGTCCGTGACAGTGCTTCACCATGATAGTTAGGATCCTCAATTTTGCAGTTCCATCCCTTTTGGATTAACAGAAAGTATGCAGAACTCTGATACCAATTACAGAAGGGTCAGTAACTAATAGAGACAGACTTAAGGTAATTGACAAAGCAAGCAGAGGCAGTGTGAAGAATCCTTTTTATACAGTCACAAAAGAAATGAAAGATAATTATGTATATTCAGCAAGTGTTTAAAAAACCCAGTAGACAGCTAACAAAGCACTAACTGTTGTCAATTATAATCATGTGATTGGATTTGGCAATACCTTCTGGAACCTCCTCTGATGTCAACAATAGCCAATACCTCCTGATGGGTCTGGAATGCTCCCTATTGTGTTAGAATCTGCTGCAAAAGCATTCATCTCCAAGAATAATACTTACACAATTGCAAATTACATCCATTTTACAAGAATTTGTGTTACTCACTTAGTCACTTAGCCCTGAAGTGGACCATAGACCAAAGGGCTATTTGCAAAGGCTTGAAGATAAATGCTTTTCTTCCCTAAGGGGTGTTGGTCATATGATTCTCACAGTTGCTTTTTGTATAAATGATATTAAAACAGCAGGCAGTTTACGGTTGCTCCATAAAACATCTACTGATGAAATTCAACATTGGGGCTGTAAAGATACAAAAGTCTCTGGTAACAGCATCCAACAATTTGTCTTTGTGCTCTGCAAGTAAAAGTTTTATTTCGTCAAAGTGGTGAAGTAGCAGCAAAGCTTCTCAGCGGAATTCTGAAGCGATTTTAAAGGAGAAGAAACTGTTCATAACACCTCAACTTTTTGCTGGCCAACCAACTATCTCTACAAAGGAATTCCAGACTGCCAAAGCCATCTTTGGACTTTCGGGCTCTTTAAAATCAAAGACACAATTACACTGGTGTCATAGCGTCATAGAACCATACAGCAGGGAAACAGACCCTTAGGTCGAACTCATCAATACCGACCAGATATCTTAAACTGATCTACTGCCATTTGCCAGCATTTGGCCCCTATTTCTTGAAACTCTTCCTATTCATCCTTCAGGTGAAAGTGGGTACTGCAGATGCTGGAGATTAGAATCAAGATTAGAGTGCTGCTGGGAAGACATAGCAGGTCAGGCAGCATCTGAGGAGCAGGAAAATCGACTTTTCGGCCGAAAGCCCTTCATCAGGAATCTTTCAGTTATTTTATTGTAATTTATTACATAAATTGTAACCATTGAGTAATATGCACATCTTTCCCATTCTATCTTTCTGTGGATGTTTGAATAATCCACAATGTCTGTGTCTGAGAGTGTGCAAAATAAAACCTTGTTCTGGTTTATAACTTTCTTTTGGCAGTTTACTTTTGGCACCTACAAAGTCAGAACCTCCAAACAGAATCAAAAGAGGAAATGCACCTCTGCTGGAAAATTGAGGGCAAAAAGTAAAATCACCATTTGCATACAGACAGGTGTTGAGTACAGTAAATATTTGTTGTAAAACTCACAACTTGTCCATTACAATACACAGCAAGTCATTGTGATCACTGCCTAAAGGATCAATGAATCAGATCCAATAGTAACATTACAAAAATGAAGGGCAAATGTTAGAGGTTAGAGGGGAAAAAGCGGAGGAATGGAATTTATTGAACAGGTCTTTCAAAAGTGTAGGCATAATGTAGCCAATGTCTTCCTTCTGTATTATTCTATGAATTGTAACATCCTTTCTCCAACTGTTGATTACAAATCGGAAAGTCTCAAAGTTCTAATGCAATGACAAACTGTGCTGCTGTTTTCTCACTTTCTCCTATACCTTGCCATTTTCTCCACTTTCTTTAGTTCCAGATTTTTGTGTAGCATCCTCCCTTGCTTTCTATGAACATCATTTTCAGTGTCTAGATAAGCAGGCCATCAAGAGAAGCTCTATTCTATCTTCATTAAATATACACACCAACATAACAAGGACTCACCGGATAGCAAGCAAGAATGGAAATCCTGATTGATTGACTTCATCATTAACCAATCCTCTGAGATTTCTGTTCTCTGTTTCTCTCCCTGTCCTGACATCATTTTATATGGCTCTGCATCAAATGTTGTTTGCTCGTGTGGTAGAATTTTTTATTACATTAAAGTAACAAATGTAAGTTTTTGTTCTGCTCTTGCACCATGAAGGTGCAGTTCCACAGGCTATGCCATCCTTTGGTCTTGCATGTTGAAGCCTGGGAAGAAGCACTCACTTCTTTTTAAACCCACATTTTTTATTCTCTGCTTCCCCTGTTTGAGATTCATGAGACTGAAAATTTGAAGAGGGTTATTTTTAGTGCTACGTGGATATATTCAAAGGAGGAGAAAGTGAGGACTGTAGATGCTGGAGATCAGAGCTGAAAATGTGTTGCTGGAAAAGTGCAGCAGGTCAGGCAGCATCCAAAGAACGGGAGAATCGATTTTTCGGGCATAAGCCCTTCTTCAGGAATGAGGAAAGTCTGTCCAGCAGGATAAGATAAAAGGTAGGGAGGAGGGACTTGGGGGAGGGGCGTTGGAAATGAGATAGGTGGAAGGAGGTCAAGGTGAGGGTGATAGACCGGAGTGGGGTGGGGGCGGAGAGGTCAGGAAGAAGATTGCAGGTTAGGAAGGCGGTGCTGAGTTTGAGGGATTTGACTGAGACAAGGTGGGGGGAGGGGAAATGAGGAAACTGGAGAAATCCGAGTTCATCCCTTGTGGTTGGAGGGTTCCTAGGCGGAAGATGAGGCGCTCTTCCTCCAACTGTCGTGTTGCTATGGTCTGGCGATGGAGGAGTCCAAGGACCTGCATGTCCTTGGTGGAGTAGGAGGGGGAGTTGAAGTGTTGAGCCATGGGGTGGTTGGGTTGGTTGGTTCGGGTGTCCCAGAGGTGTTCTCTGAAACGTTCCGCAAGTAGGCGGACTGTCTCCCCAATATAGAGGACGCTGCAACGGATGCAATAAATGATGTGTGTGGAGGCGCAGGTGAATTTGTGGCGGATATGGAAGTATCCCTTGGGGCCTTGGAGGGAAGTAAGGGGGGAGGTGTGGGTGCAGGTTTTGCATTTCTTGCGGTTGCAGGGGAAGGTGCCGGGAGTGGAGGTTGGGTTGGTGGGGAGTGTGGACCTGACGAGGGAGTCACGAAGGGAGTGGTCTTTTCGGAATGCTGATGGGGGGGGAGGGAAATATATCCCTGGTGGTGGGGTCCGTTTGGAGGTGGCAGAAATGACGGCGGATGATACGCTGTATATGGAGGTTGGTGGGGTGGTAAGTGAGGACCAGTGGGGTTCTGTCCTGGTGGCGGTTGGAGGGGCGGGGCTCAAGGGCAGAGGAGCAGGAAGTGGAGGTGATGCGGTGGAGGGCATCGTCGACCACGTCTGGGGGGAAATTGCGGTCTTTGAAGAAGGAGGCCATCTGGGTTGTACGGTTTTGGAACTGGTCCTCCTGGGAGCAGATGCGGTGGAGACGAAGGAATTGGGAATATGGGATGGCATATTTACAGGGGGCAGGGTGGGAGGAGGTGTAGTCTAGGTAGCTGCAGGAGTCGGTCGGTTTATAGTAAATGTCTGAGTTGATTCGGTCGCCCGAGATAGAAATGGAAAGGTCGAGGAAGGGGAGGGAGGAATCTGAGACTGTCCAGGTGAATTTGATGTAAGGATGGAAGGTGTTTTCTGCTACTGCAGAAAATACGGAGATATGGCATTGAGGGTGAGTTGGAGGTTTGGATTAGGAATTGGCTGGATGGAAGAAGACAGAGGGTAGTAGTTGATGGCAAAGTTTCCTCATGGAGTGCCGTCACTAGCGGTGTTCCGCAAGGATCTGTTTTGGGACCATTGCTGTTTGTCATTTTTATAAATGACCTGGAAGAGGGGTTAGAAGGTTGGGTGAGCAAGTTTGCGGATGACACGAAAGTCGGAGGAGTTGTTGACAGTGAGGAAGCATGTGGCAGGTTACAGCAGGATATAGAGAAGCTGCAGAGCTGGGCAGAAAGGTGGCAGATGGAATTCAATGTAGCTAAGTGTGAGGTGATTCACTTTGGGAAGAATAACAAAAAGATGGGGTACTGGGCTAATGGTCGGATACTTGGTAGTGTGGATGAGCAGAGGGATCTTGGTGTCCATGTACACAGATCTCTGAAAGTTGCCACCCAGGTAAATAGTGCGGTGAGGAAGGCATATGGCGTACTGGCTTTTATTGGTAGAGGAATTGAGTTCCGGAGTCCTGAGGTCATGATGCAGTTGTATAAGACTCTGGTACGGCCGCATCTGGAATATTGTGTGCAGTTTTGGTCGCCATACTATAGGAAGGATGTGGAGGCATTGGAACGGGTGCAGAGGAGGTTTACCAGGATGTTGCCTGGTATGGAAGGAAAATCGTATGAGGAAAGACTGAGGCACTTGGGGCTGTTTTCACTAGAGAAAAGAAGGTTTAGGGGTGACTTGATTGAGGTGTACAAGATGATTAGGGGGTTAGATAGGGTCGACAGTATGAACCTTTTCCCGCGTATTGAGTCGGGTATTACAAGGGGGCATAGCTTTAAATTAAGGGGGGGTAGATATAGGACTGATGTTAGGGGTAGGTTCTTCACTCAGCGAGTCGTTAGTTCATGGAATGCCCTGCCAGTAACAGTGGTGGACTCTCCCTCTTTATGGGCATTTAAGAGGGCATTGGATAGGTATATGGAGGATAGTGGGTTAGTGTAGTTTAGGTGGGCTTGGATCGGCGCAACATCGAGGGCCCAAGGGCCTGTACTGCGCTGTATTCTTCTATGTTCTATGTTCTATGTTCTATGTGTTGGTAAAGTGGATGAACTGTTCAACCTCCTCGTGGGAGCACGAGGCAGCGCCGATACAGTCATCGATGTAGCGGAGGAAAAGGTGGGGTGTGGTGCCAGTGTAGCTGCGGAAGATGGACTGTTCCACATATCCTATGAAGAGGCAGGCATAGCTAGGGCCCATGCGGGTGCCCATGGCTACTCCTTTGGTTTGGATATATTCAAAGTCAACACCCAAATCGATTTGTACCAATGACAACTTGAATAATGCTAACATAGGTACCGGCACCACTCCCCACCTCTACATTGATGACTGCATTGGCGCCACCTCATGCTCCCGCGAGGAGGTTGAGCAATTCATCAACTTCACCAACACATTCCACCCTGACCTTAAATTTACCTAGACCATCTCTGACACCTCCCTCCCCTTCCTGGACCTCCCCATCTCCATTAATGACGACTGACTTGACACTGACATTTTTTACAAACCCACCGACTCCCACAGCTACCTGGATTACACCTCTTTCCACCCTACCTCTTGCAAAAATGCCATCCCATATTCCCAATTCCTCCGCCTCCGCCGTATCTGCTCCCAGGAGGACCAGTTCCACCACAGAACACACCAGGTGGCCTCCTTCTTTAGAGACCACAATTTCCCTTCCCACGTGGTTAAAGATGCCCTCCAATGCATCTCGTCCACATCCCGCACCTCCACCCTCAGACCCCATCCCTCCAACTGTAACAAGGACAGAACGCCCCTGGTGCTCACCTTCCACCCTACCAACCTTCGCATAAACCAAATCATCCAACGACATTTCCACCACCTCCAAAAAGACCACACCACCAGGGATATATTTCCCTCCCCAACCCTTTCCGTCTTCCGCAAAGATCGTTCCCTCCGTGACTACCTGGTCAGGTCCACGCCCTCCTACAGCCCACCCTCCTGGCACCTTCCCCTGCCACTGCAGGAATTGCAAAACCTGTGCCCACACCTCCTCCCTCACCTCCATCCAAGGCCCTAAAGGAGCCTTCCACATCCATCAAAGTTTTACCTGCACATCCACCAATATCACTTATTGTATCCATTGCTCCCGATGTAGTCTCCTCTACATTGGGGAGACTGGACGCCTCCTAGCAGAGCGCTTTAGGGAACATCTCTGGGACACCCGCACCAATCAATCACACCGCCCTGTGGCCCAACATTTCAACTCCCCCTCCCACTCTGACGAGGATATGGAGGCCCTCGGCCTCCTTCACCGCCGCTCCCTCACCACCAGATGCCTGGAGGAAGAACGCCTCATCTTCCACCTCAGAACACTTCAACCCCAGGGCATAAATGTGGACTTCAATAGTTTCCTCATTTCCCCTTCCCCCACCTCACCCTCCCCCACCTCCCCTTCCAAACTTCCAGCTCAGCACTGTCCTCATGACTTGTCCTACCTGCCTATCTCCTTTTCCACCTATCCACTCCACCCTCCTCCCTGACTCATCACCTTCATCCCCTCCCCCACTCACCTATTGTACTCTATACTACTTTCTCCCCACCCCCACCCTCCTCTAGCTTATCTCTCCACCCTTTAGGCTCTCTGCCTTTATTCCTGATGAAGGGCTTTTGCCCAAAACGTCGATTATACTCCTCCTCGGATGCTGCCTAAACTGCTGTGCTCTTCCAGCACCACTAATCCAGACATTGAAACATAGATTAATTCAATCAATTTATGGATCCTCAGTTGCCAATGGAAAAGTGTGCATAAAGTGAGTTAAATTGCTAAAGCCCTATGTTCAAACCATTAAACCTCTCAGTACGGATCCTCATGGTCAATGAAAGCAAAGTCCTTGCCAACCGTACCGTAGAGAGAAGATACGTCTTAAGGATAAAGGTTCACCATTTGGATGCTCCAGGAGAGAAGTAAGTTTCACACAGCGGGAGCTGAATCGAGAATTGTGGCCTGCAGACCTTATGTTGCCTTCCAGTAATTTAGATTTAAATTGGAATGAGCTCTACAATCTCAAGTTTCAACACTAATTATGAGGCAATGTGCCATTTCAGTTCCCTCCTGAGCCCATATACTTTACAGTCCAAAATAAAACTCATGCTAAATGCTGCCAATTTAATTTTATAAGCAGAACAGTCTTGTAAATATTTATCTTTATAGTTTGGGATTGTCAATTACACTGCTTACAAGATTGACATTTTAATTTAACACGTGAAAATCAGTAATGATTATACATTTCGATATAACACTTAAGAGTCAGAGCAGTTATCTGGAATTCATTAGTCTTGCATTTCATATTACAAAAGAATGTAGGATGTGCATACTAATGTGTTGAATCATCTTTTGCAGCAAGGAAACTATGGAGGGTAATTGTGCGATTTAGCATTCCTTATACATGATTTTAAGTGACAATACTGTGTACAGGAATTTAGGAACACAGAGATAAATGAAAGATTTTCTCTTTATTCAAATGAATGGGTGGAAAATTGTGCAGGCCACAAAATAATATTTTGTGACCTTCATGTTGAAACCTCTGCTATAGTGTCCTGTTTTTGAAGCCATGTAGTGATAGTGCTACATTGTAAGAGTTGGCAAGTCATCAATTTGAGAGTCTGTCATGCGTCATCTAAAGAGCAGCAAGTTCATCAGTGGGTGTTTCTAATGGGACATTGGACAGAAGGAAAGATTAGATTATGCATGTTTACCAATGACCATTTCAATCCGTGCAAATAGGCTGCAAAATTCATAAACAGAATATACAGATGATTTTCAATGTCCATCTGCAACTTACTGTTTCGCTGCCAAAGAGAATTTGCAAGTAAGTAACATCCTTTGTTTCATCATTTCTTTGTGGCGATCAGGTCCTCCTTGTCTTTGAAGTGACTCTGTTGCACTCTGCATTAATTTATTTTAATATTTTACATTGCAGAAGTATGCTTTACTCATAATTTATCCATAAGTACATAGAAAAGGCCAAAAACACTTTGTACCGACTTTGCAGAATATGTACATTAGTGCTTGACATTCCTCAGAGTTACCACCCAGTTGCAACAAAGGCCTTTTCTAATCATGCAGAGAAACTATTTACGTCCTCTTAAGGCAAAGAGGGGGGTCTCTGATCTTAACAGAGTCCCATTATACTTTGGCAGAAAGACCTTAGAAAGTCGTCCTTCCAGCAGCTATCCTAAGCTTTAGTGTGCCCCTCAGCATGTAGTCCTGTACCTTGGAATGTGCCAATCTGCAACACTTGGTCAAGGTCAACACTGTACACTAGAAAACAGATAAGTTACAGGCAGACCAAAGAGCATCTTTCACTGAGTTGATGGTGCTCCAGAGAAAGTTGTGCATCTCAGGGTATATCCAGTGGAACACAGAGTCCTGCATCACTGAGCTGCTTGGGCTGAACCTCTACAAAAACCATTGCATTGCTCTCCAGACCTTTTTAAAGGCACATCACAGCAGGAGATGTGTGACAATCTCCTCACCAGCTCAATCACTTTAAGGCCAGTGTGCAGTGATGCATAGAGAATAGGCATGAATTAAGAAATTGATGGATAGAGCCCCCCCTCACCAGCAGCTAAGCTACGTCTTGATGCTTGTTGGAAAGTTCTGGTCATTAGCCATTTGGCCAAATGACTTTAACAGCCTGTTCAGAAAACCACCCGACAGGATCCACCCTCTCCTTTTCACATAGGCTCTTGAGGACCCATCCTTCATGGTACAATAGGGCTGAGTCAGTATGGCTTCACCAAGAGGAGATCATGACTGCAAAATCTGTGTGAACTCTTCGAGGAAATAGCAAGCAATTTAGACAAAGGAGAACCAGTGTGTTTGATCTATTTGGATTTCAAGAAGGTCTTTGACAAGGTTCCACACATGATGCTGCTAAATAAGATAAGAGTCTGTAGTGTTAGGAGTAATTTACTGGCATGGATATAGAATTGACTGACTGCCAGAATCAGAGCAGGGATAAAAAGATGTTTTTTTGGGTTGCAGTCTAGTTCCACAAGGAGCTGTGTTGGGACCACAACTATTCACATTGTACATTTATGAATTGGGTGAAGGAACTGAGGGCTAAGTTTGGCGATGACACAGAGATAGATTGAGGGATGGGCAATGTTCAGGAGGTGGAAAGCTGCAGAAAGACTTGGACAGATGTCCAAGTCTTGGACAGACGAGGAAGTGGCAGATGGAATGCAGTGTGGGAAAGTGTGAGGTTATGCACTTTGGAAGGAAGGATAGAATCATAGACTATTTTCTAAGTGGGGAAAGGCTTTGGAAATCTACAGCACGAAAGGACTTTGGCATCTTAGTTCAAGATTCTTTAAAGGTTAATATGCCGGTTCAGTTGGCAGTTAGGAAGGAAAATGTAATATTAGCATTAATTTCAAGAAAATTGGAATACAAGAGCAGGAATGTGCTGCTGAGGCTGTATAAAGCTCTGGTCAGACCAAAGTTGGAAAATTGTAAGAAGTTTTGGAACCTGTATCTAAGGAAGCATGTATTTACCTTGGTCAATAGGAGGTTTACAAGAATAATCCCAGGACTGAAGGGTTTATCATACGAGTAGTCGTTGAGGACACTGGGTCTGTACTCGATGGAGTTCAGAAGGATGAGAGGGGATCTTATTGAAACTTACAGTATACTGAAAGTCCTGGATAAGGTAGATGTGAAAGACGATGTTTCCACTAGTAGGAGAGATTAGGACCAGAGGGGGCACAGCCTCAGAGTGAAGGGATGACCCTTTAGAACTGAGATGGGGAAGAATTTCTTCAGCCAGAAAGTGGTGACTCTGTAAAACTCATTGTCACAGAGGGCTCTGGATGCCAAGTCATTGAGTATTTAAGATAGAATGGATGGGTTCTTGATTGGTAAGGTGGTCAAGGGTTCCAGGGGAGAAGCAGGAGAATGGGATTGAGAAACAGATCAGCCATGATCGCAGTCCAATGTTCACTCTTGCCTCCCTCTCTTAACGTTTGAATATCTAAAAACAGCTCTTGCAGTCTTCATTTACATTATTAGTTCACCCTCAAGTTCATCACTGCCCTCCTTTTTGCTTTTCCAGTTATCCTCTACCATTTTATAAAGACGACTCAATCCTTTAGCTTCCCACTGATCTTCACCACATTAAGTGCTTTTCCTTTTGCTCTTATGCTGTGCTGACTTCCCTCGTCAGCCATGGTTGCCTTGCCTTCCTCTAAATAAATTTATTCTTCCTTGTGTTGAATTTCTGCTGTACCTCCACAGAACTGAATACAACTCAGCTGGTAAGCTGTCACTTCTGAGAGTTTTACTCTTTTCTAAGGACTTGAAGGCCTTGGTCAGCTCATCCAGTGATAACAACTGGTCTACCTTCTCCCTCGTGCTGTCATCCGAGAGCTCCGTGATAGAGGACAGGAACAACTGGGAGGCCGCACT